>NC_044990.1:74169918-74493209 GCF_008728515.1 Papio anubis | reverse complement strand
CAGAATGATTTATTTTCCTTTGGGTGCGTACCCAGTAATGAGATTACTGGGTTGAGTGGTAGTTTGAAATTCTTTGAGAAATCTCCAAACTGCTTTTCACAGTGGCTGATCTAATTTACATTCCCACCAACAGTGTATAAGCATTCCCTTTTCTCTTCAGCCTTGCCAGCATCTGTTACTTTTTGACTTTTTGATAATAGCCATTCTGACTGGTGTGAGAGGGTATCTCATTGTGGTTTTGACTTACATTTCTCTGATTAGTGATGTTGAGCATTTTTTCATGTTTCTTGGCTGCTTATGTGTTTTCTTGTGGGAAGTGTCTGTTCATGTCTTTTGCCTAGGAAACCCTAAAGACCACCATAAGGCTCCTAGAACTGATAAACAACTTCTGTAAGTTTCAGGATACAAAATCAGTGTACAAAAATCAGTAGCATTAGTAAAAGCCAATAATGTTCAAGGTGAGAGCCAAATCAAGCAGGCAATCCCATTTACAATAGCCACACACACGCACAAAGTATATAGAATACATCTAACCAAGGAGGTGAACCATCTCCACAGGGAGAACTACAAAACACTGCTGAAAGAAATCATAGATGATACAAACAAATGGAAAAACATTCCATGCTCATGGATTGGAAGAATGAATGTCGTTAAAATGGCCATACTGCCAATCTACAGATTCAGTGCTGTTCCTGTCAAACTACTAATGTCATTTTTACAGAATTAGAAGAATCTATTCTAAAATTCATATGGCTATTCATTTTTAAAAGGAAATAGTTCTTCCATAGTGACTCAGTGATTGCTCATTTCAAGGCAAAAATCGTTTGCTTTGAGGTACTTTATGAGTAATACATGTGTTGCCTAAATTATATAAAGAATTTTAGCAGTGAAAGTTACTAAGATGATGATTAAATATTGGTATAGTAGCTCTTATAAACTTATAATCCTATAACTTAAAATGTTGAAAAAGGAAATGTTTAATTCATAGTGAACTTCTTTAAGAAAGAAATGCTGTTGTACTTTTACTATCTTGGCAATTTTGATTTGTTTTCAAAACATGATCCCACATTGTAGTAAACCTATAAGATATTGACACTGTACTATATATATTTATTCATAACTATAAGATTACCATATTTATGTATATTCTGTATTTTTTTATTTGACTTTTCAAAGTCTTCTTGTCTATTGAATATTGAAAATATTTGTTTTCAATGAGATGCCATCTCATGCCAGTTAGAATGGCAATCATTAAAAAGTCAGGAAACAACAGATGCTGGAGAGGATGTGGAGAAATAGGAACGCTTTTACACTGTTGGTGGGAGTGTAAATTAGTTCAACCATTGTGGAAGACAGTGTGGCAATTCCTCAAGGATCTAGAACCAGAAATACCATTTGACCCAGTGATCCCATTACTGGTGTATACCCGAAGGATTATAAATCATTTTACTATAAAAACACATGCACATGTATGTTGATTGCAGCATTATTCACAATAGCAAAGACTTCGAGCCAACCCAAGTGCCTATCAATGATAGACTGGATAAAGAAAATGTGGCACATATACACCATAGAATACTGTGCATCCATAGAAAAGGATAAGTTCATGTCCTTTGCAGGGACATGGATGAAGCTGGAAACTATCATTCTCAGCAAACTAACACAGGAACAGAAAAACCAAACACCACACCTTCTCACTTAAAAGTGGGAGTTGAACAATGAGAACACATGGACATATGGAGGGGAACATCACACACCGGGGCCTGTCAGGCGGTGGGAAGCTAGGGGAGGAATAGCATTAGGAGAAATACCTAATGTAGATGATGGGTCGATAGGTGCAGCAAACCACCACGGCACGTGTATACCTATGTAACAAACCTGCACGTTCTGCACATGTATCCCAGAACTTAAAGTATGATTAAAAAAAAAAAAAGGAAAATAATGTATTTTATAAGTTGTACTGACAGTAAAGTTTTTTTTTTAATTGTATCTCTCCATTTAAATCTGAAGTGGCACCATATCTTGATTTCATGAGTGATAGAGGAAAGAAGATTACAATTTAGATTGTATGTACAGCAAAATACCATTCTACTATATCATTATTTATCTCTCTAAAAGATGCCTAGAGATGTTTAACAATGGGTAAAATTATCTTATTTTAGTTTTTTATAAGAATCAAAGATGGAACTTTTCAGAAATAAACTCTGTATGAGGCATTTTTGTCTTTCCTTATAAAGTAGTTTTTATTTTCAATTATAAAAGCAAGGCTTGCAATTTATAAAATGTTAAACAAAAAGTATGTAATATGAAACCGTAAGTCTGCCCTCATCCTTGCATCGCTTACAGTTGACACTAACAATTGAGAATATGTTTCTCCGGATTTTGTTTTGTTTTATATATTTAATAAAAGAGACCTGTATATCTTCCTCATTATTTTTAAGTTCTATGAATATAGCTGTATCACAATTTATGATTATCTTAATGATGAATGATGCCTTTATGTCTAATTACTTGGAATTATTTCAAAAATACGCTGTTTGTATAATGGTTTGTGATAGGTGATGCTATTTAACATCATTTAATATTTTGATGCAGAGAAATATATTCAGATCTTAGAGATAATCTGACAGCATTCCAAAAATACTTGATTGAGAGTAACAAGCAAATGACGCCTTTGAAAGTCTGGGAACTACAAGGTATAGTATTTTGAGATACTTTAACACAGCATTTTGGTAACTGATCTGTTTTGTTAAATAAGCTTTTATATATCACATGAAACAGATTATTTTTTGGACAGTATGAATGACTAGTGATGTGAATAATATAAATTATGATTTTTTGTGGCAATACCTATTTAATAGATCATCTATCAAGCAAGCTATATTTCTATGTTTGCAAGACTTAAAATTATATGAAGTGAGGTTATTTGATGTTATTTCAAAAGTATATACCGATTTACAGGTTAGTCTGAAGTATTAAATCACATTTTTTGGAGACTATAACTGATTAAAAATCCTAACTCATAGGTAAGGAGAAAATGAAACTCAATCTTAGTTTTCTTCTCTTTGAAATTTAGATCCTCTTAAGACTATTGCATGTTTAATTGATAAATTTTTAATGGAGGACATGCAGTTTTACAAAGTTAGGAACAACTTCTGTGCTGAAAACCTACAAGCACATATTTTGTGAACAAAATTTGATTTGGTTTGGACTTTTAAGTCCTTTTCAATTTGTCATTTTTCTTCTTTATTTGTAATGATTTAGTAGGTCATGGGGACATGTCTTCTTTCTGCATCATCTAACTTTTATCATCTTTTATCAACTTTTAAAAATACAACAGCTTAATAAGCTGTTTTGTTAAATAAGCTTTTATATCTCAGATGATATAGATTATGGACATAGTGATGTAAATAATGACATTACTAAAATAATACTATTCATACTAATACATTCACATACTATTCAATTTGCCCTTTTAAATTCTACCATTCAATAGTTTTTAGCATATTTTTAGAATGCCACCACTCTTAGCACAGTTGATTTTAGAAAATTCTCATCATCCCCAAAAGAAATTAACATCCTCATTAGCGGTCACTCCTCATTTCCCAACTCCTCAGTTGTAGGCAACCACCAATCTACTTTCTGTTTTTAAAATAACAACTAAAAGGATATTTACAGGCCACTCTCACCAGTATAACTTACTTATAACATACAAATAATATTTTATATTTCATCTGGATTATAGTTTACAGGGTCCTTTCATATAAACTATCTTATTTAAGTGCCAGTTACCACACAGCTAATAAGTGAAGATTTTGGTCCAAGTTAAATTCTTTATACTGTACCATATGGTATCTAGGTAAACTTTATATACACTTAACAGAATATTGAATATTACATTTTAAAATTATAGCAGAATGTGCAAGACACAATCTATTAAGTTTTATAACTTCTGCTATTCTTTACCTACCTAATACAAATGTTCTGTCAACTAAGCCCTATACCATTAGAAAATCAATATATCAATGGAAAAAATCATTCAGCAGAATGAGATTCAAGACCATTGTTATGATAGATTTACTGTAAAGAATCTACCTTTTTGAACTGATAGAATCTATTCTCCCTGGACCCTTCTGGTGTACAGTTTCCTATTTAATGTCTCATCTAGACCTCATGCTTGGACCTCCTTTTATTATACCACAGCCCTTGTGACTGTTCTTCCACTTGACATCATGATAACACTAAACTGAGGCAGTAGGTTCAAATTCATTCTCAATAAGGTTACTGAGATAATCTTTCTAAAATGAAAATCTGATTTTGGCGTTGTGTCAAATCAGCCAGCCTTTATCACTTGTACATCCCTGATCGAATAATGGTCTTACATTAGTCCCCACAGGAAAATGTTGGCACACACAAACTAAAAAAGTTTAATAAAGGGACTTTTTACAGAGACAGGCCTGATTGAGGGAAACCAACAAGGAATGGATTCTTCTATTCCAGTATTAGCAACTAGAGGGAAACATTTTCTACCCCTAATCTTGAGGGAGCAAGAGGAGGGAGTGGTTACCAAAACCTGGAGAGTGTGTGGAGATAGCTGCTTGACACAGCAGTAGTCCCCCAAGGGACTGCCCTCTGTGACTCAAGAAGGAGGGATCTGGGTAGTAACTATCCAATCCTTATTCTTTTCTTGCTTACTTATCCCATATTAGTGACTTGGATTAACTGAATCTAACTAGAAATCTGAGGGCAAGGGAGCTTATTGATGCAGTTCAGGTAAGCCAGCCTTTTGGGGGCCCGGAGCAGGAAAGAATAGATGCGGAGGGCAAACAAAGTATGCAGTCCTCTTATCTGAGAAAGTTCTGTTTTTCCAAGGCAAATACTTCTGGAGAGACTTGTATGTAAGAAGGGGTTGATAGGACTAGCTAGCCAAGTCATTTGCATTATTAAGGACTGATTTCATGCACATCCATTAAAAGTATTAAGTTTAAACCCCTTAGCATGGTTTGTAAAGCTCTTCTCTAAGTTCCAATAGAGCTTATATTCCCAAATCCATAATTTCAGATAGTCTCTTTCTAGTATCCTCAATTATTTTTAGTTTTTTTTTTAATGTCTCTATTTTAGCACTTTAAAAAAATTATTATTATGTTTTAAGTCTCCTTCAAAATGTTCTCTAAGGGGCCCTTGCTTAATTTAGAAGATTGTAAGTGATGGGGTGTTTTTGAAGCCCTTTAAGCAGAGTATGCATAGTCAGCTTACTTCTAGTTGACTCCCTAATGTCTGTGTAAGATGTATTTGAATGTACTGAAAGCAAGAAATCTAGTTAGACATTGCTGAAATAGTGGTAGAAGACATATAGGTATTTAGAAGGTGAAAAGGAGTCAAAGGTAATTCTAGGATTTCTAGCTTGAGCCTGAGTAGAGAGAATATATAAAACATGTAACCTGGCTTTGGGGCTGAATATGGGACTCAGAAATAATGAGACTAGTGTTGAAAGGTTGATTTAAAGTTATTGTAAGATATCTAAATGGTTAGGTTCAGTGGTGGGGTGAGTATCCTGTCCTTAAGCTAAACAGAGAGGATTTCAAAAGTTGAAAATCTTAGCAAAATCAGTGCAACAGGGAGAGTGCCCTAGTGTTCATCCACATGTAGAAAGTAAAACTCCTAAGGAAGACATGATGGAATGATGAGAAATGGAGAGCACATTATACAAGCTGAAGGAAATAGATTCTTAAGAAAGAGAAAATGACCAGTACTTTTTATTTGCATGAAATGATCCTATTGCAAAAAGAACCTAGTAGGTAAGGTAAGTACTAAAAATGTCATTGTGTTTGGCAATCGAGATATTAGTGAGCACTGACAGTAGTTTCACTGCAGTACTGGCGACTGGAAACATGTTCAGGTTGAGGATATTCTGTTTGAAGTTACTCAGCTAGTTTTTGATAGAACTAGAATTTGAAGCCTGGAGTGTTGGTCCGTTTTCACACTGCTAATAAAGATATACTCAAGACTGGTAATTTATAAAGATAAAGAAGTTTAATGTACTGACAGTTCCACATGGCCGGGGAGGCATAACAATCATGGCAGAAGGCGAAAGGCATGCCTTACATGGCAGCAGGCAAGAGAGAATGAGAGCCAAGTGAAAAGGGAGACCCTCTATAAAACCATCAGATCTTGTGAGACTTATTCACTATCATGAGAACAGTATTGGGGAAACTGCCCCCTCCAACCCATGATTCAGTTATCTCCCGCTGACTGGGTCTGTCCCACAACATGTGGGAATTATGGGAGCCACAATTTAAGATGAGACTTGGATGAAGACACAGCCATACCATATCATTCTGCCCCTGGTCCCTCCCAAATCTCATGTCCTCACATTTCAAAACCAATCATGCTTTCCCTACAGTCACCCAAAGTCTTAAATCATTTCAGCATTAACTCAAAACTCCACAGTCCAAAGTCTCACCTGAGACAAGGCAAGTCCCTTCCACCTATGAGCCTGTATAAGCAAGTTAGTTACTTCTTAGACGCACTGGGGGTACAGGCATTGGATAAATATAGCCATTTATCTCCCATTCCAGATGGGAGAAACTGGCCAAAATTTAAGGGCTAACAGCCCCGTGCAAGTCTGAAATCCAGCAGGGCAGTCAAATCTTAAAGCTCCTAAATGATCTCCTTTGATTCCATGCCTCACATCTAGGTCATGCTGATGCAAGAGGTAGGTTCCCGTGGTCTTGGGCAGCTCTGTCCCATGGCTTTGCAGGGTATAACCTCTCTCCTAGCTGCTTTGACAGGCTGGCATTGAGTGTCTGTGGCTTTTCCAGGCACAGGGTGCAAGCTGTCAGTGGATCTGTCATTCTGGGATCTGGAGGATGGTGGCCCTCTTCTCACAGTTCCACTAAGCAGTGCCCTAGTGGGGACCCTGTGTGGGTGCTCTAACCCCACATATAGCTTCCTCACTGCCTTAGCAGAGGTTCTCCATGAGGGCCCCACCCCTGTAGCAAACTTTTGTCTGGACATCCAGACATTTCCATACATCCTCTGACATTTAGGCAGATGTTCCCAAACCCCAATTCTTGATTTCTGTACTTCCACAGGCTCAACACCACGTGGAAGCTACCAAGGCTTGGAGCTTGCACCCTCTGAAGCCACAGCCCAAGCTGTACCTTGGCCCCTTTTAGACATGGCTAGAGCAGCTGGGATGCAGGACACCAAGTCCTTAGGTTGCACACAGCAGGAGGCACCTTGGACCAGTCCACGAATTGATTTTTTTCTCCTAGGCCTCCAGGCCTTTGATGGGAGGGACTGATGTGAAGGTCTCTGACATGCCCTGGAGACACTTTCCCCAGTGTCTTTGTGATTAACATTTGGCTTCTCATTATCTATGCAAATTTTTGCAGCTGGGTTGAATTTCTCCTCAGAAAATGGGTTTGTCTTTTCTATGGCATTGGCAGGTTGCAAATTTTCTGAACTTTTATATTCTGTTTCCCTTTTAAAGCTGAATACTTTTAATAGCACCCATGTCACCTCTTGAATGCTTTGCTGCATAGAAATTTCTTTTGCCAGATACTGTAAATCATTTCCCTCAAGTTCAAAACAGATCTCTAGGGCAGGGGCAAAATGCCGCCAGTCTCTTTGCTAAAACATGGCATGAGTCACCTTTACTCCAGTTCCCAACAAGTTCCTTATCTCCGTCTGAGACCACCTCAGCATGGATTTCATTGTCCATATCATTATGATCATTTTGGTCAAAGCCGTTCAAAGGTCTCTAGGAAGTTCCAAACTTTCCTACATCTTCCTGTCTTCTTCTGAGCCCTCCAAACTGTTCTAACCTCTGCCTGTTACCCAGTTCCAAAGTCGCTTCCACATTTTCAGGTATCTACTGATACCAAGTTACTGTACATTTCTACAGTTTAAGACTCACAGTTCTATGTGGCTGGGGAGACTTTACAAAAGAAGGCAAAAGGCACATCTTACATGGTGGTAGGCAAGACAGAATGACAGCTAAGTGAAAAGGGAAACCCCTTATAAAACCATCAGATCTTGTGAGACTTACTACCATGAGAACAGTATTGGGGAAACTGCCCCCATGATTCATTTATCTCGCACTGGATCCCTCCCGCAACACATCGGAATTATGGGAGCTACACTTCAAGATGAGATTTGGGTGAGTACGTAGCCAAACCATATCATCTGGTCTGTGAGACTCTACCATTCCATGTGAGGATACCTTAGGATCATTCCTCTGTAGACTTTGACTCGTCATTTCACACTGAGAACTCAGGAATAAAACTAGCCTTTCTGTGTTAAACTAGTTATTTTAGTAGTATTTGGTAAACTAGGATTCCACCTTTAGTGAAATATTAAGGAGAAACAATATGCCTCACTATTAGGTAATGAAAGAATTTAGTTTTAAATCTTTTCTGACTCTTGACAAAGTAATAATACTAAGATTAATTCTTCTGACATATTTGAAACTAACTGCAGCAATACACATTTTTCTTTCTATAAGACTGTTACATCAGATAAAATAATACTGTTTAGGATTTTATTTCAGCATAAAGGTAAAACAATGTTGAAAGTGAATGTTTCTGTTTACTGAGTTAAACACAGTCAGGCTTTCTTAAAGGTCTTTTCAGAATTGGCTCTTTAAAGCTCTTTTTATTCCTCTTCGTTATTCTTTTGACTTTTTGTCATGTTTATTTTAAGTATAGAAAAAGCTTTGCGAGAGCATTTCTCTTCATATATCTCTCTCTTGAAATTATACTGTAATTTGTGAAAATAATAGGTATTAATCATTCATAAAAGTATAAAGCTTATATTATTTGGAAATAAGTGATAACTTTACATTTAAAACTTCTTAAAAATGCAGATGTAACAGTTTTAACATGTTTGTATACTAATATTTGGCAAGAAGAATTAAGTCAATTACTTCAATTTCATGGAAATGTCTATAAAGGTCTAATATTATGCTAGATTCCTTAATAATATTTTTCCTTCCAGATCTTAGTTTTCAAGCAGCTTCTCAAATAATGTCCACTCCAGTTTATGATGCCATTAAATTAATGAAAGACATTTCACAGAACTTCCCCATAAAAGCCAGGTATGTTGAAGTTCATTGGTTTCATTGTAGCCAGAACTCTTTCTATTAAATAAGTTTTATGAAAATAGCTGATTTCATTTAAGATGAAGGTGTCAGTTAATTCTAGTATATATAGCTTTTGTGAAATCAGGGCCTCTTTTCATTATGTTTTTTTTTTTTTTTGATTAGAGCAAAATACTGACTTGTGCATGCATCTGTGTATGCACTGTAAAGTAGAACTCTTGTTAGAGGCAAATAGGAAAAAAATTCCTAAAAATTTTTTGGAAATCATACATAGTAATCTAAGGAAAAACTTGTTTAAGCAATAAATAATGAAGGAGTGTTTTTTTTCCCCCTTATGGAGGATGATGAAAAGTATTATTGTAAGTAGGAGATCTATGCCCAAAGTACTGCCAAATCATATTCTTACCCTTTCAGAGTCCAAATGATTGGTAATGTCTTAATTGCATGGAATATTGTGTGGAGTACTTTTTTGCCAAGAGGATGTCTAGTTGAACTGCTTCCATGAATACTGATGTTACGTTAAACACATATTCCATTTCAATAGGAAATACATTTGTATAGCTTAAAGAGACCAGTGCATGCAATGCAAGTTACAGTGTATTATGAGAATTTGCTATATAACACAACTTTGATACAATTGTATTCTGGTAGGAATGACAGAGTATAAAATGAGCAACAAGTAAAATATGAGTTAGCTTATACTAAAGAGATAAAATATGTGACAAGTCACAGTGCATGTGCAACAACAGTGTTTTATTGAAAGGAACTGGAGAGTAGTCTACTAGCTTAGCATACCTTCCTAAGCATAGAATGATTGCTATGCCTTTTATTGTCTCAAACACTATTTTGTACATTTATTCATAGTACAAATTACAGAATCTTCAATATATGTGTTCTTTAATTTTGCAAGTAAATAAATAGTACATGGTCGGTTACAAGATACCAATAATTTTTTGGTGGTACCTTGAAATAGAGGAGTTTGTCTCCTTATTTACAGATTAAGAATGAATATATTGATATGTCTCTTTCAGTCAACTTTAAACAGTCAGGAATTTGAGAAGTCAGCATTGATACAATAAAACATGAAATATATATGGGTGTGTATAAATGTCATATATGTTTAGCCATAATACTTTTAATTAATGGTCATTATAAAAATTATTAGATCAAATACAAATAAAGTAAAATAACTTTAGTCTTGATCAGACAGTTGATTAGCTCTGTTGTTAAGTCAGTATAACTGTTCAGAGGTTCTGATGCAAAACTCTGCTGTTAATCTGTGATTAAGAAAAAATTGTAAAATATGCTAACGTTGCATAATGGCTAAATTTTAGGCTTGAGCATATCTCCAAAACCACTTGGTAGACAATCTGTAAATGTATGTTGAAATGAAATATTTGCTAAATAAATGAAAAATTTGCCTTATTAAAGTTTTAATTGTAATTTATCTCAGTGCTGCCAAACTTTAGGAAATAATACATACTTACTGTGGGCTGTTTCAAGGTACACCTTTCTACTTGAGTTTTCCTTAAAGCAGAACTTTGCATTAACAATCTTTTAATGTTTTAATTCTGTTTATAAAATTGACAGATATATAGCTAGCCATGTTTAGGAATTATCAAGTTGAATACAGTCCATAGGAACTGTATTTTAAACATTTCTGCTGTCTTTATAAGTGAATTATAAACTCTTCAAGAGTGAATAGGCTGGGTGCAATGACTTGCATCTCTAATTTCAGCACTTCTGGGAGGTTGCAGTAGGAGGTTCACTTGAGGCCAGGAGTTTTAGACCAACCTGGGCAACATAGCAAGACTCCATCTCTAGAAGAAAATTTAAAAATAGCTGGGTGTGGTGGTGTGTACCTATTGTCCTAGCCAGTTGAGAGGCTGAGGCGGAGAATCACCTGAGCCCAGGAATCCGAGGCTGCAGTGAGCTGTGATCATGCCACTGCAGTCCTGCCTGGGTAGAAGAGTGAGACTGTCTCTAAAAAATTTTTTTTAATAAAAAAGTTGAAAAAATTGAAAAGAGTGAATAATGTAAAGCCATGATTTCAGTTTTTTTAGAACATTTCTACTCTGGTAAGATCCCAGGTAACTAAAATTCTTCATGTACATATATTCATGTACATATGCATTGGTAATTTCATGAAAAATTTCTCTATTGGACAAAACAACACAAAGCAGCTTTTTCACTCAAAAAATAAATCGTAGTAAATGATGACAATCCATACTGCATACAGCTAGTACACAGGAAATTTTGAGAGCCTCCGTTCCACTTGAACCAAATCCTTTTGTCAAATGATAGCTAAATTAGACCATATGGAAATGTACACTTTTCAGTCACCAAGCATTTGGAGTTTTTAGCTCCCTATCCAGAGTATTAGATTACATTGAATTATATAGATAAGGTCTAAACATTTAAAGAAGGATCAATTATATTAGTATTCATTTTTCCAGATCTCTAACCAGAATTGCTGTAAATCAACATATGAGAGAAGAAATACAGGAAAATCAAAAGGTTTGTTTGAATTCGTTTTTAAAAACATTTACCCCACTAATATCACTGTTTCTGACTTTGGATTTTCAATATTCATACCAAAAAGGAAATGGTAATTTGTGCTTTTTTGATTATTTAAAACAGTCTAGGTTCTTCCATTTTTATGCTCAACTACATGAGCGTTTAATCAGCCAGTCTTTCCTGACATATCTTCTACTTATTTCACAGTATATTCCAGAATTTCTTCTGAGGTAGTATGGTTTTCTTCATAGGATGAAGAATAAAGGCTGTGAGTTAATTATTCTGTTTCTTGTCATTAGTTTTGTTTAAAAGCTTGTGAAGACTGAGTCAGTGTTAGACCATTGGAACGTTACTAGAATCCTATAGCAGATAAAATACAATTTATCACTGGTTTGATAAGATTGTGCCAGTGGTCTCTGTAATTATCCATAGAACCCAAATAATTCTAGTTAATACTTGTAAAGTGCTTACACCACGCCTGGCTTTATTACATAGGACTGGTTTGGCTTTAAGTAGTATCATACCAGGCTCACAGGGCCCTAAATAGTAGGAGTTCATTTTTCTCACTTCTTATCTGTATTTAAAGCCAAAAGAGGCAGGAAGGATGGTGCCAACCACATTCATCCTCACTAAAGCCTTCTTGGAACATTTTACTGGTTTCTATCTCATTGGTGAGGATTTTGTCATGTGGCCATCTTAGGCTGTGAGGGAAGCTAGAAAAGCTAGTGTTTACTTTTCTAGTAACGAAGCAAAGGAGAAGTGGCTTGGGTATGGTGCTAACTTAGCCCAGCCAGCAGTGCCCATCATATTGAGACAGATTGAGCTGTCAACAAATGTCAGCTGTTTTGATGATGACAACTACAGTGATGAAAAAGATGAAGAAAAAGATGCATAGTTCATTGGAGAACAGGTATTAGGAACCACAACACATCATTCCTACCTGGGACATTCTTGGCTTCATTGACCACCTTACAAATTCCTGTGTATCCTTCAAAACGGATTTGTGGTATTGGTCCGTTCTATGATGTTCCTAATTGCTCTTACCATTCTTCATGCAGAATGGATTGTTTTCTGACACACAAAGGAGTGGGTTTGGGAGCAGAGGCTTAATACGCAAAAGAAAGAAAGGAGAACAGCTCTCTCTCTCTTGTGAGAGAAAGGGGCCCCTGAATGGGAATTCGGACTGGCTACAGAGTGCACTGGATTTTACAAATAGGCTTGAGGAGGTGGTGTCTGATTTACATAGGGCCCACAGATTGGTTCGACCAGGTGTGATGTTTTACATAATGCATGGGGAAGGCTGACCACTCCACCCTATTATGCAAATGGACTTTCCACTTGGCTGCTGTCATGTTGTCTGCTTCTCGCTGTACACGTGGGCTGGAAGGAAGGGAAGATGGAGCTGCTGTTTTGAACATGCCGGGTCCCAGGTAGCCTTTTCCTGCTAGGACAGTGCCAGCATTTACGTATGCAAGCTTCTAGCTTTCTTGCCTATGTCTGCAGCTCGATTTTATAGGCTGTTCTTTGTTAGAAAATAAAATGATTTGGGGGCTGCTTTTCATTAAAAGGAAAACCTTGCCAAGGACTCACTATCTGCCTAAATAATTTCTTCCTAACTGCTATATCAGAACCATGCTGGCAACCTGACTATGCCAGCTTACTCAGGGCCACTATGGCCACTGCTGCCATCAGCTTTTCTACCTGTCAGCCATTTGGAATTGGCAGTGAAAGAGTTTTGAAATGAGCTTTGACTGCAGAGCAAGAAATCTTGAACTTAGTAAGCTGAATAATCATGACACTGCAGATAGTCTTCTTGACCACCTGCTTCTTTCAGAGAACACTGATAAGAGAAAGGCAAGGATGATAATGTCTTTCATTTAACTTATCTAGGGTAAATGGGTGTTTGGACTAGCAGTCCATGTTACCCACTAGCTCATGGAATGTGGGAGAAGTAATTAAACAAACTGGAGTTCCAACCTTGGGGAAGAGGGTGGTTGTGATGAGAAGGTAAAAAAATCTTGGATTGTTCATTGCAATTGCATTGCACATGGATTGGACACGAGAAAGCCGTGGAAGTGTGTTACTGTTACGGCATCTCATGCATACAAACCAAAAAGTACATTTCCTGCAAAACATGTAAACAAAATGTTCACCGAAAAAAGAAAAAAATAATAATGCTCTTTTTTTTTTTTTCTCATGCTGCAGTTTATTTAAATGCCAGGTCAGTTGCTCCAGTGTAAATTACACTTTTAAGGATTTACTTAAGAAATTTGAAGGATTTTCCTCTGGGTCTGGGACTAAACTAAAACAAAAGTGTCTTAAGCATAATTGTTCTCACTCCTGGGGTTCTGCAGAGCTCCTGGCTTTGCTTAAGGAGATAAAAAGGATATGACCTTCAAGCAGAGGAGATAAGAAACACTTAAAAACAAAACAAAACAAAAACAAACAAAAGAAAACATCCTGCCCCCAAATATAAAAGGAAACAGGAATAATCTTTTTGAGATGGAGTCTTGCTCTGTCACCCAGGCTGGAGTGCAGTGGCGTGATCTTGGCTCACTGCAGCCTGTGCCTCCCGAGTTCCAGCGATTCTCCTGCCTCAGCCTCCTGGGTAGCTGGGATTACAGGTGCATGCCACCACACCCGGCTAATTTTTGTATTCTTAGTAGAGATGGGGTTTCACCACGTTGGCCAGGCTGGCTATGAACTCCTGACCTCAGGTAATCTGCCCGCCTTGGCCTCCCAAGAATCTTGATTCCAAAGTGACACCCAGCTCTGAAGAGCACACACTATGGATGCCGGGCTGCTCCATCTTCCCACTAGAGGGCACCAAGGCTTTAGTTAAAAACCAAGCCAAACCCAAACCATCTCCTTCGATCAGTTGTTTGTTTTAATTTCAGTAGGTTTTTTGGGAACAGATGGTGTTTGGTTACATCAGTAAGTTATTTAGTGGTGATTTCTGAGATTTTGGTGCACCCATCACCTGAACAGTGTACCCTGTACCCAATGTGTGGTCTTTGATCCCTTGCCACCCCTTGCCCTTTCCCCTGAGTCCCCAAAGTCCAATGTATCATTCTTATGCCTTTGCATCCTCATAGGTTATCTCCCACATATAAGTGAGAACGTATGTTTGGTTTTCCATTCCTGAGTTACTTCACTTAGAATAATAGTCTTCAATTCCATTCAGGTTGTGCAAATAACATTATTTCATTCCTTTTTATGGCTGAGTAGTATTCCTATTCCATGGTATATATAGGGCATATTGGCTGATTCCATATTTTTGCAATTGCATATTGTTCTGCTATAAACATGCATGTGCAAGTATCTTTTTCATGTAGTGACTTTTTTTTTTCCCCCTCTGGGCAGATACCTAGTAGTGGGATTGCTGGATCAAATGGTAGATCTACTTTTAGGATCTCCACACTGTTTTCCATAGTGGTTGTACTAGTTTACATTCTCACCAACTGTGGAAAAGTGTTACCTTTTCACCACATCCATGCCAACATCTATTATATTTTCATTTTTTAGAAATTATGCCTATTCTTGTAGGAGTTAGGTGGTATTGCATTGTGGTTTCGATTTGCATTTCTCTGATCATTAGTGATGTTGAGCTTTTTTCCAAATGCTTGTTGGCCATTTGTAGATCTTTTGAGAATTGTCTAATTCATGTCCTTAGCCCACTTTTTGATGGGATTTTTTTTCTTGCTGATTTGAGTTCTTTGTAGATTCTGGATATTAGTCCATTTTCGGATGTGTGGATTGTGAAGATTTTCTCCCACTCTGGGCTGTCTGCAAACTCTGCTGTGCTTTTTAATTTAAGGTCTTTAAATATATAATAACAACCTTTCCTTACTCATAATAAGAAAAATACAGATCAGAATTAAACTGAGAAAGATTCATTTCAGAAAGGTGGCAGGGCATTCTGTGAGCAAGTTGGTTTTTTTTTTTTTTTTTGCATAAGAGACCACGGGAAATGAGAATATGTATTTACCTATTATAGTTTTTGCATGAAGAAATACTAGAGGATGAAAAAGAAACTTTGGGGGAAAATTTTTGCCTATAAGAGCCAGGGATGAAACGGGTGAAGGGTGCCGGGATTGGCATAATTCTTCTGGTGTAGCTTTTTATAGTTTTTGACTTGGGACTCAGGCAAAGATTATTAAAAAAATATGACTATGCTCAAGTTGTATAACTGAATTGGAGTTTGGTTTTATTTAGGAGACAACTGCTTTAACTCCAGAGTACAGCAAATTTCCTTTGGAAGTTCATAATTGTTGTTAATTTGCTGTGAATGGCCATAATGTGCTTTTGGTGATTTTAAATTGTCAACCCAACATATGTCTTTGTTGTTTACTGCAAGAACTGTTAAACTATAGGCCATGACATTTTTTATTTGCTTCAAACTAAAATGAGGATTTGATCAGGTGGTCAGGTAACTTTTTTTGATTCAGCAGAGTGGAACAAATAATTTCAATTACATAATTGCTTAATGAACCAAATGCAGATACTTGAATTAACTAAAATGCAGATATTAAAATAAAGGATTGCACCATACCCAAATAAAAGTTCATGTTGCTTCTAATTATTTCTAACTACTTTGTGTGAAAATTTTACAGAGTTCTGGAGACATTACCTAGATTAGAACATCATCTCCAAAACTACATCTGTAAATCATATTTTTAGAGTCTTATTTTGTGTTATTCCGTATTCTAAAAATTACAACCTTTCTATTAAGATTTTTATCTGATTTGACTTCAAATTTTAATTGTAAAGAATGAAACTAGACCCCCATCTCACACCATTTACAAAAATCAAATTATTAGGGGTTAAAGACTTAAATGTGAGACCTGAAACTATGAAACTACTAGAAGAAAACATTGGGGAAAGGCTTTAGGACATCGGTCTATGCAAAGATTTCTTGAGTAAGACCTGAAAAGCACAGGCAACCAAAGCAGTTTGGACAAATGGGATCATATCAAGATAAAAATGTTCTGTACAGAGAAGGACGCAGTCAACAAAGTGAAGAGAAAATCTACAGAATGGGACAGAGTATTTTCAGATTATGCAATAGTCAAGAGATTAATAACCAAAATATATAAGGAGCTCAAACAACAGCAAAACAATGAATAATTTTAAAATAGGCAAAAAATTTGAATAGACATTTCCCAAAAGAAGGCATACAGATGGCCAACAGTGATGCTCAGCATCACTAATCATCAGGGAAATGCCAATCAAAACCACAATGGGATAGTGTCTCACCCATTAAAATGGCTTTTATCTTTTTTGTAGGTTTGCTCTTTTTTAAATTAAAATTTTAATTTTACTTTAAGTTCTGGGATACGTGTGCAGAACATGCGGGTTTGTTACATAGGTATTTGAGTGCCATGGTGGTTTGCTGCTATCAACCCATCATCTAGGTTTTGAGCCCTGCATTCATTAGGTATTTGTCCTAATGCTCTCTTTCCCCTTGCCCCCCACCCCCTGACAGGCCACACGTGTCCATGTGTTCTCATTGTTCAACTCCCACTTTTAAGTGAGAACATGTGGTGTTTCGCTTTCTGTTCCTATGTTAGTTTGCTGAGAATGATGACTTCTAGCTTCATCCATGTCCCTGCAAAGGACGTGAGCTTATTCTTTTCTATGACTGTATAGTATTCCATGGGGTACATGTGTCACATTTTCTTCATCCAGTCTATCATTGATGAGCATTTGGGTTGGTTCCAAGTCTTTGATGTTGTAAATAGTGCTGCAGTAAACATATGTGTGCATGTGTCTTTATAGTAGAATGATTTATAATCCTTTGAGTATATACCCAGTAATGGGATTGCTGGGTCAAATGGTATTTCTAGTTCTAGATTCTTTAGGAATCAACACTGTCTTCTACAATGGTTGAACTAATTTAAACTCCCATCAACAGAGTAAAAGTGTTCCTATTCTTCACATCCTCTCCAGCATCTGTTGTTTCCTGACTTTTTAATGATCACCATTCTAACTGATGCGAGATGATATCTCATTGTGGTTTTGATTTGCATTTCTCTAGTGTTGATGAGCTTTTTTTCATATGTTTGTTGGCTGCATAGAAGTCTTCTTTTGAGAAGTGTCTGTTCATTTCCTTCACTCACTTTCTGATGGGGTTGTTTTTTCTTGTAAATTTGTTTAAGTTCCTTGTAGATTCTGGATATTAGACCTTTGTCAGATGGGTAGATTGCAAAGATTTTCTCCCATTCTGTAGGTTGCCTGTTCACTCTGATGATAGTTTCTTTTGCTGTGCAGAAGCTCTGTAGTTTGATTAGATTCCATTTGTCAATTTTGGCTTTTGTTGGAATTGCTTTTTGGTATTTTAGTCATGAAGTCTTTGCCCATGCCTATGTTTTGAATGGTATTGCCTAGGTTTTCTTCTAGGGTTTTTATGGTTTTAGGTTTTCATTTAAGTCTTTAATCCATCTTGAGTTAATTTTTGTGTAAGGTTTAAGGAAGGGGTCCAGTTTCTGTTTTTTGTATATGACTAGCCAGTTTTCCCAGCACCATTTATTAAATAGGGAATCCTTTCCCCATTGCTTGTTTTCATCAGGTTTGTCGAAGATCAGATGGTTGTAGATGTGTGGTGTTGTTTCTGAGGCCTCTGTTCTCTTCCTTTGATCTATATGTCTATTTTGGTGCCAGTACCATGTGTTTTAGTTACTGTAGCCTTGTAGCATAGTTTGAAGTCAGCGTGATGCCTACAGCTATGTTTTTTTTGCTTAGGATTGTGTTGGCTATACGGGCTCTTTTCTGGTTCCATATGAAATTTCAAGTAGTTTTTTCTAATTCTGTGAAGAAAGTTGATGGTAGCTTGATGGGAATAGCATTGAATCCATAAATTACTTTGGACAGTATAGAAAATGGCTTTTTTCTAAAACATAAAAAATAACAGATTCTGGCAAGGATACAGAGAAAGGGGAACCTTTGGACACTGTTGTTGGGAATGTAAATTAGTAAAGCCACAATGGAAAACAGTAGAGAGGTTCACAAAAAAATGAAAAATAGAATTACCATATGATCCAGGAATCCCACTGCTGGATATATACCCAAAAGTAAGGAAATTAGTATATCAAAGAGATATCTGCACTGCCATGTTTATTAAAGCACTATTCACAATAGCTAAAATATGGAATCAATGTAGGTGTCCATTAATGGATGGGTGGATAAAGGAAATTTGGTACATGGACACAATGGAATATTATTTTGTCATAAAAAAGAAATCCTGTCATCTGCAGCAACAATAGAGGACATTATGTTAAGTGAAATAAACCATACACAGAAAGACGTACACTGCAAGTTATTACTCATATGTGAGAGTTAAAAACACTGATCTTATGATGGTAGAGAGTAGAATGATGGTTATTGGAGGCTGGAGAAGATAAGGAGGGGTTGGTTAGTGGGTACAAAAATACAGTCAGGAATAAGATCTATTCATTAGCATAATAGAATGATTATAGTTAACTTTAATTTATTGGATACTTTAACTGGAAGAGTGGATTTGGAATGTCCCCTACATTAAGAAATGGTAAATATTTGAGATGATGGATATCCCAATTACCCTGATATGATCATTACACATTATATGCTTCTATCAAAATATCACAAGATCTCCTTAAATTTATGTACAACCATTATGTACCCATAAAAATTAAAAATAAAATTTTTAAGAAAAATTTAAATTTCAGAGTGCGTATCATTTAACCTTAGGAACACCCAAACATGTTTATAAACCATTTTAACATTGTAAATTTCAACCAGTCTTCTGAGATCCAGTCATTTGAAATTTCTTTAGCTTCAGGTAATAGCTCAGCTCCATTGGTTATTAAAGAGACATGTTAGAATAAATGGGTTCCCTTTTCTTTAAGAAAAAATGAGCTTATATTTCTCAATTAGTATTTGCATTTATTTCTGCTCAAGCCTAAGAGTGCTACTAGTTTAATTGCACTTTAAATACAAAAATCTAAGTTTTTTGGACCATAAATACAGTATGAAATCCAGCTCCAAACCCATGTAAAAATAAGCTAGAGGCCATGACTTCATTTGGGAGTTGTTCTTCCTCCACCAAGAACCAAGGTGAGATAG
Source organism: Papio anubis (assembly GCF_008728515.1). Lineage (NCBI taxonomy): Eukaryota > Metazoa > Chordata > Mammalia > Primates > Cercopithecidae > Papio > Papio anubis. The sequence goes on along the minus strand of NC_044990.1, from coordinate 74,473,489 downwards.
ACAAATTTCTGTGCTGTTACTGCAGGGCATTTTGTTTTCTAATTCACCTTTTCACCATAAGTGTAGCACTTTATGTGTGCATAAGGATCTCTTTGATCCTATACCCTGTTCGATGTGGGTCCTGGATTTAAATTTCCTGTTCTTCTGAGATTGGCCCTTAAAAACGCAAGTCCTAGGTCATCTAGGAAGCTCTAGATTTCCTCCAGGCAAAGTCTTTAGTGTTTATTTACATCGCTGTATTCATATTCCTACTTACTCTCTGTCCTTAGGTGAATACTTTCTTCAACTCTGAGCCACATTTAGGGGACACTTTCCATATTTATTTTTTTGAGACAGAATATCACTGTGTCACCCAGGATGGGGTGCAGTGGTGTGATCTCAATTCACAGCAACCTCCACCTCCCCGACTGAAGCAACTCTCTTGCCTCAGCCTCCCAAGTAGCTGGGACTACAGGCATGCACCACCACGCCCAGCTAATTTTTCTATTTTTGTTAGAAAAAGGGTTTCATCATGTTGGAAAGGTTGGTCTCGTACTCCTGACCTCAAGTGATCTGCCAGCCTCAGCCTCCCAAAGTGCTGGGATTACAGTTGTGAGCCACCGCACCCAACCTCATTATTAATATTTTAATCTAGCATTTTGGTGCTTTCTTTTAGTAAGAGAATTTTTGGATCTTTGGTTTTTCATGTTGCTAGAAATTGAATTCTTACTCCTCATTTAAGAAAGGCCACCTTAAATTACATACTCAAATATACACTAGTTTTTCAGGACTTAAGACCAACTCTCTGGGGCAGAGGAAAGAGAAGAATTTGTAAGTACTAATCTCCAATAGACAAACCTCTTCTCTCTGACAGTGTTTCAGCAAGCAGATTTGCTGAGTTCAGTCTCTTACCTGTTTTCTGAGCATTATTGTTCAAGGCACTGGGCCTGACAGAAACAGTCTTGAGGGATTTAGCAATTTAGTATGGATCTGCGTGCTTGGTGTACTTTCTGTTTATCATTGAGCTTCACTGAAATGAATGTATGAGGTGCTGGAGAAAGCTTCAGTCAGGATGTGTGAAGTTTCAATGCCAGATTGGGGGAAAACAGCAGGAAATACAAATTTACTCGGCATCTGTAGATTTTGAAGTTGGAATATAGATTTCTTAGTTAAGTAACTTTGATAGGCACATCTAAAGTAGCTAAAGACAAATAAAAATTTTACCTCTGAACCTTTTCATATTAGGGTTGAATCTTTTGCCAGTATTCTGTATAAAACAAGGGGAAATACTTTCTGTTAAGTTCCTCCTCTCCCTCCTCTGTGTGTAGCTCATCTGTTGAGTGATAATCATACAGAAAAACTCACCATTGTCAAGCTTTCTCTGAATCTCTTCAAGTTAGTTGCTTCCTTTGCCTTTACAGAGTAGATCACACAAGTCCCTATTATGTGACTTATTACATGATGTCATTGAAATACACTGGTTTTTTTTCCTCCTAAATCTGTTTGACTACCCTGATAATAATAACAGCTTTCATTTGTGAGCACTTTATAGGCGACAAGACATAGACATATATTACATTTGAACTATAGCAAACCTGTGAGATAGATATAATTATTCCCATTTGATAGAAGAGGAAACTGAGGATTGTAAAAGTGATTTGAACTTGCCCAAATCTTAACAGCTAGTGAGTAGAAAGATCAGGATTAAACCAGGCACGATCCTCACACTGTGATCTTGACAGCTGTACTGAATACTCACACTGTGATCTTGACTACTTTGCTTTAGTGACAAGAACATCCCCTTTTTTACTTTTGTTACTGCTCTAGTGCCTGGAGATGTTTCTAGAACATACCAGGCACTCAGGAAATGTTTACTGAATGAAAGACAGTGAAAATTCAAATACAGCTTTAATGGAAACTTTCATGAATTTAGAGTGAGCTCCAAATATTTACACATACTCCAAAGTTTTACTTTTGGCATATCATTGCTTCAAGAAATAGGAATGTGCCAACTATCAAATTGTATATGTGCGCATACACACACTATATGAAATGTAGATAAGTAATTATTGTAACATTAGAACTGTACTATCATGTACTGTAAAATCACAATATTCAGCTATTGAATTTTATCTCTAATCTATCTTAAGATTTCCCCCATCACTGAGATCAGGGCTGGGCAAACTACTACCTTTAGGCCAAATATGGTCTGCCACCTATTTTTATAAATAAAAGCTTAATTTTTATTTTATATTTATTATTTATTTTATTTACTTTTTTGATAAGGAGTTTCGCTCTTGTTGCCCAGACTAGAGTGCAGTGGCGCAATCTTGACTCACTGCAACCTCTGCCTCCTGGAATCAAGTGATTCTCCTGCCTCAGCCTCCCAAGTAGGTGGGATTACAAGCAAGTGCCACCACACCTGGATAATTTTTTGCATTTAGTAGAGATGGGGTTTCACTATGTTGGTCAGACTGGTCTTGAACTCCTGACCTCAGACGATCCACCCACATCGGTCTCCCAAAGTTCTGGGATTACAGGTGTGAGCCATCATGCCTGGTCTAAAAGTTTAATTTTTACAATAAACATTGCCGTGCCCATTTGTTTACATAGTATCTAAAGATACAAAGGCAGAGATCAGTAGTTGCAACAGAGACTGTATGGCCTGTCAAACCTAAAATATTTACTCTCTGACTCTTTATAGAAATATATAGTGACCCCTAATATAGATCACTGTTGTTTTATCACTGGTTAACCATTGCTTTGCTCTACTTCAAGGATCTTCGAGATAGATTTAAAATTCAGCCAGGTGATGCTCGTCTGTTTATAAATGGCCTTCATGTTGATATGGATGTTTATGACCCTTTTAGGTAAGTATCAAATTATTGCTATAAATGAACTCAGGTTTATATAAATGTAAACATTGAAGTCAAAATATGGAGATCACTTTAAAGATAAATCAAATACATGTTTTTTATTGTACAAAACAGCTTTATTCTACCAAAATGAGCAAGCCCAAAGTATCATAGATTATCAGAACTGGGAGAAACAGTCAAGATATTTGTTTGGATGAGTGTTAGACCTATAATTACTTTGTTATTCTAAACTGTCTTTTATTGAAGAGTAGATTGATGATTTAGCAGAGAAGTTATTTGGAACTGGACTGAACAACCAGAGACCAGTTAGGAACTGAAGTCAACGTCGGGTATTTCCCCAGAAGAGAGAAATTGACAGGAGGAATTTAAAGTGCTTATGTATGAATGCCAGATGCTATCTGGTTTCTTGTCTGAAAAAAAAATTACTGAAAATTTTTTTGCTCAGAATTTTGAACAGGACAGAATTAGGAAGTCCTTGCTTTATCAATGGTCACTTGCCCAAAATTAAAGTTGTGGGCCAAACAGAAGAGTTACTGTTATAGAAAAACATAAAACTACATTAAAATTAATATTTTAAACATTAGATGAACTTAGGAAACATGATGCTTTAGTTCAGATATTCAGTTTTAATTCAATTGAGTATACTTTTGTTGAAGTGAAATTATTTGAATTGTTTATTTAAATTCTGTTTCTTTACCAGTTTGAAAATATGTTGGAAAATATATCAGACTGAGGAGTAGTTTTACTGAACATTTTTTATAGTTTTGTCTCAAATGGGGCTTTTCTCTTTAGTTACTTGAATTCTTGGACCTAGTATTGGAAAAATAATAACCTACACATAGAAATACACATAGAAAGAGTAGAGAAGTTTTTACATGCTAGCCTGTAAATTTCAGGGGAACAAAAATTACGTCTGTGCTCAGGAGCAGTGAAAACAGGTTTAAAGGAAGTAGTGAAATGGTGTGTAGATTTTAGAAAGTTTTCTAAGGTAGTGTATGAGGAAATTTTTTGGCAGGAATATTTTCACACAGGATTTAGGAAGGCTGTAGGTTATTAAAAAAGTAAAACTCCCAGCTCCTACGTCTGGTCATTAGAGATTTGCAGGATGTGTGCTACATTTTTATTCCTCATCGATTTGATCACTAGTTAGGGCTACTATGATTCTCTTAAAAGAGGAAGAGACAATATGTGAGAACATTTATATCTTCTGACATTTTTGAGGATAGCATAATCAAACAAATTCTCAGAAAAAGATCAGAGGATGTGGAATAAAATTAATGCAAAGAGGAAGATGAATGAAAGAAAATAAGAAAATGGAAGGAAAATATCGTATTACAGAGACATTACACATAGAGAGGTTTGATGCAACCAATATGTTGGAATTGTCCAAGTGGGGAAAGAAAAGGAGTAAGGAATTATTTTGTGCTCCCTTCCTATCTCCTGTCAGTGTTGCATTACTGGGTTGTGAAAAACCAATAACAGCCGGGCGCGGTGGCTCACGCCTGTAATCCCAGCACTTTGGGAGGCCGAGGTGGGAGGATCACGAGGTCAGGAGATCGAGACCATCCTGGCTAACACAGTGAAACCCCGTCTCTACTAAAAATACAAAAAATTAGCCGGGCGTGGTGGCGGGCGCCTGTAGTCCCAGCTACTCAGGAGGCTGAGGCAGGAGAATGGCGGGAACCCGGGAAGCAGAGCTTGCAGTGAGCCGAGATTGCGCCACTGCACTCCAGTCTGGGCCACAGAGCGAGACTCCGTCTCAAAACAAAAAAAAAAAAACAAAAAAAAACCAATAACATGCGCCATACATGGCCCAGCCCTTCTTGCTCTGACACAGAGAGTAGTGGGAGGAGCCAGAGCCTCCATGGGTTAGGATTAGATCAGCATTGATTCTATAAAGGCCTACATCTCACCCCAAGGAAGGCTGAGACCGTAGGAACATGTGGTACTGACTGGGGAGAAAGGCAAGTAGGACTGATGAAGTACGTAAGCAGGGTCTTATATATCTACATTAGAACATTCTGTTCTAGCCCATTGAAGGAGTCCCTTTTATATTTTTGCCTCTGAATAGTCGCCTCAGGCACAGACTTGATGAAGAATAGTTTAAACATTTAGATTCCCCAATTTGTTGTCAGTGGGGTTATTATTGATGTTGTTGTTTACAGTAATACTTTCTATTATGTTTAAGTACTGTCAAATTATATGTAATAAGAAAATTAAATTTGTATTCAAACACATGTGAACTTCATGCTTTAATGGGGCTTCCTGTGTATTAGAATTTTATACTTCATGTCTTGTTCAATCTTATGTCATTTTTGTAGTAGGTTTGTCAAAAGAGTGACCTAATGGTTTTTTTTGTCATTTTTGGCTTTCTCAGGGCTGATCATGTCCTCACTACTTTGATAAAGAATACAATAGTCTTTGTTGTTTTATCTTTTATATAATAATAAGCTTTTACTACCACTAAAAAAATTATGTAAGTTTACTCTAGATAATTAATTAGAACTATTTGCCTTATTTCTTAATGAATTTAATATATTTTTCCTGCTGTTAATGAAGATACCAAAAATTCTCGTTTCTAATGCTTTAAGAAATCTGTCAAACTTTAAAAGATTTGTTTTTAATTTGGAAAAATCAAAATAAAACTTTTTTTCTTTGAATATATAGTATTTTGGATATGCTGAAATTAGAAGGAAAAATAATGAATGGCCTTCGCAATCTTGGGATCGATGGGGAAGATATGAGCAAATTTTTAAAATTAAATTCACACATTTGGGAATATACTTATGTATTAGATATTCGACATTCTTCTATAATGGTAAGTGCTTATGCTATTCCTTGTACTAAAACCTGTAGTATACTTAAGGCTTAACATAAAACGAAGTATTGGCAGGCCTGACAATAAATGTCAGCATTTCGGAACAGTTCTCAGTGAAAAGAGAAAGTAAAATTATAGACCCATCTCCTCTCCCACTTGCAGCTTCCTTCTCCTTCTTCATAGTCTCTGTTTTCATAGTCTCTGTCACGAGAATACCTACTCACTCTCATTCAGTGTCCTTTCCACCTTCAGAGAAAACAACAGAATAACCACATGAACAGTAACAGCAAGACACCAAATAGTTAAAATCTGAGGTGTATAAAAGTGCTACCTTAACATGATGAAACTCCTGCCTAAACAATTTGCAGTGGCCTCCAAAGGTTCTGGTGTGTGTATTACAGCCAAGTGATTTTTTGGAAAAAAAAAAAAAAAAAAGATCATATCACCCTTTCTTGCTTAAGCAGAGAAGTGGTCTTCAGTATGGCCTATGAGGCTGCAGATGGCTGCTCTCACCTTTCATTTCTTAGACTGTGAAACATTCTTTTCACCACTATCCTTTATCTCATGCTTAGAAAGCACTTTTTCTTTTTTTTATCCAGTTAACTCCTATTCCTTTTTCAAACTTAGGTTGAAAAGCCCTTTCTGAGAGAAACTTTCCTTAACAATCCAGATGATTTTTCAAATTGTGTTAGAGAATCCCCGGAGACTACCCTCTAATCCAGTGATTTGCTAGAAGGACTCACAAGACTCAGAAGTTGTTATATTCATGGTTATTGCTTAGTAGAGCAAAATGATGTGAAAAAATTAGCAGGGGTGAAGTCCAGCGTAAGCCAGGTATAAGCTTCCAAGAGTTCCCTGCTAGTGGAGTTGTATGCTTAATATGATATGTGACAGTATATGCAAAGTGCTACATACCAGGGAAGCTCACTTACTTGAGCCTGAGTTCAAGATTGTGAGAGACGATCCATCATGTAGACATACAGTGGCTCTCTGTACCTGCCGTCATTGGCTGAAGCTCCAAACTGAGGAAAAGCAGGTGTTTATTATAACTCAGATTGTACAAACTCTCTAGACAAACTGCTGGAACTGCTGCAGCATGGCTTAGGGTCCTAACTGTGCAAAACACTCTTTTTATCAATCAGAACATTCCAAGAACTTAATTACCAGGACCCAGTCAAGAGACAGTTGTGTAAACAGACCCTTCTTGGGAATATCCAAGGTGTGAGCAACCCAAGCCTGTTGAGTTAACTCTTTCACACACACACACACACACACACACGTTTAATATGTGATTCTTCATACATATGCACATGTATAGGTGTATGCACATGTATTAGGCCTTTCTTACATTGCTGTAAAGAAATACCTGAGACTGGGTAATTCATAAAGAAAAGAAGTTTAATTGACTTACAGTTCTGCAGGGTTTATAGGAAGCATGGTGCCAACATCTGTTTGGCTTCTGGGGAGGCCTCAGGAAGCTTTTATTCACAGCAGAGGGCAGAGAGGGAGCAGGTATCTCATATGGCAAGAAAAGGAGTGAGAGAGAATGTTGGAGGGTAGGTGCCATACATTTAAACAACCAGGTCTTGCTAGAACTCACATCACAAAGACAACACCAAGACATGAGGGATCTGCCCCCATGACCCAACGCGTCCTACCAGGCCCTACCTCTGGCATTGGGGATTACAATTCAACATGAGATTTGGGTGGGGACAAGTATCCAAATTATATCAGCACATATACATATATGTCAGAACTATTAATCCCTTTGTATACTTAGCACAGTTATAGTTTTACATTTATCCTGCGATGCTGTTATATCTGTTTCTTATTAGACTATATATGAAGTTCTTGAAGGTAGACATTTGTTTCATTTTTTTTTCTCTTACCATTATGTGCCTGGTTTTAGTAGGTACTCAATAAATATAAATATTCCCTAAATGAATAAGTATTTATCTGGAAACAACAAAAAACATCATTTTTAATGATGAAACTCTGGAAGCATTACAGTTACAACATGATCAATATAATTATCCTTATGACTTAATATTATTATAAAAGGAGTAACTATTAGAAATGAGAATAAAAGTGTTGCATGACAAGATTGTATAACTGAAACTCCTCAAAGCTACTGTAGTTAATTAAAAGCTTTAATAAAATGGGTTTGAAGTGATATGACAAAGATCAAAAGCTTTTCTTTCAAAATCTATTTGGAAGATAATGATTTATTCACAATAACATAAAAATGTAAATACCCTAATAATGACCACTATGAAATAATGTATAATCTCACTACCTATTAATAAAAACTAGAATTTAACTGAGAAAGTGTAAATCGGCATATCCTTTAAAAAAGTGATGCCTGGCCAGGCGCGGTGGCGCATGCCTATAATCCCAGCAGTTTGGGAGGCTGAGGCGGGTGGATCACGAGGTCAGGAGATTGAGACCATGCTGGCCAGCATGGTGAAACTCCGTCTCTACTAAAAGTACAAAAATTAGCCAGGTGTGGTGGCACGTGCCTATAGTCCCAGCTACTTGGGAGGCGGAGGCAGGAAAATCACTTGAACCTGAGAGGTGGAGGTTGCAGTGAGCCAAGATCGCGCTACTGCACTCCAGCCTGGGCGACAGAGTGAGACTCTGTCTCCAAAAAAAAAAAAAAAAAAACGGCCGAGCGCGGTGGCTCAAGCCTGTAATCCCAGCACTTTGGGAGGACGAGGTGGGTGAATCACAAGGTCAGGAGATCAAGACCATCCTGGCCAAAATGGTGAAACCCTGTCTCTACTGAAAATACAAAAATTAACTGGGTGTGGTGGTGCGTGCCTGTAGTCCCAGCTACTCGGGAGGCTGAGGCAGGAGAATACGTTGAACCTGGGAGGCAGAGGTTGCAGTGAGCTGAGATGGCACCACTGCACTCTATCCTGGTGACAGAGCAAGACTCCATCTCAAAAAAAAAACAAAAAACAAAAAACAAAAAACGTTATGCCTGTGGTGCCCTTATAATGATACATAGTATCTAGTAATTTCGCTACTGGAAACTATCATAAAGAAATAGTGGGAGATGGAAAAACAAACTTTATGCCCAAAGATATGATTATCACTACATATTTTGAAAACAAAATAGAAATTAGTTATCTAACAGAGAAGTGTTATAAATTTTATATTCACACAGTTGAGTATTATTGACATGAAAATTATGTTTATAAATATGACTTAAGATAATGATTCTGTTAAGTAAATATACAGAATCTGTCATGTAAAAATAGGGGCAGAATATCTGAAGGAAATATATCAAAATTTAAGGAATTTAAGGCATTAATGGGTGATGTGATTTAATGGGTAGTTTTAATTTTTTTCATCATGTTCTTCTGTGAATTCCCAACTTTTAACCATGGGTATATGTTATTTACATGATCATAAGAAAAGAGTTTTTTGTTTTTTTAAATTGATACACAATATTTTACATATTAGATTCATGTGATATTTTCTTACGTATGTAAAATGTGTAATGATCAAATCAGTGTATTTGGGGTATCTGTCACTAGCAGTATTTATCATTTCTGTGTATTGGGAACATTTCAAGTCCTTTTTTCTAGCTACTTTGAATTATGTAATATATTGCTGCTAACTATAGTCACCCTACTTTGCTATTGAATAGTAGAATTTATCCCTTCTATCTAGCTGTATAGATAACGGTTTATACCTATTGACTGACCTCTCTTCATCAACCCCTCCTGCCAGCAAGCCCTTCCCAGCCTCTGGTATCTATCATTCTACTCTAACTCCATGAGGTCAATATTTTTAGTCCCCGCTTATGAGTGAGAACATGGGATATTGGTCTTTCTGTGTCTGGCTTATTTCAGTTAACACAGTGACCTCCAGTTTCATCTATGTTGCTGCAAATGACATTTCATTCTTTTCTATGGCCAAATAATACTCCATTGTGAATATATACCACATATTCTTTATCCATTCATCTGTTGATAGACACTTACATTGATTATATATGTTTGCTATTGTGAATAGTGCTATAATAAACTTGCAAATGCAAGTATCTCTTTGAGATGTTGATTTCTTTTCCTTTCAATAAATACCTCATAATGGGATTGCTGGATTGGATGGTAGTTCAGTTTTTAGATTTCTGAGAAATCTCCGTAGTGTTTTCCATTGTGGTTATACTAGCTTACATTCCCAGTAACTGTCTATAAGAGTTTCTTTTTCCCGCATCCTCACCAACATCTGTTATTCTTTTATCTTTTTAATGATAGCCATTCTAACTGGGGTAAAATGATATTCCATGTTGCTTTTATTTACATTTATGTAATAATTAGTGATGTTGAACATTATTTATATACTTGTTGGCCATTTGTATAATTTCTTATGAGAAATGTCTATTCAGATTTTTTGCCCCTTTAAAAATCAGATTGTTTATTTTACTGTTGAGTTGTTCAACTTCCTTGTATATTCTTGATATTAGTTCCTGTAGGATGAATAGTTTGCAGATATTTTCTCCCATCAAACAGGCTTGCTCTTCACTCTGTTGATTTTTTTTCCTTTGCTGTGCAGAAGCTTTTTCCCATTTGTCTATTTTTACTTCTGTTGTCTGTGTTTTTTGAGGTCTTAGCCATAAAATCTTTACCTATTAGACCAATGTCCAAAAGTGTTTGCCTTATGTTTTCTTCTGGCAGTTTTACACTTTGGGGTACGTTTAAGCCTTTAATCCATCTGAGTTGATTTCTGTACATGATAAGTGATGGTGATGTAGCTTCATTATTCTGCATATGGATATCAAATTTTCCCAGAACCATGTATTCAAGAGGGTGTCCTTTCCCAAATGTATGTTCTCGGCACCTTTATCAAAAATCAGTTGGCTATAAATACATGAATTTATTCCTGGATTCTCTATTCTCTTCCATTGGTCTGTGTGTCTGTCTTTATATCAATACCATGCTGTTTTGGTTACTGTAACTATATTTTCAGATCAGGTGGTGTGATGCATCCAGTTTTGGCTTTGGATATTCAGGCTCTTTTTTGGTTCCATATGAATTTTAGGATTTTTTTTTCTATCTTTGTGAAAAATGACGATATCTTAATAGAGATTGCATTGAATCTATAGATTGCTTTGGGCAGTATCATCATTTTAATATTTATCTGAACCATGAGCATGGGATGTTTTTCCATTTGTTTGTGTCTTTTTCAATTTCTTTCAATCAGTGTTTTGTAGTTTTTCTTGTACAGATCTTTTACCTCCTTGGTTAAATTAATTCCTAAGTATTTTTTGCAGCTCTTGTAAATGGGATTACCCTTTTGATTTCTTTTTTGGCTATTTCATTATTGGTGTATAGAAACACTACTGATTTTTTGTGTGCTGATTTTACATCCTGCACCTTTATTGAATTTATCAGTTTTGAGAATTTTCTGGTGGAGTCCTCGGTTTTTCTAGATATACAATCATGTTGTGTGCAAAAAGGTACAGTTTAACTTCCTCTTTTCCAATTTGCATGTGTTTATTTGTTTCTCTTACCTGATGGCTCTGGTTAGGACTTGCAGTACTACATTGAATAGGAGTGGTGAAAGTGGGCATCCTTGTCTTGTTGCAGTTCTTAGAATATTTTAGCTTTTCTACAGTGCATGTGATGTTAGCTGTGTGTTTGTCATTTCTAGTCTTTATATTATGCTAAGATATACTCCTTTGGTGCCTAGTTTGTTTAGAGTTTTAATCATGAATGAATGTTGAATTTAACCAAATCCTTCTTCTGCATCTATTAATAGGATATGGTTTTTTTCCTTCTATTGATGTGATGTATCACATTTATTGATTTGTGTATATTGAACCATCCTTGCATCTCTGGGGTAAATCCCACTTGATCATGGTATATTACCTTTTTGATATGCTTTTGGATTTGGCTTGCTAGTATTTTGTTGAGAATTTGTGCATGTGTTCGTCAGTGATATGGTTTGGCTGTGTCCCCACCCAAATTTCATCTTGAATTCTCATGTGTTGTGGGAGGGACCCAGTGGGAGGTAACTGAATCATGGGGGCAGTTCTTTCTGTGCTGTTCTCATGATAGTGAATAAGTCTTATGAGATCTGATGGTTTTATAAGGGAGAACTTCCCTGAGCAAACTCTCTTTTTGCTTGCTGCTATCCATGTAAGATGTGACTTGCTCCTCCATGCCTCCCACCATGATCGTGAGGCCTCCCCAGTCATGTGGAACTGTAACTCCTTTGAACCCTTTTTCTTGTATAAATTACCCAGTCTCGGGTATGTCTTTATCAGCAGCATGAAAACAGACTAATACAATCAGGAATATTGGCCTGTGGTTTTCCTTTATTGTTGTTTCCTCGTCTGGTTTTGGTATCAGGGTAATGCTGGTTTCATAGAATGTGAGTTAGGGAGAATTCTCTCCTCTTCATTTTTTTGGGGGAATAATTTGAGGAGAATTTATGTTCTTTTTTGAAAGTTCGGTAGAATTAAGCAGTAAAGCCATCTAGTCCTGGACTCTTCTTTGTTGGGAGACTTTTTATTACTGATTGATGCTTATTACTCCTTATTGGTTTGTTCAGGTTTTCTATTTCTTCTTTTTCAGTCTTGGTGTGTTGTATGTGTCCAGGAATTTATCCATTTCCTCCAAGGTTTCCAGTTTGTTAGTGTATAGTTTTCTGTAATAGTCTCTGATTATCTTTTTTGTTTATATGATATCAGTGTGCTTGTTTCTGACTTTCGGAGGTCTTCTCTGTCATGGTTAGTCTGCCAAATGGTTTATCTTTTCAAAAAACAAACTTTTCATTTTGTTGATCCTTTGTATTTTTTCTTTAGTATCAATTTCATTTAGTTCTGCTCTGATCTTATTTATTTTTTCTGCCAATTTGGGGTTTGTTCTTGCTTTTCTAGTTCCTTCAGATGCATCATTAAATTGTTTATTTGAATCTTTCTCCTTTTTGATATAAGAGCTTATTGCTACAATTTTGTTATTAGCACTGTCTTTGCTGTATCCCACAGGTTTTAGTATGTTGTGTTTACATTTTCATTTGTTTCAAGACATTTTTTTTATTTCCTTCTTCATGTCTTCCTTGACCCAGTATTTATTCAGGAGCATGTTGTTTAATTTCCATGTGTTTCTATTGCTTCCAAAGTTTCTCTTGTTATTGATTTGTAGTTTTATTCCATTGTTGGTCTGAAAAATACTTGATATAATTTCAATTTCTAAAAATTTCAGACTTGTTTTTGTGTCCTAACATATGGTGTATCCCGGAGGATATTCCATCCGCTGGTAAGAAGAATGTGTATTTTGTAGCTATTGGATGAAATATTGGGTAAATTTCTAAAGTCCATTTCATCAAATGTGCATTTTAAATCCAGTGGTTCTTTTCAATTTTCCTTCTAGATAATGCTGAGAGTAGGGTGTTGAAGGTTCCAGCTATTATTGTATTGGAGTCTCTCTCTCTCTCTCTCTCTCTCTAGCTGTAATAATGTTTGCATTATATATGTAGGTACTCCAGTGTTGGGTGCATATATGTTTAGGAGTGTTTTACCTTCTTGATGAATTTATCCCTTTATCATTATATAATGACCATCTTTGTCCTTTTGTTTTTGACCTAAAGTTTTATCTGATAAAAGTATAGCTATTCCTGCTTGTTTTTGGTTTCCATTTGCATGGAATATCTTTTTCCATTCCTTTACTTTCAGTTTATATATCTCTTTACAAGTGAGATGAGTTTCTTTTAGGCAGTATATGGATGGGTCATGTTTTTAAATCCATTCAGCTAGTCTGTATCTTCTAAGTGTAAAGTTTAATTCATTTACATTCAAGGTTATTATTGATATGTGAGGACTATTTCTGTCATTTTATTAGTTGATTTCTGTTTATTTTGTGTGTTCTCTGTTCCTTTCTCTCTCTCTCTCTCTCTCTCTCTCTCTCTCTCTCTCTCTGTCTCTGTCTCTGTCTCTGTCTCTGTTTTTAACAATCGTGTCTTGTTAGTTTTCTGTATTGGTAACATTTGAATCTTTTCTCTGACTTCAGTGGTTTGTTCTACTAGTGGTATTTATGTTTTAGGAAGGTAGATACCATTCTTTCACTTCTGGTTATACGACTCCTTTAAGCATTTCTTGCAGGGCTGGTCTAGTGTGAGGAATTCCCTCAGCTTTTGCTTGTCTGGGAAATACTTTATTTCTCCTTCATTTATGAAGGATAACTTTGCTGGGTATAGTATCCTCAACTGGCAGGCATTTTCTTACAGGACTTTAAATATATCATGCGATTTTCTCCTGGCCTGTAAGGTTTCTGTGGAGAAATCTGCTGTTAATCTGATGGATGTTCCCACCAGATACTTTTCACTTGCTGTTTATAGAAATCTCTCTTTTTCTTTAACTTTTGACAGTTTGACTATAATTTGCCATGGACAAAACCTTTTGGAATTGTATCTATTTGGGAATCTCTGTGCCTCCTGTATCTGGATGTCTAAATCTCATTAGACTTGGGAAGTCTTTATCTGTTATTTCATTAAATAGGTTTTCTAATACTTTTAAAAAATCTTCTGGGACAGCAAAATTCAAATATTTGATCACTTTGTGGTGTCTTATATGTCACATAGGCTTTGTTTATTCTTTTTGTGTGTGTATTTTTATTTGACCAGGATATTTCAAAAGTCTTGCCTTAGAATTCTGAGATTCTTTCTTCTACTTGATCTAGTCTGCTGTTGAAGCTTTTCAATACATTTTACATTTCATTCAGTGAATTTTCTATTTGGTTCTGGTAAATTTCTCACTTCCTGAATTGTTTTTCTGATGTTTTTTTGTATTGTTTTAAAGTATTCTCTTATAGTTCTCTGAGCTTAATTTCTATATTTTGAATTGTTTTCCTGGGATTTCATAAGTGTCTTCTAGATTGGGATCTGTTGCTGGAGAATTATTGTGTTCCTTTGGAGGCTGCTTGTTTATGTTCTTGTGTCCTTACTTTGACATCTATGCATCTGGTGTAACAGTTACTTATTCCATTTTTTAAAATTAACGTTGTTAGGGGAAGACTTTTTCCTGACCATATATCTATGGTGTTGGTTGCATAGGACACTTTTTGGTATTGATTCTGAATATATGCAGTAGGGTAATCTCTGTATAATTTCTTCATCTGCAAACAGCATCAGTGGTGTCTCTGTTTCCTAGGTGGCTTATAGCACAGTTACTAGTGGAGGCTGTGATGAAGTTTTGCTGAAATGTGGGACACCAGCTGGGCCAGACTTAGGGCCCTACAGGTGGCGATGGTGGGCTAAGCCTTGGCCCCCAGGGTAGGGTACACTGGCACCAGTGTTAAGCAGGTGCAGGGAGGTTGATTCTTGGGCCTCTAGATGACTTGCTTGGGTGCTGGGAATGACAGTGGTAGGTAGGTTCTTGAGCACCTGCGCAGTGGTTGTGGCATGGGCAATGGCAGTATCAGTGGTGGGACAATTCTCTAGGACCTAAGGGTTCATGCCGGTGTTGGCCGTAGCTGTGATGGGCTGGGTCAGCCATTGCCCAGGCCATGACATGATGGTAGTGGCAGGTTGGGTGGGCATGACACTGGGAGGTGTGCTCAGATACCAATGGTAATGGATTGGGCTGGGCGATCCCCAGGCCTGGACAGTATGCTCAGGTACTGGGGGTGATAGAACCAGGCAAGATGGTTCTTAGGCCCTATGTTAGTACATTCAGGCTCTGGCTATGGTTGGTGGGCAGCAGGGGAGCGGGATGATCCACCAGCAACAGGTGGAATGCTCAGGTAGAGGCAGCAGCAGCTGTGCTGTTGTTCTGCTGTTGGGGAGGGTGGAGTCACTTTCAGTAGGAGCAATTGGAGGCAGGTGGCTGGGGCATGCTTTGCTCATCCTATGCCCCCACTTCCCCCGCAAAACACACACACACACATACACACAGTTTGCAGCAAATGGAATTTGTCCTTAGGTGCATGAAAATGTGTGAATGTCCCTCTGCTGGGGAGGCAGTATGACTGCCAGTGGCTTCTGCCTTGGCCCTAGCAGGGAATGTCATTGGGACCCCAGAGATATGGAGATGCAGGGACTGTTAGGCCCCAGGGCAGGACACAGTCTGTGGGAGCTGGGCTCTCAAAATGATATCATACTGCAGTGGCTTAGAACTCAGGGGTTTGTGGGACTGGGTATGAGCTCCCTCTCTGGATCAGTGGCATTGTGCAATCTCCAGGTAGCTCCCTCTGTTAGTCTCAGAGCTCATAAGGGTCAAGGGGCTTTTCCATGGTTAGGATGGTAGGAGTCCGAGGTGGAAATGTGGACTGCTGTGGGTCTCTCACACTTTCCTTGCATTAAGGAACCTCTCTAGGCTTCCAGCCCATCCCAGCCTAGCAGTCTGCCTTATTTCCCTCTCCTTTCTTGCTTTTGGTTTTTCCTGTCACTTCTCTGGTGAATTCCAGTGTTCTCCCTTAGATGATCTATTCGAAGTATGATTATCTACTTCCTATATTGGTTCCTCTCCATGGAAGAGGCAAGCAGCACATACATCTATTTAGCCATCTTGAAGCCCCTTCTAAAAAAAAAAGTTTTTAAGCCGAAAAAAAATCTCTGAAATTTTTGCTAGTTGTTTTATATACAAATGTAAGGGATTCCCTCTGAAGTATTCAGTTATTATAGTTAATTTTGTCTTACCTGGAAAACCTTCCTGCTCATAAATTTATCTGCCTTGGGCCGAGCGTGGTGGCTCACGCCTGTAATCTCAGCAGTTTAGGAGGTCAAGGAGGGCAGATCATGAGGTCAGGAGATGGAGACCATCCTGGCTAACATGGTGAAACCCCGTCTCTACTAAAAATACAAAAAATTAGCCGGGCGTGGTGGCAGGCACCTGTAGTCCCAGCTACTCCGGAGGCTGAGGCAGGAGAATGGCGTAAACCCGGGAGGTTTTACGCTTGCAGTGAGCCAAGGTCACACCACTGCACTCCAGCCTGGGCGACAGAGCAAGACTCCATCTTAAAAAAAAAAGATTGTGTGCCTTCTCAGACCCAAAGGACTATAGCAGCCCCAAGGAAACGCCATATTCCCTGAACATCAGAAACCTCAGATTCAGGATAAATAACGAATTACTAATTAGTTATCATTTGTGTTTTCTAGAACACGAAGTAATTTGTTATAGATGTTTGTTACTGTTTTCTACCACTCTATAGACCGTGTTCTTTCATTGGCTAGATTTTGCTTTTACTTTGTCTGTAATCTCAGTAGCAGATGTCTTTTCTAAAAATGTTATGTGAGAAAAACTAATGACCTTGTAAGTAATCTTAATACTTGTGTCTGATATTTAAGAATTTGTGTTTTTTAGCTTTTGTAGAAAAGAATGCTAAGAGAGACACACAGAAAATTAGGGTAGTAATTGTCAAGGCTATTCTAGACATAGTAAACAGACCTGTAAAGAAACCTTCCAATTCTCTTTGTAAAATAATATCCTAGCTTGCTTCTGAGGTTGGCAGTGAAGGACAGTCACTCTGTGTGTGGAGGAGCAGTTGGACTTTCAAGCCCTTATGCTGCTCCCATTGACCCCACACTGTTCAGAGTCTCATTTCCCTGAGTTGTCTCAGATTCTGGCAAGCTTTCAGATATCAGTCTCAGATGGTGTACCTCCCTTCTCTGTCACCCTGCTGCTTTCAGCAGACTATCTCTTCATAAGCACTGATAAGACTGGTAATTTGTCAAGATTACCACAGGCCCCAAACCCCAGGAATTCCAGTCCATAAGCAGTATAGCTGGTTTTGGAAGCCACCCTCCATAAAGGTTGTGGTCCCACGAGATTGTCACAAAGTAGTTTTTAAGGTAAGTTTTCAGGTAAGATACACGTGGCATAAAATTTGCTCTTTTGACCCTTCAGTGGCATTAAGTACATTCACAGTGTTGTACAACCATCACCACTATTTATTTTCAGAACTTTTTCATTATACCAAACATAACTCTGTACACAGTAAACAATAAATCCCCATATCCTTCTTCCTGAAGCCTCTGGTAAGCTTTGTCTACTTTCTGTCTCTATTAATTTGCCTATTGATACTTCATGTAAGTGGAATTATACAATATTCTTCTGTGTCTGGCTAACTTCATTTAGCATGATGTTTTCAGGGTTCAGCCGTGTTGTAGCATGTATCAGAATTTTGTTCCTTTTTAAGACTGAATAATATTTCATTGAATGTATATACCGCAGTTTATCCATTCATCTGTTGATGGGCATTTACACTGCTGCTAACTTTTGGCTATTGTGAATAATGCTGTGCTGTGAACTTTGGTGTGCAAGTACCTATATGAATCTCTGCTTTCAGTTCTTGTGAGTATATACCTAGAAGTAGAATTGCTGAATCATATGGTATTTCTGTGTCTTTTTTTTATAAACTGCCAAACTTTTTTTCATAGCTGTTGCATCATTCATCGTTCCCACTGTCAATTCACAAGTGTTCACATTTATCCACAATCCTCACCAATTCTTGTTATTTTCTGGTTTTGGTAATTGCCATCCTAATGAGTGTGAACTGGTATCTCATTGTGGTTCTGATTACATTTCCTTAATGACTAGTGATGTTGAGCATTGATTCATAATACCTGTTGGCCATTTGTATATCTTCTCTAGAGGAATATCTATTCAAGTCCTTTGCCCATTTTTAATTGGGTTCTTTGTTTTTTGTTGAGTTGTAGGAGACCTTTATATATTCTGGATATTTCTTATCAGATATATGATTTTCAAATATTCCCATTCTGTAGGTTGCCTTTTGACTCTGTTAGTAGTGTCCTTTGATGTACAACAAAATTTTAATTTTTGTGAATTCCAACTTTTTTTGGTTACCTTTGCTTGGCACCCTTGTCAGATATCAATTGATCATAAATGCAGATTTATTTCTGGGCTCTCTATTCCATTGATCTGTATGTCTGTCCTTATTCTAGTACCGCATTATTTTGATTACTGTAGCTTTATAGTCAGTTTTGAAATCAAGAGGTGTGAGTTCTCCAATTTTGTACTTCTTTATCAAGATTGTTTTAGTTTGTTGTTAAATTTTATTTCCTGCTCTATTTGTAATTGCCTTTTACTAACAACAGTGGCTTAAATTTATTGAGCACTGAGTGCCGGATACTGTGTTCAGCATTTAAAATGAATTATATCATTTTATTTGCACAGCAACCCTATTAGAAAGGTATTGATGGCATCCCCATTATACAGATGAAGAAACTGAGACACTAAAAGGTTATTTGAACGCATGCTCTTAACTGTGACATCATACTACTTAGTTACATTTACTGCATCTGTTTAAACATTTCCTAAAGTTCAAACGAAATATCACTTTATAGACTTTATCTTAAAATGAAGAAGTGTGCACAAAAAATGAACAATAATATGCAGCAACCCTGGTTGAGCGCTTTGAAAACTGAAAGCTAGGGAGGCTTGACCCTCTAACCAACCCCTCTACTGCCCCTGTGTACCTGGTTGAGGGAAGGAGTGTGGGGCTAAACTCTGAGCACATTTCTCCTGGCCATGTCCCATGTGTGCCCTGCCTGATAAGAGGAAGGGTTATATCCTTTTATAATTTGTCCTGCAGAGAGGGAACACCTTTATTCATTTGTATATGCAGAAGTATTACTGTTTTGCAACTAACAGAAAAGAACCTTATGAGTAGCAACAACCTACACCCAGGTACCACCTGATTTGCATAAGGATCCTATCTAGATTCTTAAGCTTGCATTTCCCACTCTCACTAAGTTTCTGTTTTGTTTCATTTTTTACCTTTTTGCCCTATTGCAACTTTTCTGGAAACTGATCTACCTATTTACCAGGTGCAAGTAACTTGTAAAAAATGATGTGCAGCTGCACCATAGCCTGGTGGACACAGACTTTAGGCCTGCCTGAGATCTATTCCTATAATTCATTCTGCTTCACGATTCATAATTAACAATAGGAACATAGTGTTTTGACTTTTTAAAACATTTTGTTGAATCTAGGGCAGAAAACAAAACAAATACCAATCGTGGTTATTGTGATAGCAGCTTGTCCTACCTGAAGGATCAGTGCTATAACTGCATAAACAAACCAAAGTAGTTCACATTTCTTAAGTAATTTAGTGATTTGTTCTTTATGCCCTCTACTTTCTTGTAAGACGTCAGGCATAGACAACTGTTACACGTTACAAATTGAGTGTCCCTTATCCAAAATGCTTGGGACCAGAAGGGTTTCAGATTTCAATTTTTTTGATTTTGGAATATTTGCATATATGGGTAGATGGAGTGTCAAATTCTGTAAAATATTTGAAGAGATTCATTCGGAGCCAAATATGAGTGACCAGTGACCTGTGACACAGCCCTCAGGAGATCCTGAAAACGTGGGAGGTGGTCAAGCTACAACTTGGTTTTATACATTTTAGGGAGACATAAGACATCAATTGATACATGTAAGATGTACATTGGTTTGGTACATCTGGAAAGGCAGGAAAACTGTAAGCAGGGGCTTGAAGACTCCAGGTTATAGGCAGATTCAAAGATTTTCTAGTTGGCAGTTGGCTGAGTTGTTATCTGGAATCAATAGAAAGGAATGTCTGGGTTAGGATAAGGGATAGTGGAGACTGAGGTTTTATCATGCAGATGAAGCCTTCAGGTGGCAGGCTTCAGAAGGAATAGATTGTAAATGTTTCTAATCAGACTTACAGTGTCTGTTCTATCAGTCTTAAGATCTGCTTTAATGTTAATGTTGGTCAGCTGTGTCTAAATTCCAACAGGAGGGAATAATGAGGCATATCTGACTCCCGCTTCCCATCATGGCCTGAGCTAGTTTTTCAGGTTAACTTTGGAATGCCCTTGCCAAAAGGAGGAGTCCATTCAGATTGTTGTGGGGCATAGAATTTTATTTTTGGTTTACATACATAATGAGATACCTTGGAAAAGGGACCCAAGTGTAAGCATGAAAGTTACTTGTTTTATGTATGCCGTATGCCCATAACCTGAAGGTAATTTTAGACATTTTTAAAAACTATGTGTATGAAACTAAGTTTGTGTACTTGAGCCATCAGAAAACAAAGGTATCAGGTGTGGAATTTTCTACTTGGAGCATTATGTGAGCACTCAAAAAGTTTCAGATTTTGGAACGTTCTGGATATTCAGATTAGGGATGCTCAACCTGTAGTATATTTGGCTTATCTCTGAAACATTTCCTTTGGAGCATCCTGCTTAGGGACTCTCACAAACACTAAAAGTTCTTTTTAACTATAGTAACTATTTTCTTTTAGATGATAAAATAATCAGCACATGGTCCCTGGCAGCCTTTCCTTCAAACTGACCTCTTTATTCTTTAAACACTACCCCCTTCTGACAAGGTGTCTTATAGATCATCTTGATTCTTTTTTCTCCAAATGTGGAACTGCCTATTCACCAAGTTTTTTCTGTAGAAAATAGTGCTAACGACCAAAATCTGGGCATTAGATGTGCACTTCATATTGTTTCACATAAAATATTCAGAGTAGAAAAGAGTGAAGACAGAGCAAGAAAAAATTTTCTTCTTTTAAAAGGGCGTATATTTATGTTGGTAGTTCTAATTAACTTCTACCTTTATTTCATCTGTTTAAACCAGTTTCCCCCTTTTCCATTATATGATCTTACTCAATAATGTGTTCAAATCACAGTTTTGATCCTCCCTTCTGCACTCCCACCAAAGTTAAAAGGCTCTTCTTCTTTTGTAACTCTTGGCACTAGTGCCCTGATATTGCATTCAAAGTATGCAGGTTCTGACTGTCTCCCTTGTCAACATCATTTGCCCTTCAACTCTCTGAAAAGAAAAATACATTGCAAAATTTTTCTTAAGGAATACTAAAGTATGTGATGCACACATAGATTTCCATAAACTTAGACAGTAGCATGAAGGGAAAAAGACAGATTCAAGGTTTTCTGGATTTAACCGAAACTCTCCTTTCGTTTTGCACTTTGTTGGTAACAGTGTCATTTATCTTTTATCACAGCCAGCTTTAGTGTTGAAATTTCACATATAATGTGTTCATTCACTGTTGTAGCAGTCAACTTTTTAAAAGCCAATTTAAAATGACAGAAAATATACCCAAAGTAATGTTAAGAATCATAATCATAAGAGATCTTTAAAATTTTAAAAACTTAAAGTATAATAATTTCTTTAGGTACATATTGTCCTAACGTTGTCTCATTCAGTAAGAGTCACTCTATAAAAGACATCACGCCATTTGGACCATAGAATATTTTCATTATCGTTTTTGTATAGTTGTCTTACATGTAGATACCCTGCCCTACATATTTACTACTAAGTTGTAGACATTCTTGATCAATCTCCAGAGGTTTTCTTTTCCACATGAGCATGTTTAGCTGCAAACAGTAGACTTGGTGACACTAATACAATTTTAGGGTGAATTAAAACATGTCAGTCTCCTAATCTCATAAGCTATGATTTTCATATTATCTTTATAGAAGGGAAAAACCCCACAAACTCACCTTTTCCTTGTGACTTGGTAAATAGGTGTCAGTAAGATCATAGATGTAAAATATAGTTTACCTTCCATATCCAAGGGTTCCACATTCCTGGATTCAACTAACCATGGAATGAAAATATTCAAAAAAAGAAAAACAATAAAAAATACAAATTTTAAAACAATGTAAAAACTATTTGTTTTGTTTTGTTTTTTTGAGACGGAGTCTCGCTCTGTCGCCCAGGCTGGAGTGCAGTGGCCCGATCTCAGCTCACTGCAAGCTCCGCCTCCCGGATTCACGCCATTCTCCTGCCTCAGCCTCCCTAGTAGCTGGGACTACAGGCACCCGCCACCTCGCCAGGCTAGTTTTTTTGTATATTTTAGTAGAGACGGGGTTTCACTGGGTTAGCCAGGATGGTCTCGATCTCCTGACCTCGTGATCCGCCCGTCTCAGCCTCCCAAAGTGCTGGGATTACAGGCTTGAGGCACCGCGCGCGGCGTAAAAACTATTTAAATAGCATTTACATTGTATTAGGCATTATATGTAATCTAGAGATGATTTAAGGTATATGGGAGGATGTGAGTAGGTTTTATGCAAATACTATGCCATTTTATATTAGAGACTTGAATATTCTTAGATTTTGGTATCCTCGGGGAGTCCTGGAACCTATCCCCCCACAGATACTAGGGGATGGGTATATCTTTTGCCAAAATCTTATCAGGATGACCACGGATAATGCTTTCATCTTGGACCCCAGCAAAGCCTGGGGCCATTATATCTTTGTGGTTTTTTTAAAATAAATTTCTTTTTTTCTTGTTTTTTTTTCCTGTGGTTTTTCAGAGATAGCCCTCACCAAGTGCTAGAGCATTATTTCTCAAACTATCCATAGTAAGAGAATAACATTTTTCCCCTAACCTGTCACCAATGAATATGTTGTCCTACTCCTATGACTAATTTTTTTTTTTTTTTTTTTTTTTTTTTTTTTTTGAGACAAAGTCTCGCTCTATTGCCTAGGCTGGAGTACAATGGTGCAATCTCGGCTCACCACAACCTCCACCTCCCGGGTTCAAGCAATTCTCCCGCCTCAGCTTCCTGAGTAGTTGGCACTACAGGCATGTGCTACCATGCCTGGCTAATTTTTGTATTTTTGGTAGAGACGGGGTTTCACTATGTTGGCCAGGCTGGTCTCAAACTCCTGACTTCATGATCCACCCACCTCAGCCTCCCAAAGTGCTGTAATATGTATCTTGTACTACATGTGGCACACCACAGGAGATTGGTGAACCCCAAGCTGGCCTATACCATGTTCAGTGAAATGAGACAGATACATGCTCAGATGTCGTGGCTATGTCAAATTACTGCAAGGTTTTGAATACTTAATCTCAGTTTCTGTACTTACAGGTTATTAACAGTCTTCAGACCATGAGTTTAGTTGCACTGTAGTTGAGAGTCTCATTTTGTCTATCTAGGCACACTTGCTTTTAGTCAGGAAAAGTGGCACTGCTTGAAGGCTCTGTATGATTCTGAGCTCCATTGGGAATGGGAGTTCTGATTGCCCTTTTCAAAGAGCTGCCAGATTCTCACCCTCAGCCTTCTTTGGGTCAAGATAAGGCCTGTTTCCCTGTGGGATTAGACTCCTCTGCACCTATAGCTTCCTTTCTCTTTTCTTCCTCAGACTGAGTAAGCTCATTTGCTTACCTTCAAATTCATTAATTCTGTCTTCTATCTGTTCAGATATGCTGTTGAGCTCCTCTCATTAATTTATTTCAATTATACTTTTGAATTCCAGAATTTTTATTTGGTTCTTTTTATAATTTTTATCTATTGATTTGTCTTTATGCCTTCTTTTATTTAGACATTGTTTCTTTTAGATACTGGAACATATACCCTAAATTCCTCTGTTTTATTCATCCGTCTGTGTGTGTCTCTTAATTCTGTCACCTTTTCTCTAAAGCCACTGTCTCTGACTTAGTTCAGTCCACAAGAAACTCATACCTGGATTATCTGGATTACTGTAGAAACCTCCTAATTTCTTTAAGTATTATTTGCTCCAGTCTTTCTCTCCTTTTCTCTTGGATTTTTAGTTACCTATATGCTAGATCTTTTTCATATATTCCTAATCTCTCTCACACTTTGTTTGGTTTGTTTGTTCTTTTCTTTGTACTTTAGTTACTGTAACAGTTGATCTGTTATCCACTTTACTAATCCCTGTCTCTTCTGTGTACAGTCTGCAATTAAACCCACCCAATAAGTTCTTAGAGTTCTTAATTACAAATATTATATTTTAAAATTCTTAAATATCTCCTTGATTCTTTTTTAATAGATTTTGGTTCTGTCAAAATTTTTCTTTTTATGAATTTTTGTGCTTTTTAAAAAATATATTGATGATAGTTATTTTAAAGTCCTTGTCTAAGTAATCTTTGGGGTTTTTTATTGTCTTTTTTTTCCCGTGTTGGGTTTCAGTATTTGGTCCTTTTCTCTTTGCTTTACTTTTTTTTTTTTTTTTTAAATGAGAGCCAGAAGTTGATGAAAAGCTGTAGAAGCAAAGAGCTAAGGTTTGTTCTGGTAGCCTGAGTGCCAGGTGCTCACTTGCTTCTGTTGAGGCTTTTTTTTAGGCTTTGTGAATGCTCTTTTATTTTTGTCTTTCTTATAGGATCTGGCCTTACTGGGTCTCAAATGAAAGTCCACAGTGTATAGTATGAACTTTGGTCTCTTTCTTCTCAATACTGTTTTATAGCTGTGGTTTCAACCTCTCCGTTTTTCTTTCCTTCTGGCTTTTGTAGAGGTGTTATCATATATATATATATATGTGCAGGTTAAGGGTCAGCAAATGAGAGGAGTTTGTATGGATAATTTTCTGGTTTCCTGCAGTTTCCTTCTCTCCTTCTCTCCTACCCTCTCACCCTGCATCCTGCCCTCAAATCTCAGCACTTTGGTGGCCCGTGCTTTGACTTCTGCTTTCCAACTCAGTATTCCTCCAGGATGCAATCTGGGGACCCAGGGATGAAGTTTAGGTGAATGTGGCGCTTGCTGCTTATGCTTCCTGCTTTCGAGGACCATAACGCCTCACTTCTTGATTGGTGGTTCCTTCCCCCACCACATGCCTCTAAACAGCAGTTTGTATGTTTTCTCCAGCTTGTATAGCTGATTAGAACTTGATTTCTAAGATGTTGATTTTATAATTTAATTTTTATAAGCCGTTTTATTTTCCTTATATCCAAGCCTTTAAATTGAGAGGGGAGGTGGAGAGGGCCTCATTTACTGCTGATAATTAAGATACATATTCATCTGTCTTAAGTGGTTTATGGAGAATAATTTTAATACAATTTTATGTTGGGATATGAAAAACACAAGTGGAAGGAATTGTTTTTGAGAGAAGGCTTAATGTGAAAGTCTAAACAAGTATAAAATTGTTGCACATAATGTATTCCATAATTTAGAGAATATTAAACTAGCTTCTGTATTTAATCAGAAATACAGAAAATTCTATGTATATTTTTGTCACTTGATATATTAAAAATCTGGCTTTGAAAATGATTTCAGTGTTAATACAGCTTTCACAAATGTCTGGATTCTTTTCTAGTGGATTAATGACTTGGAAAATGATGATTTATATATTACATGGCCTACCAGTTGCCAGAAACTTCTGAAGCCAGTATTTCCTGGAAGTATTCCTTCCATAAGACGCAATTTTCATAATTTGGTGAGTTTTATATTTTGATTATACATACATATCTTATAAAGATATCAGCATTCACTCATAGGTGGGAACTGAACAATGAGATCACTTGGACTCAGGAAGGGGAACATCACACACCGGGGCCTATCATGGGGAGGGGGGAGGGGGGAGGGATTGCATTGGGAGTTATACCTGATGTAAATGACGAGTTGATGGGTGCAGCAGACCAACATGGCACAAGTATACATATGTAACAAACCTGCACGTTATGCACATGTACCCTACAACTTAAAGTATAATAATAATAAATAAATTTAAAAAAAAAAAAAAAAAAGAAAAAACAGAAAAAAAAAAAAAAAAGATATCAGCATTCTTTTTGGATTATCCTTCTGTCAATGAATAGGCATCTGAATTGTAAGGAAATAAGTATTTGCCTAATGCAGCTAGCTTAGGTGGCTTGGCTGACTGGATATCAACAACTAGCAGTGTCACTGTATTAGTCCGTTCTCATGCTGCTAATAAAGACATACCCGAAACTGGGTAATTTATAAAGGAAAGAGGTTTAATTGTCTCCCCAGCATGGCTGAGGAGGCCTCAGGAAACTTACAGTCATGGCAGAAGGGGAAGCAAACGTGCTTCTTCACATGGTGGCAGGAAGGAGAAGTATGAGTAAAAGGGGAAAGCCCCTGATAAACCATCAGATCTCATGAGACCTCACTATCACAAGAACAGCATAGAGGCAACTGCCTCCGTGATTTAATTACCTCTCACTGGGTCCCTCCCATGGCACATGGGGATTATGAGAACTACAATTCAATATGAGATTTGAGTGGGCACACAGCCAAACCATGTTAGTCACATGTTCTGCCTGTTACTCTTTAGCCCTTATGTCATTTTATAGTAACAATATTAATTTTACTTTTACATTTTTTCAAAAGAATTTATGACAGAACTTTATTAAAAAGAATTAATGATTAAAGTGTAGTCATTTCAGGGAAACATACGTAAATACCACTTTATCATCTATGCATATAATTTTTTATCCCAATAATAGCTAAACATTAATATTGGAACTTTGAAAGGTGGAGAAAATACCTAGGGCTGTTTTTTCACATAGGAAATAAATAAGATAATTTTTGCAGCAGTCTTGATAAAGCAGTTATGTTAATGCTATTTTTTTTCGGTCAAAATTCAACCTCTTTCTTTTTGAAAAAATTTATCATAGAAAATCTAATGAACATTTAGAATAAGGTATTTCAGTTCAGGTAAAAGAAAATATACTGGGCGTCCAAAGAGAAGATGAGTAGCCTGATGTTAAATTCTATGTATAATTATATTTGGATGTACAGCTTTTAGAAATCCTTCATAAATTGTGAAATCCTTTGTGTGTGTGTGTGTGTGTGTGTGTATTCCTTAGAATTGCTAGAATGTCTTTAAAAATTATACATTGAGGCCAGGCACGGTGGCTCAAGCCTGTAATCCCAGCACTTTGGGAGGCCGAGACGAGTGTATCATGAGGTCAGGAGATCGAGACTATCCTGGCCAACACGGTGAAACCCCGTCTCTACTAAAAAAATACAAAAAACTAGCCGGGCGAGGTGGTGGGCGCCTGTAGTCCCAGCTACTCAGGAGGCTGAGGCAGGAGAATGGCGTAAACCCGGGGGCGGAGCTTGCAGTGAGCCAAGATCCGGTCACTGCACTCCAGCCTGGGCGACAGAGCGAGACTCTGTCTCAAAAAAAAAAAAAAAAATTATACATTGAATTTCGTACTTTCAGTCACAAAAATTTATCTAAACTTGAATTTCATGAAGATTCTAAGGTGTTGAAATAGTGATTATATACTATCTTTCTTTTAGGTTCTGTTTATTGATCCGGCCCAAGAATATACCTTGGATTTTATAAAACTTGCTGATCTTTTCTATTCTCACAAAGTTCCTCTTAGGTAATTGTCATTTTATAGCATTAAACTGTCAACTAAAAGAAATTCAATGCTGTTCATATTGTGTTAAACAGAGTGTTAATAGGGCATTCAAAGCGATGGTTAGCTCTAGTGCCTGACGTAACATAGCTGTGCATTGTAAAGTATTATATAGACTCGGCTTATCAAATCTGTCTGGTAATGTTTACTTTATTACCTTCCTGAGAGAATAATCTGATCACTCTGGAAATTACAGAATGGTCCAACTTCGTATGCTTGTAATCCCAGCACTTTGGGAGGCCAAATCAGGCAGATCATGAGGTCAGGGGTTCAAGACCAGCCTGGCCAATGTGATGAAACCCTGTCTCTACTAAAAATACAAAACTTAGCCGGGCATGGTGGTGCATGCCTGTAGTCCCAGCTACCTGGGAGGCTGAGGCAGGAGAATCACTTGACCTGGGAGGCAGAGGTTGCAGTGAGCCAAGATTGTGCCACTGCACTCCAGCCTGGGCGACAGAGCGACACTCTGTCTAAAAAAAAAAAAAAAAAAAAAAGAGTATATTTACCCTTTTTGTACAAAAGAACATGACCATTTGATAATGTTAGCACCAGAGGGAGAGAGTTTGATATTTTGCAGGAATCCAGTAGCTATGTGGATTTTGGTGAATAGACATTACATTCAGACTTTTGAATTGATAAAATTCTCCTTTTCTCTGTCTATTAATACATTCTCTCCATCTAGATATTATAGTCTAATAATGTTTCTAAATAATGGTTTATTGTGATTCAAGAGGTAATTGTAACAGTCCTTATTCATCTTCTTTTTCCAGAATTGGTTTTGTGTTTGTTCTTAATACAGATGATGAAGTTGATGGAGCAAATGATGCTGGAGTTGCTCTTTGGCGAGCTTTCAACTATATTGCAGAAGAATTTGATATATCGGAAGCATTTATTTCTCTAGTACATGTGAGTTTATGCACTAAATATGATTTCTTTAGAATGTAAAATTTTTGCATTACTATATTATGATTTCTTTAGAATATATAATTTTTGCATTTTATTTATTGTAACATTTCAAAGTTTATAAACTATCATGGAGATTAATACATATGATGAATTTGTTTTCTGTAACTCCCTGCTGAAGTACATAATATTATCCTCATATTATAAATTAGGTAACTGAGGTTCTACCAAAATATTTGAATTTACTCAGGTTTGCTTAGCCAATAAAGGAATTTAAATTGTATATGTAAGTTTAGAGGAAAACATATTAATAGAAAATGATTATTTAAGGAAAAATTCTTGAACTAGGCTTTGAATAAAGGGATCATTGCAGGCTGCGCACAGTGGCTCATGCCTATAATCCCAGCATTTCAGGAGGCCAAGGCAAGAGGATCACTTGAGACCAGGAGTTCGAGACCAGGCTAGGCAACACAGTGAGACCCTGTCTCTACCAAAAAAAAAAAAGCCAGATGTGGTGACTCATGCCTGTAGTCATAGTTACTCAGGAGCTGACGTGGAAGGATCATTTGGGCCCAGAAGGTTGAGGCTGCAATGAGCCAAGGTCGAACTATTGCACTCCAGCCCAGGTAATGGAGTGAGAGCCTGTCTCATGGAAAAACAAAAAATCATTGCAGAGTTAAATATTCTGAATGACATAGCATATAGACACTTCCTAGAGAGTTTCGAAGAAGGGGGAAGTCACTTATTGACAGCAAACTGTGTGAAAGAGGTAAGATACAGAGTCTGACAGAGATTGTATAACAGATGTTAGAAATTGGTAAGAACCTGATTAAGGAAGAACAAGAGATAGTAAGATTATTTCATAATTGAGGTTTTGAAATTCTGTTACGGATCATTGTGGAAATATATATGTATTAAAGAGCTATATTATTACGAAAAGTCAAGTCATAGCTTATAAAATAACTTTTATCGTTTTTGTATTCATTGGGCTTTAGCTTGTCAATAAATATTATATCAAGGAATGACTCTTCTGAGAAAGGAATTTCCAAAGTAGTGCAAATTTCCCACCCTACTTGTGTAACCCCCAGGAAAATCATTAAATACCTTATTAATTCACTGAACCAGACTATAGAAACTACACTTCAGTGATTTGGGGAGTACAGTTTGCTCTGTAAAATAGTGTCATGGAATATATGTCAATATTATGTCTCAGCTTACTGGTTTTGTTAACTTACTGGTGTAAGAGTTTATAAGGGACATAGTCAATTTGAGTTACATCTTCTATTAAGACTCAACCATTTTATTTTAAAAGATCATTATGATATTCAAAACTTAGAAACCTGAAGATATTCAGAAATTATCTTTACCTAAGTTATCTTAATTATCAATATTGAATCTCTGTTAAGTGTTTTGTATCAGACATTAATTTACATGTGATGGCATTAATCTACAATGTTCAGCACAATACTATTAATATATAATCTCTTGGAAAAACAAATTATACTTGAAACCACAGGGTTTAATACAAAGCAGCATAAAAGTGAGTATTAAATTTGTGGCACAGCCTGTAAATTGTGCTAAACAATTAGAAGGAGAGGGAGAAGGGGAAATAATGTGAATAAGGTGTAGTTTTTAGGAAAATACGTGAATTATAAAATCTTTTAAAAGTGTTTCCCTGTTTTCAGTGAGCTAATTACCTTATCTCAAGTAATTTGAAGCTATGTAGCACTATAAAGAGAGAAGAGGAATATAAGACCAAAATAATAATAAAATATATGAAAGTTATTGAAATGTGATGATAAATAGCAAATAGTAAAAGTTAATCCAACCATATCTGTGACCATATTAAGTGTGAGTAAATTAAACTTTAGCATACTAGAAGAAAAGATACAAAAAGATAGAAAATGATACACAAAGTGACTATTTCACAAATGAAATCTAAGGTAGCCATAAAATATTAGGGGAAATAAACTTTAAGAAAAAGTACTAAAGTTGTATGTAGCTTCAAAATATGCAATACAAAATTTGATAGCAAGGGAGATAAATGGACAGTTTCACTATAATAGTAGTAGATTATTTTAACATGTCTCTATTAATAGGTGAGGCAGATTAAAAATCAGTAAAAACATACAAGATTTTAATAATACACTTAAGATTAATTTTTAAAGCAAATATAAAATCCAACAATCAAAGAATGAGATAATTTTGCATTCAAAACAGAAGAGGAAAATATGTCTTTTAGTTAGAAAAGAAGGGATTAAAAGTACTGGTTAACCACTCAGAAATGAGTAATTGATTTTTAAGAAGTAGATGGAAAGTAATAAGAATACACATGAATGAACTAGGAAATAATACAATTATGGGATCAAGAATATAAAAGTTGATATTCTGAAAAAACAAATAAAATTGACAAACTATCATAGAGGTTAGGCTCCAGATGAGCACACCAGGTAGAAACTTCCAGCCGCTTAAGGCCTGGGCTCAGAGATGGGTACATCATTATTTTCAGTTTATTCCATTGTACTCTGTTTATCAAAGAGTCACAGATTCAGATTCATATACACACCTCTCAATGGAATGAGTGTTGAAGAATTTGGAGACCATGTTTTAAAACTAGTACAGCAAATTCTACCAAATATTCAAATGTTTGAAGAAATAATAATTTCAATCTTTAAAATCTCTTTTAGAGAATAGAAAAAGAGGAAATATTCCCTAAATTGGTCTGTGAATCTAGTATAATCTGATGTCAAAGCCTGACAAAAAGAGAAAAGGAAAAATTATAGGCTGTTCTTTGTTGAGAATATGTATGCCAAAGTCCTAAATAAAATGTTAACAAAAGAAATCCAGCAGGTATATAAAAAGTAAGCTATCATGACAAGGTGAGATTATCTAATGAGTAAAAGGAAGTATTTGCAAATTCGAAGAATCTCTAAGTATCATTCACCATGTTAATATATTATTCAAGAAGATGCATAAGAAACATTTGAAAAAATTCAAAGCTTTTTTATGATTAAAAAACTCATAAAGAAACAAAATGTTTAGCAAAGTATTATATAAGGGAATTTTGTTAATTGATGACAGTACATCTTAGCAGTAAAATGATAGAAAGCATTGTTTTTAAAATTGGCAAAACATAAGGTACCCACCGTCAACACTTCAAGTATAATCCTCAAGTTCTGGTCAGTGCAATAAAATAAGTAAAGGAAATACTCATTTAAAATACTTAAAAGAAACATTATTATTTAAAATTCTAGAGTTGCCTACAGAGGAGACTCGAAAGAATCCATTGATTGTGAGATTTGATACAGGAGGTTAGTAAAGTAACTGGATATGAGATCAGTATACTAATACCAGTTGTTTTTTTCTCTTCTAACAACAAATATTTATTACTTTTTTCATCAGTTTTATTAAGTGCCTAGTACATACCACACTCTGTTTTAGGTGCTTGGATAAATTAATGACATATATAGTCAACAATCCTTATCCTTATGAGACTCCCACATGTAAATGACTCCCACATTTACAATGACAAGAGCAAATAAAAGATACTTAGGAAACCTGGGGGCTGGGGGGAAAGGTCAGTTTTGTGGAGAAAATGTGGGATTATAGCCATTAAAGTTTACCTAAATGAATGAAAAGTTCTACCATGCTTACCAATAGAAATATTTCACTTCATAATGATATTGTTTTCTGCAAGTGATTTATAATTCAATGCAGTTCTGACCAAAGTCAAATTTTGGGGATTTTTGTGAAATTTGACGTTTATTTTAAAATTTATATGGAAGAATGAAGACTCAAAATGGGTGAAACTTTGAAGAATAAAGTGATGGGGCTTGTCATACCAGGTAATAAGGTGCATAAAGTTTGTGCTATTGGTTCAAGGGAAAGACATATCTGTCAGAAGAACATGGGGGTCCCAAAACTTGAGAATACAGAAGTGGCATTACAGTAAATGAGAGTGGACTTACAACAACTGTGGCTCGACAGTGGTTATACCAATGCAAATAAATAAGACCTCACACCTTGTGTAAAAATCATTTCAGTTAGCTTAAAAATGTAAGTGTAGAAAACAAAACTTTAAAACATTTAGAAGTTAGGACCCCAAGGTAAGGGTTTCCTAGATAAAACTTAAAAAACTCTTTAAGTCTGAAGGAAAATACTCATAATTTCAGCTAAATTACAAATGAAAACCAGTGCTCATTAAAATATGTCATTAAAAAGTAGGGAAAATGTTATAAGCAGAAGTATTTACAATACATATGGCCAATAAAATATTTATATTCCATGAGATGTAAAGATTCAAAAAGAGAAATACCAATGACCCAAAAGGAGAAATGCATAAAATAACTTTTAAAGTAGAGGTTGCATTAATGGTAAATAAAAATTTACTGAAACTGTTGGTGGTAAATATTTATTACCATACTAAACTAGATAATTATATTACAAATTTGAAAAATACAAATAAAGACTACTACCATGAGATTATTTGATACCCTGTAATTTGGCAGGAATTAAGAAAGCTGAAGGTATCATGTGTTAATGAGAAGGTAGAGCAATGGAATGCCTTTACATTGCTACCCTGCCTGTAGGAATCTAAATTGGCAGAGCCACACTGAAAAAACAATCTGATAATAATTCATATTTTGAAGTTAAATTTCCATATTTCCTACACACAACACACACACACACACACCCTCACCCTAAGAGAAGCTCTTGTACCTGCACCTTAGGAGGCTATATGTTAGAATCATTCAGAATAGCAACAAACTGCAATAAAAATGACCCAAATATATATATCAGTAGCAAAATAGGTAAGTAGAATTTGGCATATTCATAGAATGAAATATCATATGCAAGAGCATGGATGTATTAGAAACATAATGAAGTCATAGAAGACTAACACCATACCATATACTTTTTAAAGCTCAGAAGCAAACAAAACTAAGTATGGGAATACTTATTCACATAAAACTCCAGAATTCAGAAAGGAAAGGGAATGATAAATGCAAATTCAAAACAGTCCTTGCATCTCTTGGGGCACAAGGAAATGGGATTGGGAGAGAAGTTGTACTTCATGGTATTGGTGATGTTCCATTTCTTACGTTACATGGTTTATTCATAGGAATCGTTTATTTTGTTATTTATGCCTCATAACGTATATGTTCTATGTATTCCTTTTTGCTTACCAAGTTACAAAATAATTTTTAAAATTTAAAAATGTCTAAGAGGATTGAGTTGATATGTCTGAGTAACTTACGTGAGGCATTCTGACTACCTTATTTTATAGGAGTATCTAATATTTTCAAGTGACTAGTTAGTAAAATGACTAATCTGAATGACTTTTTATATACCTTTTGCTTTATTCAAAATCTCATTTTTGCGATCTCCATTTATGTTTTACAGAAGATTGAACTTTTCACCTTTTTTGAGTTATGATCACATTATATTCTACTTTGATAGGAGAAAACTTGCCCCTAAATTGAAAGACTCATAAAATGAAACTCTTCAGGCTAATTATATACCTGTGCTGCTTCTTAAAGGAATAGGGTACAAAGTTTACCTCCATTTATGTTTTACAGAAGAGTGAACTTTTCACTTTTTTTGAGTTATGATCACATTGTGTTCTACTTTGATAGGAGGAGAAAACTTGCCCCTAAATTGAAAAACTCATAAAGTGAAACTCTTCAGTCTAATTACATACCTGTGCTGCTTCTTAAAGGAATAGGGTACAAAGTTTACAGTGATACAGGGAGAGCAAAGAATACTAATTTCTAACTGTGAGGAATAACGTGGGAATCATTTTAGCCACAATATGAAGATTATATTTGGCAATAATGATTTAAGTAAATTGGGACCAAAAACAATATTCTTAAATGACATATTAAATGCTGCTTAATAGTGTTTGTACTTACTACTTGTTCCTTCTGCTTGTAAGTTTCTTTCCCCAGAATGTCTTAATGCTAGCTCAGTGTTCATATTTATATCTCAGCTTAGTCGTCTACTCAGAGATGCCATCTCTCGGTGCAAAACCTAAAACAGCACCTGGGTCATAGAGGATCTCTAAGTACTTATTAAAGAAAGTAATAAGAAAACATAAAAAGAATAACAGCTTACATTCTACAAGTGTGTTTAGAACATTTGAGACTGGGGAAGAGTAGAGGTGCAGAGAAAGTTTAGTCAAAATACTTACTAGTAAGGCCTGGCATGGTGGCTCATGCCTGTAGTCTCAACCCTTTGGGAGGCCGAGGCAGGTGGATTGCTTGAGCCCAGGAGTTTGAGACCAGCCTGAGCAACATGGCAAGATGTCTTTACAAAAAATACAAAAAAATTTAGCCAGGTGTGGTGGCAAGTTCCTGTAAGCCCAGCCCTTTGGGATGCCAAAGCAGTTGGATCGCTTGAGCTCAGGAATTCAAGCCCAGCCTGAGCAACATTGCCAGACCCTGTCTTTACAAAAAATACAAAAAAAAAAAAAAAAAAGCTAGCCAGATGTGTTGGCAAGTTCCTGTAGTCCCAGCTACCCAGGGAGCTAGGTGGGAGGATTGCTTGAACTGGGAGGTTGAAGCTGCAGTGAGCCATGATGACACTACTGCACTCCAGCCTGGTCGACGGTGAGACCCTGTCTCAAAAAAAATTACAGAAGAGCAATAAAAAATGAAAGCATTTCTGAAATGTCATATTAGAATATATTACACATACCTTAAAAAAGGTAACCATTATTTTATTAAGAATAATGAGGTCTGGTTTCATCAAAATAGAATAAAACAAATTTGTTACGATATTTTTGAAAACTATAGAATATTTTAAAACCATCTTTATTAGAAGATGATATATGGTTAAAATTATTTATTTGTATGTGGTATGTGTGTATATGTAGTTAGTATGTTTCGGACTTACAAAATAATCTATCTGTATGCTAAGGAAAAGAAAGAAAACTAATTGCTGTAAGAAGAAAAGTAATTATAATATCTAAATTTTCACAGATGTACCAAAAAGTGAAGAAGGATCAAAATATACTCACTGTGGACAATGTGAAGAGTGTTCTCCAAAATACATTTCCTCATGCTAATATTTGGGATATTTTGGGAATTAATTCTAAATATGATGAAGAAAGAAAGGTAAGTTGGGACATTATGTTAAGTGAAGTAGGCCAGGCACAGAAAGACAAACACCACATGATCTTTACTCATGTAGAATCTTAAAAAAATGTCAGACTCACAGAAACAGAGCAAAATGGTGGTTACCAGAGCCTGGGGATGGCAGAATTGGGGAGATATTCGTCAAAGGATACAAAATTTCAGTTAGACTAGAGAAGTTCAAGAGATCTATCATACATGGTGGTGACTATAGTTAATGACAACATATTGTATACTTGAAAATTACTAAGAAAGTACATTTTAAGGATTCTCACCACAAAATATGAGAAGTATATAAGGTAATGCATATGATAATTAGCTTCATTAGCTATTCCACAATGTATATGCATATCAAAATATGTTATATATCATAAACATATATAATTTTTACTTGTCATTTTTTTAAAAGGTAAACAGAGGCTCAACCCAGAAGATTCAGAAAGAGCCAGAAAGAAAGGCAACAACTCAAAGAAATTTTCAGAGAAAGAAATAGTACAAAGAAATTCCAAAAATTAACGTATATGAGCCTTCATTAGAAGGGACTCACCAAATACGCAACACATTGAATGAAAGAGGAATGCTCTGGGGCATGGGAATAAGGAATACTTTTCTGAAGAAGTGGTATTTAAGCTGAGTTCTGAAACAGGAGGAAAAGTTAGACAAAAGAAAACAAGGTGGTTGTAAGAGATTAACATTCCAGTCAGAGAAAAATGCTGAGGTCTGAGATGTAAAGGAATTGAGAGAAGCCGATGTTGCTACTGCGTAGACTGAAAGCATACGTTGTGCCTGTGTTAATGGGGTGCAGTTGAGGAGATAAGGCTGGAGAGGCAAGCAAGGGGTCTGAATACACAGGGTCTTGTGAACAATATTTAATGCACTCATATCAGTAGAAGCTCTTGGCAACAGTGAAAAACCTGAAAGGCATTAAGTAATGAAGTGACAGTGACATGCATTTTTTTAAAAGAGCATTCTCCTTTGTTGAGAATGGATTGTTGGTGAGAAGGAGTAGGTGTGGTGATATGTATTAGGAAATATAAGGTGAGAGATGTGAGATGGACTAGTAGGCTTTTGGAAGAAGTGGAGGCAGAGAAAATGGACATACTTGAATTATTTAGGAAGTGCCATCCAGGTGATGCTGGATTGGATAGGGTAGAGGGGAGATGAGAAAT
Source organism: Papio anubis (assembly GCF_008728515.1). Taxonomy (NCBI): domain Eukaryota; kingdom Metazoa; phylum Chordata; class Mammalia; order Primates; family Cercopithecidae; genus Papio; species Papio anubis. Next base: position 74,436,514 of record NC_044990.1, on the reverse strand, counting down.
TGTAAAGGGTAACTCCCAGGGTTCAACTGAACAACTAACTGGTAGCATTGATGCCATTGCTAAGAAGGAAAGGAGTGGAGGAAAAAAGGATTGGGAAATAAAATGAGAAGTGCAGTTTTTTTACACAGAGGATTTGAGGTGCCTGTGAGACTTCCAAGGGAGATGTGAAATCAGCAATTGGATATATGATCTATAGCTCAGAAGATGTGTAAGCTAAAAATATATAATGCAGTGTCATTGACTTATTTGTGGTAATTAGCTTTTGGAGTAGAAACATTGCCTAATTGGAAGTCATAGAGTAAGAGCAGAAGAGTGCCTGTATTTCTAGGAGGGACATCTTTCTTGAGTTCCAAACCCATGTATTCAACTGCTTAGTGGATTTCCCGTAAGCATCTTATATCAAAAGAATCTAAAATCATGCCCATGATCTTCCTTGTTGCCCCAAACCTTTTTTTCTTCTTTATCTCCTATTCTAGAGAGTAGGTAGCAACCACTCACCCAGACCACCCATGCTGAAAGCCTAATAGTCATCCTTAACTAATTGTTTTCCTCACACCCTTCCAAAAAATAGATCATCAGGTTCTATCAGTTTTGCCTGTTAAATATTTTGGAATCTGTTAAATATTTCAGAAACAGCCTCATTCTCATCTTGCCTATTACCACTGACTTTTGTTTTTGCTCTTGCTTTGTCTTTCCCATACAACTGTAGTAGCCCCTGAAGCAGTGTCCTAGAATATGCTCCTACAATTGTTGCCATTGTATCCTTTTAAAAATAAGCAAATCAGATATTATTTGCCATGAACTCTCTTCCTAGATAGAGGATATTATTTACCATGACCTCTCTGGTACCCCCAAAATACTGTATCAAGCTTACTTTTAATGTATCCATCTCTCCCTATCCTTATTAAACTGTAAGTTTCTTTAGGAGAGAGTTTGCGTATCATTTACGTGAATTCATAAACCTAATACATAGTAGGTGTCCACTAAATGCACAGATAGTATAGTACAGTGGTTAAGAGTTCAGACTCTTGGTCAGACAGATCTGGGTGCAAATTCCACTTCCAAAACACTGTAGCTGTGTAATATAAGAAGTTATTTAATCTCTCTATATTTGTTTTATCATCTATAAAATTGATGTAATAGTAGTACTTGGCTTCCTAGAGTATTTATGAGAATGTTGGCTATAATAATGATAATACTTAGTATTGGATAGCAAATGAGTTATTCAGTCACTTTTTAACTCATAAGCTAAAATTCAAATGTTGAGGACCTTCATGATCGGGCCTTCGCCTACACCCCTCTCTAACTCCATATCTGACAGCTGTCCCCCATATTTCACACCCTGTAAACACTGCTGTGTTAGTCCATTTTCACGCTGCTGATAAAACATACCTGAGACTAGCAATTTACAAAAGAAAGTGGTTTAATGGACTCACAGTTCCTTGTGGCTGGGGAAACCTCACAATCATGGCAGAAGATGAATGGCATGTCACACATGATGGCAGACAAGAGAACTTGTGCAGGGAAATTCTCCCTTATAAAACCAGCAGATCTCATGAGACATATTCACTGTCACTAGAATAGAGTGGGAAAGACCTGCCTTCATGATCTCATTACCTCCTACTGGGTCCCCCCACAACATGTGGGAATTGTAGGAGCTACAATTTAAGATGAGAATTGGGTGGGGGCACAGCCAAACCATATCAACTGTGAATTTAACATGCGTAAGTATACCACACTCTCACTTCCCTTTCAGTCCTTGCTATACTCTCTTCACTTGCAATGTCTTTCTCTACTTTATCTCCCTGGCAAATTTTTATTAAGCCTTTGAGACTTTTAGTATCACTCCCTAAAAGAAGCCCTGTATAATCCCTTCCTCTCCATATACTCCAACTTGATTAGGTGCTTCTCCTGGGCCCCACAGAATATTCTACATGCCTGTGTTTTCTCTGTATGTATGTGAACCCCTTGAGAAAAGACTTTCAGCTCTATAATCACAGTATCTAGCCTAATGCAGGTGGCAGGATTGAATCAGTGTTTATTGAACATATAAATACAGGGATAAATAAGTCTCTGATGCCGATAAATGTTTCGATTTTTATTGTTAAGTAAATGTCATACTCTATACCAAGAATCAGCAAGTTCACCCACTGCTTGTTTTTGTGAATAAAGTATTTTGGGGACACAGCATACTTGTTTATTCATATGTCGTCTGACTGCTTTTGTGCTGTAACATGAGAGTGGAGTCATTGTGTCAGAAACTGGGTGGCTCACAAAGCCTAAAATATTTACTCTCTGGCCCTTTACAGAAAAAGTTTTTTGACTCCTTGTAGGTAAATTACTTTCCTTTAAGCAGTGTTTGGAAAGGACAGATAAAGTTAGCAAAATGGATGTTTTTTCCTATGGCGTATAAAAATGTGGCAGTGTTCCATTTTCTTATGTTTATTTTTCAAACAATCATATTTTGTTTAACACTGATATTTTTTAACTGAATAGACTGGAGCAAGCTTTTATAAGATGACTGGCCTGGGACCTTTGCCTCAAGCTCTTTATAATGGTGAACCCTTTAAGCATGAAGAGATGAATATTAAAGAACTAGAAGTGGCTGTTCTTCAAAGAATGATGGATGCATCTGTATATTTACAAAGAGAAGTTTTTTTGGTAGGTAAGCATTTATAAGAAAATACACGATGAATAATATTTATAAATGATATTAAAATTTTATTTTTATGACAAGTTAATTTGGTAAAAAATTTTTCATTCTGATCATTTAATAGTGATTTTTTAAATGATTCTTTTAGCAGCTCAAGCCACGCCACCCTCCCTGTGCAGAGACTGTGGTGCAGTGTGGCCCTTTACACTCCATGCCAAGGCAGATCTTCAGGAATCTGGAACACCCACTGTCCTCGATTAGGAGTTTAGGCTACCCTGCTCCCTGTGCGGAGAACTTGGAGCCAAGGAGGTTTCCCAGCTCCACGCCTAGGCACACCTCTGGACAACTGGTGGTTGCCCACTGTATTCTCCCTCAGTATTGGTGCTTGTGCCTGCCATTAGGGTACCTGTAGGCAGGCCTGCTCAGTCTGGCCCTGTCCATCTTGCCCACCATGTCTGAGCAGGGAACCCAGACCACTGTGCACACCACAGATCAGCCCATTGCCTGAGACAACAGAGAGATTATCCCAGTAACAAGGATCAAGTATATACCCTGCCATGTTGGCCTCAGCTGGCTTTTACTCATAAGGGCTATCTACTGGCTTGTAGGTCAAACCACATAGCCCAAAGTAAAATCAGCTGATAGAAAAGCATAGGGCTATAGAAGCATCACTTAAGGAATTTCAAAATACAATTGAAAGCTTTATCAATAGACTGGACCAAGCAGGAGAAAGAATTTCACAGCTTGAAAACCAGTCTTTTGAACTAACCCAGTCAGATAACAAAAATGAATTTAGGCCAGGCATGATAGTTTATACCTGTAATCCCACCACTTTGGGAGGTTAATTAAAGAGGATTGCTTGAGCTGAGGAGTTTGAGACCAGCTTGGGCAACATAGTGAGACCTCCTCTCTACAAAAAAACTTAAAATTTAACCAGGTGTGGTGATGTATGCCTGCAGTCCCAGCTGCTCAAAAGGCTGAGGCAGGAGGATCACTTGAGCCTAGGAGATGGAGGCTGCAGTGAGTCATGATCATGCCACTGCACTCTAGCCTGGATGACAGAGTGAGACCCTGTCTGAAAAGAAAAAAAAAAAAAAAGAATTTTAAAAAATGAACAGTGTTCAAGAAATACGGGATTATGTTAAAGGAACCAAACCTACAAATTATTGGCATTCCTGCTAGAGAAGGAGAAAAACAACCAGGAAAACATATTTGAGGGAATAATTCAAGAAAATTTCCCTGATCTTGCTAGTAAAGTAGACATTCAGTTACAAGAAATTCAGAGAACACTGTGAGATACTATACAAAGTTAGCATCACCAAGGCTTAGGGTCACCAAACAGTCCAAGGTCAGTGCTGAAGTAAAAATCTTAAAGGCAACTAGAGGAAAAAAGGCAGATCACATACAAAGGGAACCCCATCAGACTAACAACAGACTTCTCAGTGGCCTATTTTCAGCATTCTTAAAGAAAAGAAATTCCAACCAAGAATTGTGTATCCTGTCAAACTAAGCTTCATAAGTGAAGGAGAAATAAAATATTTTCCAGACAAGCAAACACTAAAGGAATTCATTAGCACTAAACCGGCCTTACAAGAGCTCTTTAAGGGAATGGAAGAATGGTACAAAAACACACTAAAGTACATAGCCCACAGAACCTATAAAGTATCCACGTGATAGAAACTGAAAAGCAGCCAGCTAAGAACTTCACATAGGATCAAAACCTCATGTACCAATATTAACCTTGAATATAAGTGGCCTAAGTGCCTCACTTAAAAGGCACAGAGTGGCAGTTGGATAAAAAACAAGACCCATCTCTCTGCTGTCTTCAGGAGACCCATCCCATGCATGATGACACCTATGGGCTCAAAGTAAAGGGTTGGAGAAAGATTTATCATGCAAACAAAACAAAACAAAAGCAGAAGTTGCTATTCTTAGATAAAACAAACTTGAAACCAACAATAGATAATTATAAAGTGTTCAACAAGAAGACTTAACTGTCCCAAATATATGTGCACCAACGCTAGAGCACCCAGATTCTTAAAACAAATACTTCCACAGCTATGAAAAATCTTAAGACAGCTACACAATAATAGTGGGAGACTTCAACTCCCCCACTATTATTGAGCTAACCCAGTCAGACAAAAATAAACAACAAAGAATTTAGGCCAGGCATGGTGGTTCATGTCTATAATCCCACCACTTTGGAAGGTCAATCCAAGAGGATTGCTTGAGCTGAGGAGTTTGAGACCAGCCTGGGCAACATAATGAAACCTCTCTACAAAAATCTTAAAACTTAGCCAGGCGTTGTGGTGTGTGCCTGTAGTCCCAGCTACTCAAAAGGCTGAGGAAGGAGGAAGACAGCAGACAGCCAAGTCTTGTTTTTTTATCCAGCTTGCCATCGTGTGCTTTTTAAATGAAGCCTGTGGGCCATTTATATTTAGGGTTAATATTGGTACATAAGGTTTTGAGCCTGTCATGAAGTTCTTAGCTGGCTCCTTGCCGTTTCTGTCATATGTTAGACACAGTGTTAGATTATCAAGGCAGAAAACTAACAAATTCTGGACTTAAATGGACACTGACCAGTTGGACCTAATAGACATCTACAGAACATTCCACCCATCAGCCACAGAATATTTATTCTTTTCAGCTGCATACAGAGCATACTCCAAGATCAAGCACATGCTTGCCCATAAAGCAAATCTCAATAAATTTTTTAAAATAAAAATCATACCAGTCATACTCATGGGCCACAGTAGAATAAAAATAGAAATCAGAACTCGGGACATCTCTCAAAACTACATAATTATATAGAAATTAAACAACTTGCTTTTGACATCACTTTTAGGTAAACAGTGAAAAATTAAGGCAACAATAATAAAAATTCAAATAAATGAAAATGAACAACATACCAAGATCTCTGGCATGCAGCAAAAGCAGTGTTAAGAGGAAAGTTTGTAGTGCTAACCACCTATCTCAAAAATTTAGAACTATCTCAAAATAATGACTTAACATCACACTGAGAGGAATTAGGAAAAACAAGAATGAACTAACCTCAAAGCTAGCAGAAGAAAAGAAATAACTAAAATCAGAGCAGAACTGTACAAAATTGAGACCAAAAAATTTGTACAATGGATCAGTGAAACCAAGCATTGGCTCTTGGAAAGGAAAAACAAGATCGATAGACCACTAGCTAGATGAACAGAAAAAGGAGAAAAGATCTAAATAAGCACAAGTAGAAGCAACAAAGGTGACATTACAATTGATCTTGTAGAAATACAGAAGATCCTCAGAAGACCTCTATGCACACAAACTGGAAAATCTAGAGGAAATGGATAAATTCCTGGTCTCCCAAGATTGAATCGGGAAGAAATTGACACCCTGAACGGACTGATATGTTCCGTAATTGAACAGTAATAAAAAACCTACCAACCAGTAAAAGCCCTGGACCAGATGGATTTATAGCTGAATTCTGCCAGATGTACAAAGAAGAACTGTTACCAATCCTACTGAAACTATTCCAAAAAACCAAGAAGGAGTGAACAATGCCTCCCTTACTCATTCTGCAAAACCCGTGTTATCCTGATACCAAAACCTGGAAAACATGCAACGAAAAAACTACAGGCTATTATTACTGACAAACATAGATGGAAAAATCCTCAACAAAATACTTGCAAACTGAATCCAGCAGCATACCAAAAAATTAATTCACCATAATCAAATAGGCTTCACTCCTGGGAAAGGTTGGTTCAACATTAACAAATCAGTAAATGTCATTCACCACATAAACAGAATTTAAAACAAAAAAGGTGATCATTTTGATAGATGCTGAAAAAGTATTCAGTAAAATCGAACATCCCTTCATGATAAAAAAAAAAACAAAAAAAACAAAAAAAACAACCCTCAATAAACTGCATTGAAGGAACATACCTCAAAAGAGTAAGAGCCATCTATGACAAACCCACAGCCAGTGTCATACCAAACAGGCAAAAGCTGGAAACATTCCCCTTGAGAACTGGAACAGGAGAAGGATGCCCAGTCTCACTATTCCTATTCATCATAGTACTGGAAGTCTTAGCGAGAGCAATCAGGCAAGAGCAATATATAAAAGGCATCCAAACAGTAAAAGAAGTTCAGTATCTCTCTTTACTGATGATATGATTCTACACCTAGAAAACTCTAAGGACTCCACCAGACAACTCCTGGAACTGATAAATTACTTCAGTAAAGTTTCAGTATTCAAAATTAATGCACAAAAATCAGTAGCATTTCTATAGACCAATAACATTCAAGCTGAGAGCCAAATCAAGAACGCAGTCCAATTTACAATAGACACACACACACAAAATAACTAGGAATACAGCTAACTAAGGAGGTGATAGATCTCTACAAGGAGAATTACTAAACGCTGCTGAAAGTAATCATATATCATACAAACAAATGGGTAAACATTCCATGCTCACGGATTGGAAGACTAAATATTGTACTGCCCAACACAATCTATAGATTTAATGCTATTCCTATCAAACTGCCAATGTCATTATTCACAGAATTGGAAAAAACTATTCTAAAATTCATATGGAACCAGAAAAGAGCCCAAATAGCCAAGGCAATTCCAAGAAAAAGAACAAATCTGAAGGCATCATATTACCCAACTTTACATTATACTACAAGGCTACAGTAACCAGAGTTGCATGGAACTGGTACAAAATAGACACATAGATTAATGGAACAGAATAGAGAACCCAGAAATAAAGCCACACACCTACAACCATTTTAGCTTTGACAAAGTTGACAAAAATTAGTGGGGAAAGGATCCTCGATTCAATAAATGGTCCTGGGATAGCTGGCTAGCCATATGCAAACAAGTGAAACTGGACCCCTACTTTTCACCATATTCAAAACTTAACACAAGATGGATTAAACAGTTAAGTATAAGACTTAAAACTGTAAGAATTCTAGAAGAAAATCTAGGAAACACCATTCTGGACATCAGTCTTGGGAAATAATTTATGGCTAAGACCTCAAAAGCAATTGCATCAAAAACAAAAATTGACAAGTGGGACCTAATTAATTAAACTAAAGAGCACAGCAAAAGAAACTCGCAACAGGGTAAACACACAGCCTACAGAATATACAGAAAATATTCACAAGCTATACATCCGACAAAGTTCTAGTATCCATAAGTAGCAAACCAAGTAAAGAATAAATAACCCCATTAAAAAGTAGGCAAACGACATTAACAGGTACTTCTCAAAAGAAGACACACAGGCAGCCACCAAGCATATAAAGAAATGTTCAACATTACTAATCCTTAGATAAGTGCAAATCAAAACCACAAGGAGACACCATCTCGTACCAATTAGAACGGCTATTATTAAAAAGTCAAAAAACAGCAGATGCTGGCGAGGCTGAGGAGAAAAGGAAATGCGTATACACTGTTAGTGGGAATGTAAAGTAGTTCAGCCCCTTTGGAAAGCAGTTTGTAGATGTTTCAAAGAACTTAGAACTGCCATTCAACCCAGCAATCCCATTACTGGGTACCTGTCCAAAGGAAAATAAATCGTTCTACCAAAAAGACACATGTATGTTCATTGCGGCACTATTCATAATAGCAAAGATGTAGAATTAGCCTAGGTGTCCATCAGTGGTGGATTGGTTAAAGAAAATGTGGTACCTATATAAACCATGGAATACTATGCAGCGATTAAAAATGAAATCAGGCCCTTTGCAGCAAGATGGACTCAGCTGGAGGCCAAGCAAACTAACACAGAAGCAGGAAACGAAACACTGCATGTTCTCACTTGTAAGTGGGAGCTAAACATTGGGTACTAATAGACATAAAGATGGCAGCAAGAGACGCTGGGGACTTCTAGAGGGGAGAGGGAAGGGTTGAAAAACTATCTGGTACTATACTCACTACCTGGGTAATGGGATCAGTCATACCCCCAACTTCAGCATTACTTGATACACCAGTGTTGTAACCAATCTGCATGTGTACCCTTGAATCTAAAATAAAAGCTAGAATTCTTTTAAAAAAATATTCAATTAAATTTATCTTAGGCATATTTGCATCTAAAAATTGCTTAATTGGAAAAAGTTGTAATTGTTACAAGAAAATATTGTAATAATTCTAAATTGCTTATTTTTGATCTTTATATCTGCATAGTTTTTGAAACATGGATATCAATTGCCTATATTATCTAAATAACATTTTTGTTATTTTAGGGCACGTTAAATGATCGCACGAATGCAATTGATTTTCTAATGGATAGGAATAATGTTGTACCCCGTATAAATTCTTTGATTTTGCATGCTAACCAGCAGTACCTCAATTTAATATCTACATCAGGTAAAATAATCCTATACTGTTCTACAAATGCTTATTGAGTTGTGAATGCTTTATTTATATTTAACATTTAATTTGAAATTTTTCAGTAACTGCTGATGTTGAAGATTACTCTACTTTCTTTTTCTTGGATTCACAAGATAAGAGTGCTGTAATTGCGAAGAACATGTATTATTTAACCCAAGACGGTAATAAGCATATTTTATTTACCTGAATTCTTAAAGTGATAGGAACTTGTAATTTTCATCAGGCAGTTGTATAATAAATTTTAATATGTTTTTATTTTTGAGTAGAAGCCTAGATTTCAATTTTAGAGTTCGTGAATTTTTTAGTATTTAATGTGTGCTGAGAAAACAATGCCATCTATTCTAGCTTTATCTTATTTTTGCCTTTTTTAAAGTAAACAATTTTCACCTTTTTAAGAAAAGAATAAAATCTTTTCAGTACTATGTAAACTATCTTATAATGTATAAAGTACAATTACCACATCATAGAAGATAATAATTCTTCTGCATTCTGATTAAATAACATGCAATGTTTTGCTTAAGGTAGGGGTTACAACCAGAAGAGAGGAGACCAAGACAGTAACACACTTGGGAAAAAGATTTAGCCAAAACCGAGAAGTCTGCTGTGGGACTATAGATTTGTTAGGGTACAATTAACTATTCAGATAGATGAATATAATTCAAATTTGGTTGGTTTTTGTTTTGCTTTGTTTTGTTTGGCCTGCTTTGCTCTAGAAATAAAAACGAGCCAATGAGTAAAAGATTAAAGAAGGCTGATTTTGGTCTCAGTAGAGAAGTGGTAATTTTCTAACAGAGTGCATTAAACAGATGGAATGAACTGTGTTGTAAGGGGCAAACTTTTATATAGGAGAGAGATTTAAAGCAAAGGCCACACAACCAGTTCTTGTAAATGCTGTAGATTAAATCAGAGTTTCTACCAGATGGCTCCTGGATTACTGTCTAACAGATTCCATGATTTTATGTTCATAAAGGAGTCTGGCTACATATTGCTGTTTTCTGTATCTACTGGTAAGCTTGATTGTTATGGTTTTACATATATGTGGGATATAAATGTTTTTTTTTTTTTAACAAATGTAGCTAGAAGGCAGATTTGCTTACCAACACTGGGAGTTTTACGTAAGCTTATATAATGAGTTACTCTTCTAGCTGGAAGCTTTATATACGCTTGTATAATGAATTACCCTTGTAGCGTTTTTATATGTAATTTTATATGTATTTATTTTGTATGTATATATATGTACATGCATATATACATTCACACATAAAATTTTAACAATCTTTGCTAATTTTCAGAAATATTATTTTAATATATTTGGTTTTTTTTAATGTGTTCCCCTGCTTTTGTTTTATTTTAAAAAAGTTAATTTGAGTAAACTGTTTGAAACTTTCAGATGACAGTAAAATTTCTGCAGTCACTCTCTGGATTATTGCAGATTTTGATAAGCCTTCTGGGAGAAAACTTCTTTTTAATGCATTAAAGCACATGGTGAGTACCTAGATATTCTTACCAACAGTTTTAATTTATTTCAATTTAAGGAAAGCAATATGAAGAACATGCTTTAAATATTTTCCCCTCCATGTTGATGTTTTAATTAAGTAGACTAAGGAAGGAATTCAGATTTAGTCTTCATGTAAAATAGGTAACTTTGCTCAGAAAAAGAAAAACCTACCTGTTTTTTATGACTTGTGACATATATTCTCTGGTAGCCCTTGTGATCAGACATACAAATACCTCATATCGATTACAGATAGGGTATTAAACAAAGTAAATAACTCTAGACCCTACCACCACTTCAGTGACCCGAAATCCACTATTTACCAACAATAGCTAGTAATAGCAATTTTTGGTCACATAATTAAGCAGCACTTTCTTTCCCTGATTCTTTAAGAAAAACTAAGTAAATTTATTTCAATGAAGACTATTTTAAGCCTTAAGTCAACATTAAATGTCTTGTTATTAATTATAAACCAGTATACTTCAAGAGTATACATTTCTGTATATAAAAGTAGTGTTTCATAACTGTCTGTATTTCTAAGTTAACATATGTTTATATAGATAAAATACTTAAGAAGCATAAACCAAAATATTTTATGAAATTATTTTTATATTAGCTAAGTATAAATTTATTGCTGTATAAATTTGTTTACCACTTGGTAGTAAACAATGAACATTTATCTTAACAGTTTCTGAGGTTCCAGAATTTAGGAGCAACTTACCTGAGTGGTTCTACCTTAGATTCTTTTATAAGGCTATAGTTAAGATTTTGGTTATAGTTGCAGTGATCCGAAGGCTTCACTGGAGCAGGAGGACAAGCTTCTAAAATGACTCACTTACATGCCACTGCAGGAGTCCTCAGTGTTTCATTGGCTTTTAGCAGAGTGCTTCATTCCATTGCCACATAGACTTCTTTTTGGTGTTACTTAAGTGCCCTCACTTAATATGATGGGAAGATTGCATGAGGCCAGGAGTTCAAGCCCAGTCTGGGCAACGGAACAAGGCTCTGTCTCTAAAAAAAAAAATTTTGTTTAAACAATTAGCCAGATGTGGTGATGCACACCTGTAGTCCCAGTTATTTGAGAGACTGAGGTGGGAGGATCACTTGAGCCCAGGAGTTTGAGACTGCAGTGAGCTGTGATCACACCATTGTACTCTAGCCTGGGTAATAGAGTGAGACCCCAATAATTAGTCAGTGGAGAAAAGAACGTACTGAACATAAGAGTTGTTAACATTTGTAGACTCCTGATAATTTTTAAGAAATGACTTTCCAAATGGCTGTTAATTTTCATAGTTTTTGAGGGGATCTGTCACATCACAGTATTGAAAGCCTTGATTTTTGTTATACCTAATTCTTTCTGCCAATTTAAAAAACAAAGATAGTTTCTTTTTTTAAATTATTATTTGTTTTTCTTTTGAGACAGGGTCTCGCTCTGTCATCGAGGCTGGAGTGCAATGGTGTGATCTCGGCTCACCACAGCACCCAACTCTTGGGCTCAAGCAGTCCTCCCACCTCAGCCTCCCGGGCAGGTTGGGATTGCAGGTGCATGCCATCACACCCAGCTAATTTTTGTATTTTTTGTAGAGATGGGAGTTTTGCCATGTCATCCAGGCTGGTGTCAAACTCGCGAGCTCTAGTGATCAGCTCGCCTCAGCTTCCCAAAGTGCTGAGATTACAGGCATGAGCCAAAGTGCCTGGCCAAAGATGGCTTCTTATTTGTATTTATTTGATAAGTAGTTACAGGGAAATTTTTTCTTTCAATATGACTTCATTTATTTTTAGCTTAGATTCAGGGGGTGCATGTGGAGATTTGTTACATGGGCATATTGTGTGATGCTGAGCTCGGAGCTTCTAATGATTCTGTTGTCCAAGTAGCAAACATAGGACCTGATAGGTAGTTTTTCAACTCTCGTGGCCCCCCTTTCTCCCTCTCCATCCCCTTTTGGAGTCCCCAGTGTCTACTCACATATTTGTGTCCCTGTTTAGCTCCCACATAAGTGAGAACATGCAGCATTTAATTTTCTGGTTTTGTTAGTTCACTTAGAATAATGGCTTCCAGCCAAGCCCATGTTGCTGCAAAGGACAGAATCTCATTCTATCAATCAATGTGTAGATTGATTTCGATCTGTACATATTGTGTACTATTCCATGGTATATATGAGTCACATTTTCTTTATTCAGTCTACCATTGATGGCACCTAGGTTGATTCCATGTCTTTGCCATTGTGAGTAGTACTGTGATAAACATGAGTGCAGGTACCTTTTTTGGTAGAATGATTTATTTTTCTTTGGATATATACCCAGCAATGGAATTGTTGAGTCAAATGGTAATTCTGTTTTTAGTTCTCTGAGAAATCTCCAAACTGCTTTTCACAGTGGCTGAACTAATTTTCATTCCCACTGTGTTTAGGCATTCCCTTTTTCTCTGCAACCTTGCGAGCATCTGTTATTTTTTGACTTTTTAATAATACCAATTCTGACTAGTATGAGGTGGTATCTCATTGTGTTTTTGATTTGCATCTCTCTGATGAGTAGTGATATTGAGCATTTTTTCATGTTTGTTGGCTGCTTGTATGTCTTCTTCTTAGAAGTGCCCATATCCTTTGCTCACTCTGTAATGGGTTTGTTTTTGTCTTCTTGATTTGTTTATGGAACATTTTTTCTATGTTTATTAGCCAGTTATGGTTCTTTTCTGAATAAGTATTTTTCTGTAACATCGTGTAGTGCTCCTGAGGAAAAAAAAAGTCACAGTGTGAATCTTTACCCACTATTCTGTCCTTCCAAGTGGGAGAGGCATGCTAACACTGCTTCCTATCCACTATCTGGAAAACAGCAACAACAACAACAAAAACACTGTCACCACCTTTTTTCAACTTTTAAGAGTACGTGTAGGATGTGCAGGTTTGTTACACAGATAAACGTATACTATGGTAGTTTGCTACACAGATCATCCCATTGCCTAGATATTAAGCCCTGTGTCCCTTAGCTATTCTTCCTGATGCTCTCCCTCCCCACACCCCCCACCCCCAACAGACCACAGTGTGTGTTGTTTCTGCCATTTTGTCCATGTGTTCTCATCATTCAACTCCCACTTAAAAGTGAGAATATGTGGTGTTTGGTTTTCTGTTCCTGTGTTAATTTGCTGAGGATAATGGCTTCCAGCTCCTTCCGTGTCCCTGCAAAGGACATGATTTCATTCCATTTTATGGCTGTATAGTATTCCATGGTGTATATGTACCACATTTTCTTTATCCAGTCTGTCATCGATGGGCATTTAGGTTGATTCTATGTCTTTGCTATTGTGAATAGTGCTGCAATGAACATACACATTCTGTATCCTTGTAATATTTAACGGAATGGTTTATATTCCTTTGGGTATATACCCAGTAATGGGATTGCTGGGTCAAATGGTAATTTTGTTTTCAGTTCTTTGAGAAATCTCCAAACTGCTTTTCATAGTGGCTGACCTAATTTTTATTCCCAATGTGTTTAAGCATTCTCTTTTCTCTGCAACCTCGCCAGCATCTGTTCTTTTTTTGACTTTTTAGTAATGGCCATTCTGACTGGCATGAGATGTTATCTCATTGTGGTTTTGATTTGCATTTCTCTAATGATCAGTGATGTGGAGCTTTTTCCTCATATTTGTTGGCCACATGTATATCTTCTTTTGAGAAGAGTCTGTTTATGTACTTTGTCCACTTTTTAATGGGGTCGTTTGTTTTTTTCTTGTAAATTTAAGTTCCTTGTAGACTCTGGATATTAGACCTTTGTCAGATGGATAGATGGGAGAAATTTTTTCCCATTTCATAGATTATGTGTTCTCTCTGATGATAGTTTCTTTTGCTGTGCAGAAGCTCTTTAGTTTAATTAGTAATATATCCCATTTGCCAATTTTTGCTTTTATTACAACTGCATTTGGCATTTTTGTCATGAAATCCTTGCCCGTGTCTATGTCCTGAATAGTATTGGCTAGATTCTCTTCTAGAGTTTTAATAGTTTTTGGTTTTACATTTAAGTTTTTCATTCATCTTGAGTCAGTATTTGTATAAGGTGTAAGGAAGGGGTCCAGTTTCAGTTTTCTGCATATGGCTAGCCAGCACTTCCAGCACCATTTATTAAATAGGGAACCCTTTCCCCATTGCTTGCTTTTGTCAGTTTTGTTGAAGATCAGATGGTTGTAGATGTGTGGTCTTATTTCTGAGTTCTCTGTTCTGTTCCATTGGTCTATGTGTCTGTTCTTGTATCAGTACCATGCCATCTTGGTTACTGTAGCCTTGTATATTTTGAAGTTGGGTGGCATGATACCTCCAGCTTTATTCTTTTTTCTTAGGATTAGCTTTACTATTCGGGCTCTTTTTTGGTTCCATATGAATTTTAAAATCACTTTTTCTAAATATATGAAGAATATCAATATTTAATGGAAATAGCTTTGCATCTATAAATTACTTAGGGCAGTATGGCCATTTTCATGATGTCAATTCTTCCTATCCATGAGCATGGAATGTTTTTCCATTTGTTTGTGTCCTCTTTGATTTCCTTTGAGCAGTGGTTTGTAATTCTCCTTGAAGAGATTCTTCACTTCCCTTGTTAGCTGTATTCCTAGGTATTTGATTCATTTTGTAGCAATTGTGAATAGGATGGCTCTGCCTACTTGTTGTTGGTGTTGGTGTATAGGAATGCTAGAGATTTTTGCACATTGATTTTGTATCCTGAGACTTTGCTGAAGTTGCTTATCAGCTTAAGAAGCTTTTGGGCTGAGATGATGGGGTTTTCTAGATAAAAGATCATGTTATCTGCAAACAAAGATAATCTGACTTCCTCTCTTCCTATTTGAATATTCTTTCTTTCTTTCTCTTGCCTGATTGCCCTGGCCAGAAAATAGGAGTGGTGAGAGAGGGCATCCTTGTGTTGTGCCAGTTTTTAAGGGGAATGCTTCCAGCTTTTGCCCATTCAATATGACATTGGCTGTGAGTTTGTCATATATGGCTTTTATGATTTTGAGGTATGTTCCTTTAGTACCTGGTTTATTGAGAGTTTTTAACATGAAGGGATATCTTATTTTATCAAAGGCCTTTTCTGAATTGATTGAGATAATCATGTGGTTTTGTCTTTAGTTCTGTTTATGTGATGAATCACATTTATTGATTTGTGTATGTTGAACCAACCTTGCATACTGGGGATGAAGCCAACTTGATCCTGATGGATAAGCTTCTTTATGTGCTGCTGAATTTGGTTTGCTAGTAGTTTATTGAGGATTTTTGCAATGATGTTTATCAAGGATACTGGCATGAAGTTTTTCCTTTTTTGTTGTATTTCTGCCAGGTTTTGGCATCAGGATGATGCTGGCCTCGTAGAATGAGTAAGGGAGGAATCAGTCCCTCTTCAATTTTTTGGAATAGTTTCAGTAGAAATGGTACCAGCTCTTCATTGTACCTCTGGTAGAATTCAGCTGTGAATCCATCTGGTCCTAGGCTTTTTTGGTTGGTAGGCTATTTATTACTGCCTCAATTTCAGAACTTGTTGGTTCTGATGCCCCGTATCATTGCTGATTGTGTTTATTGGATTCTTCTCTCTTTTATTCTTTATCAGTCTAGCTAGTGGTCTATTTTACTAATTTTTTCTAAAAACAGATCCTGTATTGGTTGATTTTTTTGAAGAGTTTTTCGTGTGTCTAACTCTTTCAGTTCAGCTCTGATTATGGTTATTTCTTGCCTTCTGCTAGCTTTGGAGTTTGTTTGCTCTTGGCTCTCAAGTTATTTTAATTGAGATGTTAGATTGTTAACTTGAGATCTTTCTGGCTTTTTGATGTGGGCATTTAGTGCTATAAATTTTTTTTATTAACACTGCTTTAGTTGCATCCCAGAGATTCTGGTACATTGTCTCTTTGTTCTTATTAGTTTCAATGTACTTCTTGATATTTCTGCCTTAATTTCATTATTTACTCAAGAGTTATTCAGGAGCAGGTTGTTCAGTTTTCATGTAGTTGTGTGGTTTTGAGTGAATTTCTTAATCTTCAGTTCCACTTCTTTTGCGTTTGCTGAGGAACGTTTTACTTCCAATTATGTGATCAATTTTAGAGTAAGTGTCATGTGGCATTGAGAAGAATGTATATTCTGTTGGGTTTTGATGGAGATTTCTGTAAATATATATCAAGTCTACTTGATCCTGAATATCTTTGTTAATTTTCTGTCTCAATTATCTGTCTAATATTGTTAGTGGGGTGTTAAGGTCTCTCACTATTATTGTGTGGGAGTCTAAGTCTCTTTGTAGGTCTCTTAAGAATTTGCTTTATGAATCTGGGTGCTTCTGTATTGGGTGCATGTATATTTAGGATAGTTAGCTTTTCTTGAATTGAACCCTTTATAATTATGTAACGTTCTTTTTTAATCTTTGTTGCTTTTTTCTGTTTTCCATTTGCTCATAAATTTTCCTCCATCTCTTTATTTTGAGCCTATGTGTGTCTTTCCATGTGAGATGGATCTCTTGAAGACAGTGTGTTGATGGGTCTTCACTGTTTACACGGCTTGCCATTCTTTGTCTTTTACTTGGGGCATTTAACCCATTTACATTTAAGGTTAGTATTGTTATGTGTGAATTTGATGCTGTCATCATGATGCTAGCTGGTTATTTTGCAGACTTGTTTATGTGGTTGATTCATAGTGTCACTGGTCTGTGTACTTCAGTGTGTATTTGTTGTGGCTGCTAATGGTTTTTCCTTTCCATACTTAATGCTTCCTTCAGAAGCTCTTGCAAGGCAGGCCTGATGGTGATATTCCCTCAGCATTTGCTTTTCCTTGCCGCGGGAAACTAGTTTGGCCAAGATAGCAGAAATTCTGGAAATTTTTCGGAGAATTCCACTTCAGGAATTCTTTTCTTTAGAAATGGTGGGTGGTGGGAATGGCGGTGGGAGCAGCTCCAGTCTTCGCTCCCCACTGGCGCCGACACAGAGAACCCACATTGATTTGACATTCCCAACTGTTACTGGGTTCATCTCTCACTGGGAGTGCGGACTGACCGATTTAGTCCGGCTGCAGCCCGACCAGCGAGAGCTGAAGCAAGGCCGAGGCATTGCCCTCACCTGAGGCGCAGGGGGAAGGGAATCGCACCTGGCAGGGGAACTGAGACACACAACACCTGGAGAATGGGCTCCCGCACAATATAGCGGCTTTGAGCAAACAGGCACACCAGGAGAAATATCCCTGGCGGGGAGACCCCCACGCAGGCCTCCCTCATTGCTAATCCCACAGCAGTCATGATCACCGGCAAAGACGCGAGGCTGGGGAGAGCCACGCCATTGCTGGCAAAGTAGGTAAACAAAGCTGCTGGGAAGCTGGAACTGGGGTGGAGCTCACAGCAGCTCAAATCGCTGCCACCTGTCACTGCTGGGCGCTCCACCTCTGGGGGCAGGGGCACAGTAAACAATAACAAGCAGCAGACACCTCTGCAGGCATAAGCGACGCTCTGTCTGACAGCTTGAAAGAGCAGTGGAATCTCTCCCAGCGGAGGTTGAGATCTGAGAGGGACGACTCCCTGCTCAAGCGGGTCCCCTGACCCCTGGTAGCTAACTGGGAGCATCCCTGGGGCAGTCTGACACCCCACCTCACAGGGGTGAGTACACCCCTGAGAGGGAGAGAAGCTTCCAAAGCAAGAATCAGACAGGTACACTGCTGTTTCAGAAATACTGCTCTTCTGCAGTCTCTGCTGCTGACACCAGGAAAACAGGGTCTGGAGTGGACCTCAAGCAATCTCAACAGACTGGCTGGGGTCCTGACTGTCCAGAAGGAAAACTATCAAAGCAGGGAAGGACTACCTAAACCCATCAGTACATCACCATCATCAAGACCAGAGGCAGATAAAACCACAAGATGGGGAAAAGCAGAACTAGAAAAGCTGGAAATTCAAAAACAAGAAGCATATCCCCGGCAAAGGGGCGCAGCTCATGCGCCAGCAGGATCAAAGCTGGACGAATAGCTTTGGCGAGATGAGAGAAGAAAGGCTTCCAGTCATCATTCTCAGAGCTAAAGAATTCATTACCAATATAAAAAGAAACTAAAAATCTTGAAAAAAAAAGTGTCTGGAAAATTGATGGCTAAAATAATTAAATCTAGAGAAGGTCATAAAGCGAAATGAAAAGAGATGAAAACCATGACCACGAGAAATCGTGACAAATGCGCACAAAACTTCAGGCAGCGACTTCGATCCAACTGGAAGAGAACATCAGCGATTGAGGATCAAATGGTGAGAAATAGAAGCGAGAAAGAGAAACCAAAAGAAAAGAAGAAAAGAATGTAAAGCCTGCAAAGTATGGGATTATGTAAAAGACAATCACGCCTGGTGGGGTGCCACGAAAGTGAGGGGAGATGGAACCAAGTTGGAAACACTTCGGGATATTATCATCAGGAGAACTTCCCCAGCAGTAGGGCAGGCCAACATTCAAATCAGGAAATACAGAGAAGCGCCATAAAGATACTCCTAGAAGAGCAACTCAAGACACACATAATTGCCAGGTCACAAGAAGTTGAAATGAAGGAAAAAAGTAAGGGCAGCCAGAGAAGGTCGGGTTACCCACGAGGAAGCCCATCAGACTGCTGTAGCAGACCTCTGCGACGAGAAACTCTACAAGCCAGAAGAAAGAAGTGGGGAGCCAGTATTCAACATTCTTAAAGAAAGAATTTTTAAACCAAATTTCATATCCAACCAAACTAAGTTTCATAAGTGAAGGAGAAATAAAATCCTTTACAGGCCAAGCAAATGCTTAGAATTTTTGTGTCACCACTAGCCCTGCCTTACAAGAGACCCTGAAGGAAGCACTCAACATGGAAAGGGAACAACCGGTACCAGCCATTGCAAAAACATGCAAAATGTAAACCATCAAGGCTAGGAAGAAACTGCATCAACTAGCGAGCAAAATAACCAGTTAATATCATAATGGCAGGATCAAGGTCACATATATCTTAACCCCTTAGTATATAAAATGGACTCGCTCCAATTAAAAGACAGACATGGCAAACTGGATAAAGGTCAAGATTACATCAAGTCTGCTGTGATGGGGAGACCATCTCCTGCATAGAGCCTTCCTGACTCAAAAATAAAGGGATGGAGGAAAGATTTACCAAAAATGGAGAACAAAAAAGCGGGGGTTGCAATACTAGTCTCACAGTAAAACGAAGAACAAACCAAAAGATCAAAAGAGAACAAAGAGAGCCATTACATATAATGGTAAGGGATCAATTCAACAGGAGAAGAACTGCTATCAATATATATGCAGAGCACCCAGATTCATAAAAGCAAGTCTTGAGAGACTTACAGGGGCTTAGACTCCCCATACGGCAATAATGGGAGACCAACACTGCCAGCATTAGACAGATCAGCGAGACGAGGAGTTAGCAAAGGTCATCCAGAATTGAATAATCTCTGCAGCAGACCTAACCATCTATGGAGAACTCTCACCACAATCAGAATACTTAAATTTCTTCTCAGCACCACATCGTACTTATTTCCAAAATTATTACGTAATTGGAGGTAAACACTCCTCCTTGATGTACAGAACGAAATTATAACCAGGCGTCTCCATAGACCATAGGTACAATCAAACTAGAACTCCGGGACTGAAACTCAATTCAAGGCATCAACTACATGGAAACTGAACAACTGCTCTGAATGACTACAGGTGCATATGAAATGAAGGGAGAGAAGCAAGATATTCTTTGGAAACCAATAGAGAACAAAGATACAACCACAGAATCTCTGGGACACATTTAAAAGCCAGATCCTCGAAAACTCGGCGATCCGTCAACAAAAAATAAAAATCGAGAATCAAAACTCGATCAGAGGTCGTTCGTTTCTTAGGAGAGAGAGAGAGAGAGAGAGAGGAGAGAATCAAATCAGCGCAATTAAGAAATGATAAAGGGGATATCACCACCGACCACAAGAAGTACAAACTACCCATCGAGAATACTGCAAACACCTCACTTGATAAACTGGAGAGAAATCCAGAAGAAATGGATGTTCCACGGACACCTGTGCCGAGACCATGGGAGAGTTGAATCCTGAATAAGACCCAGCAGGGGTGCCAAGGGCAGCATTTAATGGCTACCAGCAAAGTCTTGGGACCAGATGGGTTCCTGGCAGATTTCTACCATTGCTGGGAGGAGTTGGTACATTCAGCTGCAGGCTGTGGCAATCAGCCAGAAAAGGGGAATCCTCCTGGCACTCATTTTATGGGGAGGCAACATGTCAATGCAAAATAGCAGAGATACCAGCAAAAAAGAAGATTTTAGACCAATATCCCGATGAACATGGTCAGGTATCCTCAGCAAAATGCAGCAAGCGGTTCAGCATCAAAAGCTTATCACGCCACGCTGATCAAATTGGGCTTCGCACTGGGATTTGAACGGTTTCAGCGATGCGCCAAATCAATAAACGCGTCAGCATAAAACCAGGGAGCCAAAGACAAGAACCATGCATGAACCCATCACCAATAGATGCGACCGAAATTCAGCGACCTTCATGCTAAAAAGCGGCTCGATAAATTAGGCGTGATGGAGCCTCAAAATAATAAGAGCTATTTTGCATGACAAACCCGTAACCATCATACCTGAATTCAGGCAAAACTGGGGCGTCCGCCCCCGAAAACTGGCACAAGACAAGGGATTCGCACATCTACTCTATTCAACATAAGTATTGGAAGTTCCGGCCTAGAACAAATAGAGCAGAAAGGAAAATCAAGGGGTATTCAGTTAGGAAAAGTCAAATTGCATCCCTGTTTGCAGATGACATGATTGTATATTTAGAAAGAAACTACATTGTCGATACAAAATCTCCTTAAGCTGATAAGCAACTACAGCAAAGTCTCAGGATACACAAAATGTGCAAAAATCACAAGCATTCTTATACACCAGTAACAGAGGGCCAAGTATGAACGAACTTCATTCCTGGTACTTCAAAGAAATAAATACTAGGAATCCAACTTACAAAGGGATGTAAGAGACACCTCTTCAAGGAGAACTACAAACCACTGCTCCAGTGAAATAAAGGGACACAAACAATGGAAGAACATACCATGCTCATGGATAGGGAAAGATCAATATCGTGAAAATGGCCATACTGCCCAAGGTGATTATAGATTCAATGCCATCCCCATCGAAAGCTACCAATGAGTTTCTTCACCAGGTGGAAAAAAACTGCTTTAGTTCATATGGAACCAAAAAGAGCCCGCATCTCAAGGGAACAATCCTAAGTCAAAGAACAAAGCTGGAGGCATCCACCTGACTTCAAACTATACTACAAAGGCTACAGTCACCAAAGTAGCATGTTACTGGTACCAAAACGAGAGATATATAGACCAATGGAACAGAACAGAGTCCTCCAGAAATAATACCACATCCTACAGCCATCTGATGCTGACAACCTGAGAGAAACAGAAATGGGGAAAGTTGCCCCCTGTGTTAATAAATGGTGCTGGGATAATTGGCTAGCCATAGAGTAAAGCTGAAACTGGATCCTTTCCTTATACTCCTTATCTTGAAAATTAATTCAAGATGGATTAGAGACTTAAATGTTAGACCTAATACCGCCCTCCTGGGAAAGCCTGGGTACCATTCAGGACATAGGCATGGGCAAAGAAACTTCCATGTCTAAAACACCAAAGCAATGGCAGCAAGCCAAAATTCCGTAAATGGGATCTCATTAAGCAAGAGCTTCTGCACAGCAAAATACCATCAAGAGTGGGGCAGGCAACCTACAGGAGAAAATTTTTTGCAATCCTCATCTGACAAAGGGCTAATATCAGAACCTACAGAAAAGACAAAACAAATTTTACAAAGAAAAAACAAACATTACAAAAAAGTGGGCAAAGGATATGAATGAACTTCTCAAAGAGACATTCATACAGCCAGCAAACACATGAAAAAATGCTCATCATCACTGGCATGAAATGCAAGTCAAAACCACAATGGAGATACATCTCACACCAGTTAGAATGGCGATCATTAAAGTCGAGGAAACAACAGAATTGCTGGAAGGGATGTGGAGAAATAGGAACACTTTGTTGGTGGGATTGTAAACTAGTTCAACCATTATGGAAAACAGTAGCGCAATTCCTCAGGGATCCCTACAAATGGGTAACACCCATGACAGCCATCCCATTACTGGAGTATATGCAAAGGATTATAAATTATGCTGCTATAAAGACACATGCACACATATGTTTATTGCAGCACTATTCTAATAACAGGCACTACGGTCCAACCCAAATGTCCATCGGTATGACAGATTGGATTAAGAAAATGTGGCACACATATACACCACATGGAATACTATGCAGCCATAAAAGGATGAGTTTGTGTCCTTTGTAGAGACATGGGTCACAGCTGGAATCCATATATTCTTAACAAACTATCACAAGAACAGAAACCCAAGCTTTACGCATGTTCTCCCTCACAGGGGTGGGAACTGGTTTGGAACAATGAGATCACTTGGACTGGGGAGGAACATCACACGTGGCCTATCATGGGGAGGAGGGGGGAGGGAGGGATTGCATTGGGGTGTACCTGATGCTTTGTATAACTTGAGTTAGATGGGTGCAGCACAGCAACATGGCACAAGTATACATATGTAACAAACCTGCATTATGCACACATGTACCCTAGAACTTACAGTATAATAATGTAATAAATTTAAAAAAAAAAAAAAAATGAATTGGGAATTCTTTAAGAATGTTGAAAATTGGCCCCAATCTCTTCTGGCTTGTAGGGTTTCAGCTGAGAAGTCTGCTGTTAGTCTGATGGGCTTCCCTTTGTGGATGACCTAGCCTATCTCTCTGGCTGCCCTCTAACATTTCTTCTTTCATTTCAACCTTGGAGAATCTGATGATTATATGTCTTGTGGTTGATCTTTTCATGGAGGATCTTACTGGGGTTCTCTGCATTTCCTGAATTTGAATGTTGGCCTTTCCTTCTAGGTTGGGGAAGTTCTCCTGGATGATATCTTCAAGTATGTTTTTCAACTTGGTTCTGTTCTCCCTGTTTCTTTCAGGTACCCCATCAGTCATAGGTTTGCTCCTTTTACATAATCCCATAGTTCTCGGAGGTTTTGCTTGTTCCTTTTCATTCTTTTTTCTTTCATGTTGTCTACCTGCCTTATTTCAGCAAGATAATTTTCAAGTTCTGAAATTTTTTTCCTCTGCTTGGTCTGTTCAGTTATTGATACTTGTGGTTGCATTGTGAAGTTCTCATGTTGTGTTTTTCAGTTCCATCAGGTCATTTGTATTCCTCTCTAAACTGATTATTCTGGCTTACAGCTCCTGTAGTGTTTTATCATAGTGCTTAGCTTCTTTGCATTGGGTCAGAACATGCTCCTTTAGCTTAGCAAAGTTCCTTATTACCCACCTTCTGAAGCCTACTTCCATCATTTCAGCCATCTCAGCCTCAGCCCAGTTCTGTCCCCTTAGGGGAGAGATGTTGCAGTCATTTGGAGGAGAAGAGATACTCTGGCCTTTTGAGTTTTCAGCATTTTTGCTTGGATTTTTTTCTCATCTTTGATTTCTGAGGTTGCTGACGTTTGAATGGGGTTTTTGTGGGGTCCTTTTTGTTGATGATAATTTTGTTGCTTTCTGTTTGTTTTTAACGGTCAAGCCACTCTTCTGTAGGGCTGCTGCAGTTTGCTGAGGGTCCACCCCAGACCCTACTTGCTTCTGTTTTTCCTGTACCCAGAGGTATCACCAGTGAAGGCTGCAAAACAACAAAGATGGCAGCCAGGTCATTCCGGAAGCTCTGTCCTAGAGGGGTACAGACCTATTGCCAGTCCAAACACACCTACAGCAAGTGGCTGGAGACCCTTGTTGTGAGGTCTTATGTAGATAGGAAGAATGGGATCAGGGACCTGCTTAAATAGGCAGTCTGGCTGCTTTTTGGTAGAGCAGGTGTGCTATGTTGGGGTGGATCCTTTCTCACCCGGACTGTTTGGACTCTCCAAAGCCGGCTGACTGGAACAGCTGAGTCAACCAAACTGCAGAGATGGTAGACGCTCCTCCCACTGGGAACTCTGTCTCAGGAAGAGATCAAAGCTCTGTCTTTGTAATCCTGGCTGGCGTGGCTGAAGCCTCTGCAGAGAGGTCCCCCCCAGTGAAGAGGAATGGCTGGGGTGCTGCTTAAAGAAGCAGTCTGGCCATGATCAGGCAGAGCAGCTATGCTCTGTTGGCGGGGGAGCCTTCCTTGTCTGGACTGTTTGGACTCTCCAAAGCTGGCAGGCTAGAACAGCTGAGTTGACCAATCTGTAGAGATGGTCGCCACCCTCCGCCGGAAGCCCTGTCCCAGGGAGAGATTGGAGCTCTGTCCTTATAACCCTGGCTGGAGTGGCTAAAACTTCCACAGGGATAAGTGTATTTTTTGTGTCTAAATAAGTATGTCCTTTTCATATGTAATCTATTTATTATTCGTTTACTGTCTAAGTATTTGAGTGACTGTGTTCTCCCTTCTGGGGATATATTAGTTTACAATATTAAGGTATTTTCTCTTGTGCAGGTTAAATTTTAGCAGGAGTAGTGTGGATAGGGAGACAGACAATAAGTGATAGACATATATGTAAGTTGAGTTACATGTCAAGAAGGTGAGAAATGCTGTGGAAAAAGAAAAAGAACTGGGTAAGGGAAACTCAGGAGCAGAGAGTCAGATTGCAGACAGATTACAATTTTAAATAAGGTTGGCAGGATATGCCTCATTGAGAAGATGACATTTCAGCAATGACCTCAAGGAACTGAGGGAATTAACAATTCAAATACTGAGGGAAAATATATTCCCACCAGAGTGTCTAGCTGATGCAGAGGTTCTAATGCAAGAACATACTTTAAGTAAGAAGACAGCAAAGTGTATGGCTAGAACACAGCAAGGGGAAGAGATGAGATAACAGAAGAATGAGGTGCCAGATATCAGGCTTGTAGGTGTTACGACTCTATCATTGACCCGTAGAAGCATTTTGCAGATTAATATTTTGCATGTCATTTTACATTTTGACATCATTTAAATTAGTATGTGATGTTCTTGACAGTTAAAAAATGTCTATATTAGAACTATCAGTCTTTTAAAATTTCTTCATAATTTTTATATTTAAGAGTTTTGTGGGGAGTTTTTTGTTTGTTTTTGTTTTTTTGTTTTTGTTTTTTTGAAAGAGTCTCTCTCAATCACCCTGGAGTGCAGTGGTGCAGTCTCGGCTCACTGCACCCTCCACCTCCTGGGTTCAAGTGATTCTCCTGCCTCTGCCTCCCATGTGCTTGGGATTACAGGTGTGCACCACCATGCCCAACTAATTTTTGTATTTTTTTTTAGTAGAGATGGATTTTCACCATCATGGCCACGGTGGTCTCGAAATCCTCACCTCAGGTGATCCGCCTGCCTCAGCCTCCCAAAGTGCTGGGATTATAGGCAGGAGCCACTGTGCCCAGCCATTTAGAGTTTTAATTCTATTAATTATCCTTTCTGTATATTTTAATTCTCTCCTTTCGTAGCTTGCTTTCTTCTGCCTTTGTAAATATAAGCAGATGCCAGTAGTTTTAAGAAACTTTATAGTAGTTGTAAGGAATATTTTAACACTTTGAATATATCGTTTCATTGCCTTCTTTTTTTTAAAATTATACTTTAAGTTCTAAGATACATGTGTACAATGTGCAGGTTTGATACATAAGTATACATGTGCCATGATGGTTTGCTGTACCCATCATCTTATCATTTACATTAGGTATGTCTCTTAATGCTATCCCTCCCCCAGACCCCCAGCCCCCAGCAGGCCCCAGTGTGTGATGTTCTCCGCCCTGTGTCCAAGTGATCTCATTGTTCAATTCCCACCTATGAGTGAGAACATGCAGTGTTTGGTTTTCTGTCCTTATGATAGTTTCCTGAGAATGATGGTTTCCAGCTTCATCCATGTCCCTGCAAAGGACATGAACTCATCCTTTTTTATGGCTGCATAGTATTCCATGGTATATATGTGCCACATTTTCTTAATCCAGTCTATCATTGATGGACATTTGGGTTGGTTCCAAGTCTTTGATATTGTGAATAGTGCCGCAATAAACATAAATGTGCATGTGTCTTTATAGTAGCATGATTTATAATCCTTTGGGTATATATGCAGTAATGGGATGGCTGGGTCAAATGGTAATTCTAGTTCTAGATGCTTGAGGAATCACCACACTGTCTTCCACAATGGTTGAACTAATTTACAGTCCCACCAGCAGTGTAAAAGCGTTACTATTTCTCCATATCCTCTCCAGCACCTGTTGTTTCCTGACTTTTTAATGCTCGCCATTCTAACTGGCGTGAGATGGTATCTCATTGTGGTTTTGATTTGTACTCCTCTGATAACCAGTGATGATGAGCATTTTTTCATGTGTCTGTTGGCTGCATAGATGTCTTCTTTTCAGAAGTGTGTGTTCATTTCCTTTGCCCACTTTTTGATGGGTTTGTTTTTTTCTTGTAAATTTGTTTAAGTTCTTTGTAGATTCTAGATATTAGCCCTTTGTCAGATGGGTAGATTGCAAAAATTTTCTCCCATTCTGTAGATTACCTGTTTACTCTGATGGTGGTTTCTTTTGCTGTGCAGAAGCTCTTTACTTTAATTAGATCCCATTTGTCTATTTTGGCTTTTCTTGCCATTGCTTTTGGTGTTTTAGTAATGAAGTCCTTGCCCATGGCTATGTCCTAAATGGTATTGCCTACGTTTTCTTCTAGGGTTTTTATGGTTTTAGGTCTAACATTTAGGTCTCTAATCCATCTTGAGTTAATTTTTGTATAAGGTGTAAGGAAGGGATGCAATTTCAGCTTTCTGCATATGGCTAGCCAGTTTTCCCAGCACCATTTATTAAATAGGGACTCCTTTCCCCATTTCTTGTTTTTGTCAGGGTTGTCAAAGATCAGATGGTTGTAGATGTGTGGTGTTATTTCTGTGGTCTCTGTTCTGTTCCATTGGTCTGTCTCTCTGTTTTGGTACCAGTACTCTGCTGTTTTGGTTACTGTAGCCTTGTAGTATAGTTTGAAGTTAGGTAGCATGATGCCTCCAGCTTTGTTCTTTTTGCTTAGGATTGTCTTGGCAGTTGCAGACTCTGTTTGGGTTCCATATGAAGTTTAAAGTAGTTTTTTCCAATTCTGTGAAGAAAGTCATTGGTAGCTTGATGGGGATGGCATTGATCTATAAATTACTTTGGGCAGTATGGCTATTTTCGTGATACTGATTCTTCCTATCCATGAGCATGGAATATTCTTCCATTTGTTTGTGTCCTCTTTTATTTCTTTGAGCAGTGGTTTGTAGTTCTCCTTGAAGAGGTCCTTCACATCCCTTGTAAGTTGGATTCCTAGGTATTTTATTCTCTTTGTAGCAATTGTAAATGGGAGTTCACTCATGATTTGGCTCTCAGTCTGTTAATGGTGTATAGGAATGCTTGTGATTTTTGCACGTTGATTTTGTATCCTGAGACTTTGCTGAAGTTGCTTATCTGCCTTAGGAGATTTTGGGCTGAGACAATGGGGTTTTCTGAATATACAATCATGTCATCTGCAAACGGACAATTTGACTTCCTCTTTTCCTAATTGAATACCCTTTCTTTCTTTCTCCTGCCTGATTGCCCTGGCCAGTACTTCCAACACTATGTTAAATAGGAGTGGTGAGAGAGGGCATCCCTGTCTTCTGCTGATTTTCAAAGGGAATGCTTCCAGTTTTTGCCTATTCAGTATGATATTGGCTGTGGGTTTGTCATAACTAGCTCTTATTATTTTGAGATACGTTCTATCAATACCTAATTTATTGAGAGTTTTTAGCATGAAGACTACTGAGTTTTGTCGAAGACCTTTTCTGCATCTATTGAGATAATCGTGGTTTTTGTCATTGGTTTTGTTTATGTGATAGATTACGTTTATTGATTTGCATATGTTGAACCAGTCTTGCATCCTAGGGATGAAGCTGACTTGATCATGGTGGATAAGCTTTTTGATGTGCTGCTGGATTTGGTTTGCCAGTATTTTATTGAGGATTTTCTCATTGATGTTCATCAGGGATATTGGTCTAAAATTCTCTTTTTTTGTTGTGACTCTGCCAGGCTTTGGTGTCAGGATGATGTTGGCCTCGTAAATTGAGTTAGGGAAGATTCCCTCTTTTTCTGTTGATTGGAATAGTTTCAGACGGCCTGGTACCAGCTCCTCTTTGTACCTGTGGTAGAATTTGACTCTGAATCTGTCTGGACCTGGACTTTTTTTAGTTGGTAGGCTATTAATTATTGCCTCAATTTCAGAGCCTGTTATTGGTCTATTCAGAGATTCAGCTTCTTCCTGGTTTAGTGTTGGGAGGGTGTATGTGTCCAGGAATTTATACATTTCTTCTAGATTTTCTAGTTTATTTGCGTAGAGGCATTTATAGTATTCTCTGATGGTAGTTTGTATTTCTGTGGAATCAGGGGTGATATCCCCTTTATCATTTTTTATTGTGTCTATTTTATTCTTCTCTCTTTTCTTCTTTATTAGTCTTGCTAGCGGTCTATTTTGTTGATCTTTTCAAAAAACCAACTCCTGGATTCATTGATTTTTTTGAAGGGTTTTTCGTGTCTCTGTCTCTTTCAGTTCTACTCTGATCTTAAATATTTCTTGCCTTCTGCTAGCTTTTGAATGTCTTTGCTCTTGCTTTTCTAGTTCTTTTAGTTGTGATATTAGGGTGTTGATTTTAGATCTTTCTTGCTTTCTCTTGTGGGCATTTAGTGCTATAAATTTCCCTCTACACATTGTTTTAAATGTGTCCCAGAGATTCTGGTACATTGTGTCTTTGTTCTCATTGGTTTCAAAAAACATCTTTATTTATGCCTTCGTTCGTTATTTATCCAGTAGTCATTCAGGAGCAGGTTTTCCAGTTTCCATGTAGTTGAGCGGTTTTGAGTAAGTTTCTTAATCCTGAGTTCTAATTTGATTGCCTTGTGGTCTGAGAGACGGTTTGTTGTGATTTCTGTTCTTGTACATTTGCTGAGGAGTGCTTTACTCCAATTATGTGGTCAATTTTAGAATAAGTGCAGTGTGGTGCTGAGAAGAATGTATATTCTGTTGATTTGGGGTGGAGACTTCTTTAGATGTCTAATAGATCTGCTTGGTGCAGAGCTGAGTTCAGGTCCTGGATATCCTTGTTAACCTTTTTTCTCATTGATCTTTCTAATATTGACAGTGGGGTGTTAAAGTCTCCCATTATTATTGTGTGAGAGTCTAAGTGTCTTTGTAGGTCTCCAAGGACTTGCTTTATGAATCTGGGTGCTCCTGTATTGGGTGCATATATATTTTTGGATGTCTCTTTTGATGTTTGTTGATTTAAAGTCTGTTTTATCAGAGACTAGGATTGCAACCCCTGCTCTTTTTTCTTTCCATTTGCTTGGTAGATCTTCCTCCATCCCTTTATTTTGAACCTATGTGTGTCTCTGCATGTGAAATGGGTCTCCTGAATACAGCACGCTGATGGGTCTTGACTATCCAATTTCCAGTCTGTGTCTTTTAATTAGGGCATTTAGCCCATTTAAATTTAACATTAATATTGTTATGTGTGAGTTTGATCCTGTAGTTACGATGTTCGCTGGTTATTTTGCCCGTTAATTGATGCAGTTTCTTCATAGCACCAGTGGTCTTTACAGTTTGGCCTGTTATTGCAGTGGCTGATACTGGTTGTTCCTTTCCATGTTTAGTGCTTCCTTCCGGAACTCTTGTAAGGCAGGCCTGATGGTGACAGAATCTCTCAGCATTTGCTTGTCTGTAAAGTATTTTATTTCTCCTTCACTTATGAAGCTTAGTTAGGCTGGCTATGAAATTCTGGGTTGAAATTTCTTTTCTTTAAGAATGTTGAATATTGGCCCCCACTCTCTTCTGGCTCGTAGGGTTTCTGCCGAGAGGTCCGCAGTTAGTCTGATGGGCTTCCCTTTGTGGGTAACTCGACCTTTCTCTCTGATTGCCATTGACACTTTTTCCTTCATTTCAACCTTGGTGAATCTCATGATTATGTGTCTGGGGGTTGTTCTTCTCGAGGAGTATTTTTGTGGTGGTCTCTGTATTTCCTGAATTTGAACATTGGCCTGCCTTGCTAGGTTGGGGAAGTTCTCCTGGATAATATCCTGAATAGTGTTTTCCAACTTGGTTCCATTCTCCCTATGACTTTCAGGTACACCAATCAAATGTAGATTTGTTCTTTTCACATAGTTCCATATTTCTTGGAGGCTTTGTTCATTTCTTTTTACTCTTTTTTCTCTTACCTTGTCTTCTCACTTTGTTTCATTCATTTGATCTTCAATCACTGATACCCTTTCTTCCTGTGATCCAGTTGGCTACTGAAGCTTGTGCATGTGTCACGAAGTTCTCATGCCATGGTTTTCAGCTCCATCAGGTCATTTAAGGTCTTCTCTACACTGTTTATTCTAGTTAGCCACTCATCTAATCTTTTTTCAAGGTTTTTAGCTTCCTTGAGATGGGTTCGAATATCCTGCTTTAGCTCAGAGAAGTTTGTTATTACTGACCTTCCGAAGCCTACTTCTGTCAACTCACCAAAGTCATTCTCTATCTAGCTTTGTTCCGTTATTGGCGAGGAGCTGCGATCCTTTGGAGGAGAAGAGGCCCCCTGATTTTTAGAATTTTCAGCTTTTCTGCTGTAGTTTCTCCCCATCTTTATGGTTTTATCTACCTTTGGTCTTTGATGTTGGTGACCTACAGGTATGGTTTTGGTGTAGATGACCTTTTTGTTGATGTTGATGCTATTTCTTTCTGTTTGTTAGTTTTCCTTCTAACAGTCAGGTCCCTCAGCTGCAGGTCTGTTGGAGTTTGCTGGAGTTCCACTCCAGACCCTGTTTGCATGGGTATTACCAGTGGAGGCTGCAGAACATCAAATATTGCTGCCTGATCCTTCCTCTGGAAGCTGAGTGGCAGAGGGGCAGCTACCTATATGAGGTGTCTGTTGGCTCCTACTGGGAGGTGTCTCCCAGTTAGGCTACAAGGGAGTCAGGGACCCACTTGAGGCGGCAGTCTGTCCATTCTCAGAGCTCAAACACCGTGCTGGGAGAACCACTGCTCTCTTCAGAGCTGTCAGACAGTGACGTTTAAGTCTGCAGGAGTTGTCTGCTGCCTTTTGTTCTGCTAAGCCCTGCCCACAGAGGTGGAGTCTAGAGGCAGTAGGCCTTTCTGAGCTGCGGTGGGCTGCGCCTAGTTAGACCTTCCCGGCTGCTTTGTCCACCTACTCAAGCCTCAGCAATGGTGGACGCCCCTCCCCCAGCCAGGCTGCCCCCTTGCAGTTCAATCTCAGACTGCTGGGCTAGCAGTGAGCAAGGCTCCGTGGGCGTGGGACCTGCCGAATTGAGCACGGAAGAGAATCACTTTGTCTGCCAGTTGCTAAGACCTTGGGAAAATCACAGTATTTGGGTGGGAATGTCCTGTTTTTCCAGGTAGTCTGTCACGCCTTCCCTTGGCCAGGAAAGGGAAATTCCCCAACCCCTTGTGCTTCCCGGGTGAGGCGACGCCCTGCCCTGCTTCGGCTCGCCCTCCTTGGGCTGCACCCACTCTCTCACCAGTCCCAATGAGATGAACGAGGTATCTGAGTTGGAAGTGCAGGAATCACCCATCTTCTGTGTCGATCACGCTGGGAACTGCAGACTGGAACTGTTCCTATTCCGCCATCTTGGAACGCCCCATCTCATTGCCTTCTGGTTTCTGTTGTTTCTGATAAGAAGTTAGCCTTTAATGTTATTGAGATTCTTTTGTATACAACGAAAAAAGCATTTCTCTTGCTCTTTTCAAGATTTTAGCTTTTGCTTTTAACATTTTGACTCACGTGCCTGGCTATGGATATCTTTATATTTGTCCTTATTGGAGTACATTGAGTTTCTTAGATTTGTAAATTATGTTATTAATCAAAATTGGGAAACTTTCAGTGGTTTTTTTTTTTTTTTTAATATTTTCTATGTTTCTTTTTTCTTATCTTCCTGGGTCTTCTATTATGCGTATGTTGGCATGCTTAATGGTGTCCCACGTTTCTCTGAGAACCTGTTCATTTTTTTCATTCTTTTTACATTCTGTTCTACAGATTGTATAATCTTTATTGATTTGTCTTCCAATTGCCATTCCAAATTGTTTACACAGAAAATACATATCCACATATAAATTATTAGAATTAATTATATAGTTTAAGGTTGTTTAGTACCAGGTCAATGTCCAATAATTAATTATATTTCTAAGAGTTGCAACAAACAAGAAATGCAGTTTAAGTAAAGATACCATTTACAATAGTATGAAAAATATCAAACACTGGAAATTTTTGTGGAAATTGTCAAGCAGATTCAAAAACTCATCCAGAAATTCAAAGCACCAAGAGTAGCTAAAATAATCTTAAAGCAGAAAAAGTGATAATTGCTTTACTGGATATCAAGATCTTTGATAAAACTACATAATTGAACACAGTTTGGTATTAGCACAAGGATGGAAAAATAGAGCAATGGAAGAAGATTAGAGAACCCAGAAATAGAGCCATGCATATATTAACACTTGATTTATAACAAAGTTGGCTTTATGGAACAGTAAGGGTAATCTTTGACACTTTCCTCTTTTCACGTCATGCACAAAAATTGATTCCAGTTGGATTATAGAGCTAAACATAAAAGGCAAAACAATAAATCTTCTTAAAGTTAATATAGATTATCTTTTTGACTTTAGAGAAAGATTTCTAAAATGAGACCCAAAACCCAGTAGCCATCAGGTATGATACCAATAAATGGAACTACTTTAAAATTAAGGACTGCTTCCCATCATAACACATCAGTACACTACAAAACAAGCCATAGAATGGGAGAAGCATATCTTTACACATGTAACCAAAAAAAGCACTTGAGTCTTAGAAAATCAAACTCTTCCAAGTCAGGGGCCAAAAAAGATAATCCAAAAAATACTGGAAGCAGATTGAACAGGCAAGTCAGAAAAGAAGCCAAAGAACATATCAAAGGGTGTTCAGTATCATTAATGATAAGAGAAAAGCAAATTAAAAACCTGATGAGATATCTTTACATATGTACGATAATGAGTTAAATTAAAATCTGACAATACAAAGTGTTTCTTAGACTGTAAGGTGATGGAACTGTTGCTGGTGGGAGTGAAAACTAGTACAATTATTTTGAAAAACTATTTAGCATCTTCTGAAATGGAAGATATGTGTATCCTGTTTTTGGAGCTCTAAACTGGAAAAAACTCATGTCCAGCAACAGTAGAATGGATAAAAGAATGTATATTCATATGATGGAATTCTGTACAGTAGTGAAAATCGACTACAGCTACAGAAAACAGTATTGATAAATCTCACATTATTGAGTGGAGAAAGAACACAAAATAATACTGCATGATCCCGTTTATATGAAATTTAAAATTGATTAAATGTTTAGCAATGCAAGCTTAGGGAATAAACTATAAAGAAGAGCAAAGTTGTTATTACCATAAATGACAAGAGAGTGGTTGTTTTTAGAAAAGTGGGAAGGTGTGGTAATTGACAGAGATCTGAGGAATGTTTTTGGGGATTGCTGGCAGTGCCAGTGATCAGAATAGTAGTTGTATGGGTTAATTCACTAAGCTCTACATTTTGTTTTGTGTATTTTTTATTTGTGTTGTTTCACATACAAAAAGCTTAAATATAATGTTACATTACAAAGGAATCATTATGCAAAGATGTGAAGGAATTAGAGTTAGTAAAATGATTGTTAGGCTCTTTCAGTGGTATATCACATTTAGTACAGTCAACATGGGAGGGCTTTGATAGTGAAAAATGGTGCATGATATAGCGAACAAACTGGATGGGAAAGAAAATATATTCACCTGTAAAAAGATATGTAAGATACTGGTCCTTTTCATCTCTAAATGTGTTTGCAGAAAACAAGTGTTCATAGTCGATTGGGGATTATTTATAATCCTACATCAAAAATAAATGAAGAGAACACAGCTATTTCTAGAGGAATTTTGGCAGCTTTTCTTACACAGAAGACCAGGTTTTTGAGAAGCTTTCTTGGGCAACTGGCAAAGGAAAAAACTGCTACAGCTATTTACTCTGGAGATAAAATTAAAACATTCCTTATTGAGGTCAGTAGCTATCTGAAATATTAAATATGTACATATTGCATATTTTAAAAGTATAAGTGAATGTATTTGGAGATACTGTTACTGAAAAAGATTAACAGGTTTAAACAAATGGAGATAATAAACATTCCTTTTCAAATGGGAAAAGATAAACATTAAATGATATGACTTTGCACAGAGGCATTTAATAAATCAAATTTCATATGTTTTATTAACTACTTCATGATTCTTAAAGTTGATGGCATTTTTGTTAGGATATGTACTTAAGCGAATAATTGGGGGTTAAAGCGTTATGTAAATCTCAGGTATTTCACTGAAGGGGTCCATTATGGGGGGAATTTCAATGGTGATCCTCTTGAAGAAAGAATCATTATTCATTCGAAAAATACATATTGATTGTTTATCAGACAATGGAGATAAACTTGTGAACAAGCAGATGGAGTCCCTGTCCCTGTTCTTTGTGGAGCTTACATTGTAGGAGGAAAGACAGACAAAATATTTATAAGTTGTTTTGATTGATTTACTTTCAAAAGTCAGATCATTAGCTAAGGATTAGAGTGGCAGGATGTATTTTTAAAGGGTCGAGGACAAAAAGCGGAAATGTCGAATATTTTACTATTATTCTGAGAGTGAGAAAGTAAATTTAATACACTAGTGAAGGAAGATTTCTGGTAATTGCTGAGGGCCCACTTGAGATTAATGATCATAAATTTAAAGCGGGATCAGCGTTGGTCGTATGTTTTTCTCCAGCTGTATTTTACTGTTTTCATCCAGTTGCAGACTTAGCAGTTTTGTTTAACCAAGGTTGGGGTTTGGCCCAGTTTATATGACTGAGGGGGAGCATTTGAGGGAGCTAAACATGGAGAAAGTTTTGGTTTTAGTAAAGTACCCTGAAATAGAACTTGGTTAAAAGGAAATTATGCCATGGGAAGGATGATGGACAGTGAATAAATGGTAGAGTCTGTGGACTGAAAGGTTGAGTAATTAGGGATGGGGATGGTCATGAGGTTGTGGTCAGAAAGGGGATGATTGGAATGGGGATTTTGGAGGTAAAGAGGATCAGGGCCTACACGGTCCAACACCACAGCCACTGGCTACATATGGCTATTTTATACTTAAATTAAAATTAAATAAGATTTTAAATTCAGTTCCTCAGTCATAGTAGCCACATTTTGAATGCCACATAACCACGTGAGGCCTTGGCTGCCATATTGGACAATGCAAGAACATTTTCATCATCATGAGAGCATCTGGGAACTTGTTAGAAATTCAGAATTTAAGGCCCTGATTCTACTGAAGTAGATTCTGCATTTTAACAAGATACCAGGTGATTGATATGCACATTAAAGTTTGGGAAGTACTGAGAGAGAGAAATGCACCTTAATATGAAGGTGCAATGAGCATATATGTGGCTTATTTTCTGTGAATGTCCATATTTTTTTTACTTTGACCAAGGGTTATTTTTATTATTTCCATATTTAAATATATTATTACTAAACTGATCTTCTGGGATTAGTATGATGGGGAGAAAGGAGTATTTCCATTTTAACACTTTTTAAATTGAGAATACCAAATAAGAGGTACTGAGTTCAGAATTTAATAAATATTTAATTTCATTTTCTTCATATCAAATTTTATTTAAATTGATGTTCCCTAGTTTACTAATCTGGTAATTTCTCTGAAATTCTCAAAGAATGAATAGCAAACTGTATCAACTTGTAACAAGATTTAAGCATGTTATAAATGACTTGTCAAAACACAATTCTTTTTTTAAAAATGTTCTTTCAGAAGAAAATTATACTAAATAATTTTTTAAAGTATTATATAAAATTTTATACTAATATTAAAGTAGCTTTTTAAGCAAAATGATTTAATATATTTACTGTTCTCGTATTAGTTTCATCAATCTTAACTTTTACTTTAGGGGATGAATAAGAATGCTTTTGAGAAAAAATATAACACTGTTGGAGTGAATATTTTTCGAACTCACCAGTTGTTCTGTCAAGATGTACTTAAATTGCGTCCTGGAGAAATGGGTATTGTCAGCAATGGGAGAGTAAGTAGAAAAAGCTATTGCTCTCTTTTCTCAGTGACACTGCAATGCACTGGTCTGACTTTTTCTGTCACAATTCACCTGATGTGACACACACACAGGACGGTGTTCATGAGCTGAAGACACCAGACACAACTCAGCATAAATAAAATGGGGTCATGACACACTTCCCATTCCTTCATTCTTTCCCCCATTCAATGATAACAATGATGTGGGTAAGGAAGAATGTTCTTTATGTGTCTTGCTTTTATTTTGTTCTAATGTAAGTATTAGAAGAAACAACTTAATGCACAGCATCAAAACATTGTCATTGAGAACCACTGTTGTAGTAGGTATACTAAGTAGGTTATTACGTCTTTTTTCTTGTTCCTACAGTTGTTTATGTTAAATGGCATTAGATACTATTATAAGTTTTGAAGTATCAAGTAGTATAAATTGCCATGTAGTTTTTATTAATAAAATATTTACAAAGCTCTAAGAAGGAAATCTCTTACTCTCCAACCACCCTAATAAAACTTAATAGCTTATTGTTTTTCCTTCCATTTTTGGTTTTTTAGAAGACATCCTTATAATCCTACTATATATAATTTTATATCATGGTTTTCCTGTTAATATAAATGTTTTTCTGATTATAATCTTTGTAGACACATACAAAATAAGTGGATGATATCTATATACTAATATTTTTAGTATGATAGTCTGATTTTATTTCATACAAATTGTTTAAGTAAAAAACTGAATCTGGTGCTTAGGTTTATTAAGAAGTCAATGAATGCAGTGTGTTTGATATATCTGTGGCTTGAATTTTCAAATTATATATCCCTAAATCATCTTCAAAGTTCTAATGCACTGTTAATGTGTTGTTTTTCACTTATTTATGAACTCTGCTCACCAGCATGTTAGATTCAGTTTCATCTGTGTACAGTGCTATTTTACACATAAATGACAACAGCTGCCATTTATTGTAAAAAGTTTTGGTGAATTTTGCTAGTGAGATATGTAGAACTCTATAAATAGCATTGCTTTTTCACTTTAAAAGTTACTTTGGGAGGAAATACAGCTTTTAAAAACAGTTCTAAAGCTTTTGGCTATCTTTGACCATATCAAGCATTTTAAGGGATAAAGAGGGAAACAATGGCACCCATTTTATCTAGTGCCTTGCCTTTTAATTATATACTAGGGAAAAGCTACCCTATGTCTTCTTTGTCATTTTGATATAATTAGTATAGTGTTATTGACATTAATGATAAATAGTAGATACAATTATGTTCAACTTATTGCTTATAAACATAAAACTATGTTTTGTCCTCACTTTCCTTAAAATTGACAAAAATATTAAGATATTAATCTTACACCTACTGTGAACCAAACATTTTTCTAGATGCTGAAGGCACAGCAGTAAACAACTAGGTTTTCATGGGGCTAATATTTTGATGGATAGAGAGAGACAACAAACAGCACCCTTACTGATAAGGCTAATATTTTGATGGATAGAGAGAGACAACAAACAGCACCCTTACTGATAAGGCATCTATCTTAAGTATGTTTATGCTGCTATAAAAATATGCCACAGACTGGCTAATTTATAAAGAACAGAAATTTATTTCTTATACTTCTGGATGCTTGGAAATGTAAGGCCAACATGCTGCCATTGATGTCTGGTGAGGGCTGCTATCTGCTTCCAGGATGGCCCCTTGTTGCTCTGTTTTTACATGGTGGAAGGTAGAAGGGCAACAGAGTGCTCCCTTCAGTCTGATCTTTTATTATAAGGATACAAATTCCATTCATGAGAGCAGAGCTCTCGTGGCTTAAAAATCATCTCCCAAAGGCCACACCTCTCAGTGCTATCACACTGGCCACTAAGTTTCAACACATGGGTTTTGAGGGACACATTTTGTCTTAGTTTGTTTTGTGCTGCCTTAACAAAATACCCGAGACTGTATAATCTCAGAAATGTATTAAAGAACAGAAATGTATTCTCTCATGCTTCTGGAGTCTGTGAAGTCCAAGATCAAGGCACTGGCATCTGATGGTAGCTTTCTTGCTGCATCCTCACATGGCAGAAGGCAGTGGGGTAAAAAGGTGATGAATGCTATGTTCCTACATGGCAAGAGAGAGCAAACCCACTCCTGAAAGCCTTTTTGTAGTGGCATTAGTCCATTTTGAGGGCACAGCCCTCATGACCTAAACACCTCCCATTAGGTCCCCAGCACTATTGCATTGGGGATTCAGTTTCAACATAAATTTTGAAGAGGACAAAAACATTCAAACCCTAGCACATTCATAGCAGTGTCATTTGGGCAAAGAACCAAAGAAGGTGAAGGAGGAAGCCATGTCAAATATGTGGAAGAGGATTATTGTAGACAGAGTACAATGAATGCAAAGGACGTGAGGTGAGATCATGTCTGTGAATCCTGTGAATCATGTCTGTTCTTCTAAGAATAGCAGGTAGGAAGAGAGCAGTCAGGAGAGAAGCTCAGAGAAGTAGCTGGGGGCCAGATCATATTGGGTTTTATAGGAAGTTTAAGGACTCCCACTTTACTCTGTGAATGAGTTGGGAAGCGCATAGTTAAGATTGGCATCATCTAGCTAATGTTTTCTTTGGATCACTAGAGGCTGTTACTTGGGAATATACTATAGGGGGTCAGGAAGCCAGTTGGGAGATAATGTAATAGTCCAGATGAGAGATGATGGTGGCTTGGACCAGAATGGTTCTAATGGTGTTGGTAAGAAGTGGATATGGGATGTATTTTATATGAAGAATGGACAGGAATTTTCCAGGGACTTTGGTGTGAGATGTGAGAGAACTAAGTTACTGGCAGAATGGAGTTACTGTGGATCAAGATGAGGAAGGCTGCAGGGTAAGTGGGGTTGTCAGGAGCAGTATAAGAGGAAGGAAAGAGAATTCAGTTTGGACTTCCAAAAAGACTTGCTGAGAAGGTGATTGAATATGAGTGTAGTGCAGAGTAAGGATTGGGGTTAGAGATAGATATTAAGTCAAATTATGTTGACTTTTTGTGTTGACTAATGGAAACGTAATTTTGATTATCCTTTTATTTGTATAACTGTGGTTTTAATAGAAAAGTATATTGGAAAATAAGTATTGTGTTTTATGAGCGATAATGTAATACTTAGCTTACCACTCTGAAAGTAACGCTATAAAGCCTAATAATCACAGCAATGTGGCAGATGTTATAAAAATTTGGAATCAGATAGTTTAATGCATGAAATGAGTATGATATTTTAGTGTAAATCTTCATTCTGAACCTGTTCAAATGTTTCCATTAGAATTGGAACATATATAAAGTTAGCATTATTTATAAATGATCAACAACTAGGGTACAATGATGATCACATAGTTTCTTAAAAACACTGAATAATTTAAAATTGACATATTTAATATTAATGCCACAAGTAATGCCATTGTTATAATAATATTTATTTTACATATTCACAATTTGCTGAAAGACATAAGGTAGCAGGGAGCAGGAAAAAAAAGCAAGGTCTTTTTTTTGTTTTATAGTCAGACAGATCTGGATTCAAATTCCAGTTGCACCATTTATTACATTACACTATGAGATCTGATTTCTTAATTTGGACAATGAGAATGGTAATAATCTGTCTTATAGGATTGTTGGAGTGATTAACAATGATATGCTCCGATATTTAAAGCACATAGAAGGAACCCAAACACAGAGTAAATTTTCAGTAAATATTAACTGCCGTTTTCTCTCAAAATATTTGACGGGCTTCATGAAAAATAGTGGATATTTATAGACTTAATTTGTGTTACACTAGCTAAAAGTTAGCGTAAAATCAAAACTAGTTGATCAAACTTCTGTGAGTAGAGAGAGATTTTTAGCTCAGTATGTGGATGAAAATCTGACAGAGTTTTCTGTAATTTTAATGACCTGTCAAATGAAGTAATACATTTCTGTTCTGGCAATTACTCTATATAACTGAAAAATCACATTTCTAAAATGTTACGAAGAAAATTTAAGCAACGTAATTTTCAAGTTTATTGTTCTTTTTCCCAACTTGGACATTACATAATTTTATACGATTTAAGTTACTTTATTCCACAAATGTTCAATTTTAAATAGAACTAAGACACAGAAACATTAGGTTTCTCCTATTTGATGCTGTGCTTAAAGTAAGCAAAATACAGCCAGTTTTCTGGTAAATTTAATCAATAAAGATAGCCAATCTAGTTAACCCCTTAAGACAATACTTTACGATTTTATTTCCTTATTCTGTGTTACTGACAAAACTGCCCCTGTCGCTAGAGGTGGTATAGATAAAATTCAACTCTTTTCCAAGACGGCTGTTTCATATTAGGAAATGTAACATTGAATGTGCTTTCAAATTTACTTTTAAAATTATATCACGTCTTAAGACAATGAAATCTTTATATGAGTACTTTTAGTATTATAGTGCCCATTTTTGTGTTTTTAAGAGCCCATGTTTTATATTTAAGGTGAAACATGATATTTATTTAGTTGGGATGCCAAGATCCCAGTTAGTCACCTTTGATACGAGAAAATGGGATAGAAAGATTCAAGAACTATGCTTCAGTAATTTTTAGAAAAGATGAACTGCAGAAGCAGGTGAAGGGGAAGTGAGAAAATCTGGTTACAGCCACTACATTCTGGTCTTTTTACCAAGAAAAACAATATTCTGGTTGACATGTTTTCTGATTATCATTAAATATAATTGTTTCGTACATATGATTATGTCAGTCTACAGGAAGGCTTTGTGTATGTGGTGTTAGAATGATTGTATGTACTAACTTCCTCAGAAAGTACTCATGGTAGTAGAGTCAGTAGTGGTTGTGATGGGAGAGCCATCCTGAGAAATTAGGTATATGGCAGTTTGGCAACTTCTAACTTTGTAGTTACTGGTTTAAAGTTAATGTAACTGACCTTGCTAGGCTCCTAACCATTTATACAGTATCAGTTAAAAGAAGGCTGGTCGGTATTATTACAATACGTATGTGATTTTTATGTGATTTGTCTCTTGGGTTTTGCTATTTTATGGTTTTCTTATAAAGTAATTCATGTCTATATAGTGTAGACTACAATTTATAGATGAATGTGAAAGAAAATTGAAGTTAAAAGATTTTTTAAAATATAGACCATTGCTTTCAAAATTGAATTTAGATTGAAATGGTATTTGGAAGCATCATGATTTATGTTTCTTTTTTTTTTTTTTTTTTTTTTGACCTTGGAAAATCATTTATTTATGTTAAGAAGTAGATGGCCCATTATTATTTACGAAATACCTTGAAGAGACATTTTGGTTTTGGAAAGAGGGCTGACAGAGCAGTGCTCGGAAAGGAGCACTAAGAGATAAGGAAAGGAGCACTGAGAGCTCGGAAAGGAGCACTGAGAAACAATGAGAGATAAGTTGTTTTACATAATAAAAGAATACAGACTTCACCTGATTATACTAAACAGAACCGAGATGAAGTAAGATTTTCCACAACAAGGCACTCAGGGATGGCGATGGAGGCGCTGTGGATCAAGTCAGCCGGAGAGAAATTTCTGGGGGCTGGAACGGTTACAAAACAATGTTAAGAATATAGCCAGGTGTGATGTCACACCCCTGTGATCCCAGCTACTTGGGAGGCTGAGGCAGGAAGATGGCTTGAGGCTAGGATTTCAAGGCCAGCCTGGGCTACGTGGTGAGACGCTGTCTCATGTGCGTCTTCACGTGCACTGCCCAGCATGCCGCC
Source organism: Papio anubis (assembly GCF_008728515.1). Taxonomy (NCBI): domain Eukaryota; kingdom Metazoa; phylum Chordata; class Mammalia; order Primates; family Cercopithecidae; genus Papio; species Papio anubis. Next base: position 74,394,099 of record NC_044990.1, on the reverse strand, counting down.
ATCAACCAGGGCCAGGTATGGACAGCTGAAAGCCCAGGTCCCTGAAGGCAAGGTGACCTGATGTCCAGCAGGCCTGTCTTCAAATGGCCATCTCATGGCATCTGGGTCGCCGCCAGCCGGACATGGTGAGAGGGGACTCATTTCCCCAACACAGGAGAGACTAAGGAATTTCAGGTAAAAATCGGATGGTTCCAATCCTCCGATCCTAAGAGACCATCGCCCCAGTTCCCAAGAGCTCCGCCAGTTTGACTTTTTTGCCGAACGCCTGGTTACTGCTAGTTCGATTTATGTTTCAAATCATGATTTATGATTTATGTTTCAAAGTAAAACTTTCTAATGGAAATAATTTGCTAGTTTTTTACATTGTCACTTTGATTTTGGTGTTTATACAGATGTTATTTGTAATATCCAAGTGAGAAAGTATTTGTATCTTGTTTCCTAGTGTATGGCAGGATTAGTAAATGGCAGGATTACCATATCTTTAATCTCTAATTCATTTTTGCTTAACAAAGAAGTATTTATTTGATGAGGAAATGTTTTCCTAAACTGGTATCTTCTAGAAGATATACTATAATGGTTTTTATTTTAAGTTTTTAGGACCTTTAGATGAAGATTTGTATGCAGAAGATTTTTACTTGTTGGAAAAGATAACATTTAGTAATTTAGTAGAGAAAATTAAAGACATTGTTGAAAATATGGGAATCAACTCAAATAAGTGAGTATATAAGTTCTAAGAGCAGTTCACTTGGGTTTGGTATTTTGAGTCTAATGTTTTTGTTTTAAGATTAGAAAATGTTTCAAATATATGGACAAGTAAAGGTATAATAAAAGGCGTATATAAAGAATATAAGGAAATTATAAAAGACATCCATTTACTCACCATCACAAAACTGTAGATGTTAATGTTTTCTTTGCCTTGACTGTCTTTCTCCTTGTTTCTTACCCATCCACCCCAATCTCCTCCCTCCCCAAGAGGTGACCATTTTCCTAAAGGTTGTATGCATGGTTCCCATATTTGTGTTTATACTTTTATTTTATATGTAAGTATCCATTATTGGTGTTTATTGTGTTGAAGGCTGTGACTGTTTTAGAGAAATGCTATTATACATAGGTCTCCCTTTGCAGTCTACTTAGGTAGATTTAACCATGTTCAGATATATAAAGCCTTTCTTGAAGCATTAATTGTAACATGAAATATGGAACTTTCTCTTTCCAAAAAACTCATACACTATTTGTCTTGTTTATCTAGCATGAGTGACTTTATTATGAAAGTTGATGCCCTTATGTCCTCTTTGCCTAAGCGTGCATCTCGATATGATGTCACATTTCTTAGGGAGAATCACAGGTAAGAATGTAATCGTATCTGTTTGTGGTTTTTCTGTTAATGCATGCAATTATTTCCATTTGTTTTCATATCATGGTAAAATTTAAGGTAGAACTAAAAGTAGTTTATTAGGGAATAAATGTACTTGACAGCATTAGGAAGATAAATTCTAGTTAGTTATATATTCTAGTAAATAAAGGGTAATATATATGGAGAGAGAGGATACGAAATTTCAAGTAAGTTAAGCATAGTATAATTTGTCATATTTTTAATATTTTTCATGCTTAAGATCATTTGTAATTTTTGCAGTATCTCAAGATAGTCATAAATAATATTATCTTTATATTTTCAATGTGTAAAGTGACGGAAGAGTCCTGATTAATCAAATGTAGGGTGGCCTCTGTCACAAAGCTAAACACAAAAGCATGAGCAAGAGTTCAGATGAGTGAAGGGAGGGTCCAGGCAAAGCTGAACAGTGTAGGCCCAGCTGCTGCCTCAGGCGAGCAAAGTGAATCAGCAGATCAGCAGCAAGTGTGTGAGCTGCAAAATTGCTGCTGCTGCCTCTCTGTCCTCTAGATCTCCTGAGAATCTCTGTTGTTGCCCACTCAAGCCAGAAACATTCTGGAAAATATGATTTAGCCTGGTCAAGTTGACACATTATAAAGCTGCTGCATGTACCAAGGGTCCAAGGATTTACTCTGTCAGGCTCCTGTGGTAGGATGGAAATAAAAGGCTGTTTAATCACTATCATATGTGATTTCTATGCCCATATTCTCTATGAGAGTGCCTCGTTAATTGTAAAAGTAACTAAACTGCTTTTTTTTTTTTTTTTTTGAGACGGAGTCTCGCTCTGTCGCCCAGGCTGGAGTGCAGTGGCGCGATCTCAGCTCACTGCAAGCTCCGCCTCCCGGGTTCCCGCCATTCTCCTGGCTCAGCCTCCCGAGTAGCTGGGACTACAGGCGCCCACAACCGCGCCCGGCTAGTTTTTTTGTATTTTTAGTAGAGACGGGGTTTCACCGTGGTCTCGATCTCCTGACCTTGTGATCTGCCCGCCTCGGCCTCCCAAAGTGCTGGGATTACAGGCATGAGCCACCGCGCCCGGCCTAAACTGCTTTTTAAAAAAATACTACTACTGAAGATTCCCTGAGCTCACTCAGGTGTCTTACAGTTATCACCTTTAGTAATTTTGTCTAGAAATACCATTTTTTATTTTGTCAAAGAGCATTCTTTCCTATCAAGGGAAATAATAATATTTTATAAATACGGTTAAATTTATATGTAAATTTCTATATTAAAGTCACACTCTGTTATCGAATTTTAGAAAATGTCAGTGAACCTTTGGAAATTGATAATTAGGATAATACAGTAGGCCACAGTGATGGGCAAATACTTCAGGTCACTTTACATTTGAATTTATGAATTATCAGTATTATTTCCATAGTTATGTCTGTATATTATTTCATGAGCATATGCGCATATACTTCTATAATCACATAAAAATATTTATTCACAGCTTTTTAGAGAGAGAGATGTGTGTGTATCAATATATATGTTTAAACACAGCATTGTATCTTTGCCATTCTGCTTCTATGTCTATAGGGAATTATTTTATAATTAAATATGTTAAAACACTTGTTATAAATCTGTTATTTCTGTATTGATATGTTTGATCTTAATTCCAACTTTTAAAATTTAAATTGGCTTATAAGAAAATTTAAATTTGAGAAGGTAACTTAAATTAGAAGGTTTGCAAAAGGAGAAAGAAAAAAGTAGGAGTAAATTGAAATATGGAATAAAGTGAAAAATGAGAAAAAACAATTATATTTTTTCCCCAGCCCTGAAAGATCTCTATATTAGCCTATTCCCTTCCATTTAGACTGTGTGGATTTGCCATTCTCCTAGCATCTTAGACAAAGGCAAAAACAGCAATCCTAACTACTCCCCCCGTCATCCCAGGAACTTACATCATTAAATGTAAGTTGTGTGAGAAACTGTGAGGTCTTGAAGGAAGCCTTGCAGGCTGTGGCAGTAGTGACCCTCCTGCCGTGAGCATACCATGAATTTGGCTCTAAGTTTTCCAGTTTATACAGTTCCTCAGTTCACGAGAGGAAAACAAACTAGATATTCAGGTGAAATGTAAGTATTCTTAGAAGAGAGAGGACAAAGGAATTTCTCCCAGGAGCCTTTATAAAGAGGATGCTATATGATGTACAGTGTTTTCAATATTCTTAAAATAGATTACTTGACCTATTTTATGGATAGGTTAACAGTATCATAACAAAATTCAACTCAGAGTTTTCTATTGCAACAGCCTGTTTGAAATGTGTTCAGTATATCTGTAAGAGTTGATAAACTGTATATACCTAAGCAGTTCTTCACCCTTTTTTTTTTTCTGACCTGGGCTTTAATAATTAAATGACTGTCAGTGTGCTTGACAGTACTCTTCCTGGCTAATGACATGGAGTGTATCAATAGTTTTTTGGCAATTGAGTACAAATCTGTTACCTTAAGTAGGTGGTCGTTAGGATGTTGTTGTTAATACTGCATGAGAAAAAGGATGTTCTGTTCCATTCTTGGGTTAGTCAGTGTAATACCTACTAGTGGGCTCGGGACTGTCCAGTACATATATAATCAGATGGTGGGGACTATGGAATTCTGCTTCATACGACTTCATAGAATTAGCAGTAGTCTGGGAGAAAAAAAGCAGCAAACAGATGCATACTGAAGCCATGATAACATCTCATAAGGCATACCTAAAATGACCAGTTTTGAGTGGTGTTACAAAGTAGGATAGTAATTTGTAAAATTTTCACCAAGGTAACTACAGGAAGCAACAACTGTCGAGAGTCAGTTTAATAGCAGAACATCTGATCTGTGGCTCTTACATCTAGCAATAATTATCCATTAAGGTCTGTTGTCTGACTATGCCCCTCTTATTTTAACATAACTAAATCATGTCAACTGCATAGAAAAATGTTTTGCAATTTTCTATTCAGATGACCCATATTTGAAGTAGCTATATTAGCGTTTTAAAAATTGCTGAGCAATTAATCCCCTCACTGCAGAAAGCCTTTTCCTACCAAAGAAACTAATATTCCTGTAACTACATGTGCACCTCTTGATTTGGTAACTTTTTTCCTTTGTAATAGTAAAATGTATAATTAATTCGTCCTACATCTGAGAAAAAATATTTCCTACATGATTATAGTGTTAAAACAGTAATTCAGTAGAATATTCTCTGCTTTTAATCAAATATACACCATTAACTTTTTGTTACATTAAATATAGAATTGACTGTCTCCCTCTGGCCTATTCTGTACTTTTAATCATTTTCTCATTTCCCTTTAAAAAATTAGTCCATCTTCTAATTTAGAACTTATATTGGTGAAAGACAAAAACGGATAGGACAGAGGGAATGAGGTGAGGAGAGGAAGACTGGGATCAAAATAAAGGATGATTAATTTGGATATTTTTGTTCCTGAACTTACCTGTTACAGTATATTGATTTTTTGAAATACTAAATTTAATAAAGTAGAATAGTTAATTTTATTCCAAATCTGAAGAAATATATTCCACTAACATGAAAACATCTTGGCTTTATTTTTTAAATTGTACAACCAATCAGAATTTTGAGGGCCTAAAATTATCAGAGTTTTTACACTAATGGGATCATTCTTTGAAAGGCTTTTAAAAAATTGCTTCATTCATAAAATTTTACTTCATTTTCTCTCATTCTTTTCAGTTTTGTAATTTTTTGAAAACAGATTTTCAAATTTGCATTGTGTGAAATAACCAGTATTTTACAATTTTAGTGAGAAAGAAAATAATTTATAAGAATTATATAGCTGAGATCATGATTAATTAGTTGTTTGTATAAACTTAACTCATCATCTTTCATCTTATTTTCTATTTTCTTAGTGTTATAAAGATGAATCCTCAAGAGAATGATACGTTCTTCGATGTCATCGCTATTGTTGATCCATTGACAAGACAAGCACAGAAAATGGCACAATTATTGGTTGTAAGATAATATAAATTAGACTAAATATTTTTGTTTTTAAATTCATAATTTTTTCAAGTCTATTTTCAAGTATAATCAGCTGTTTGTGCTCTTGATTCTTCACCATTTTAATAGTGTCGTATTTCAATGCAGAAAATGAAATGATGGAGCTGTGCACAGGGTGTTGTTAGGACTGTGCTGAGGTTAGGTGGTGTTGTAAACTGCATTGTATTCCCCACAAAATTCATATTTCAACACATAAAACAGGTTTCAGTGAACTTGAAGCCCTAACCCCCAATGTGACACTCTCTGGAAGTAGGGCTTTAAGGGGATCATTAAGGTTAACTGAGGTCATATGGGTGAGACCCTAATCCAATAGGATTGGTGGCCTTAAAAGAAGATGAAGAGAGGGAGACTTTGCAAAGAAGAGGTTATTTGAGCACACAGTGACATGTTAGCCACGTGCAAACTAGAAAGAGAGCTCTCCCCAGAAAACAAATCAGCTAGCATCTTGATCTTGGAATTCCCAGCCTCCAGAACTGTGAGAAAATACATTTCTGTTGTTTAAACCACTCCATCTGTGGTATTTTGTTATGTTAGCCTGAAAAGACTAATGCAGGTGTCTTTCATGTGTTGTGAAGTGTGGCTTTTGGAGAAGCTGAAGCTTAAGCTTAAGTGGATAAAACTTGGCTAACATTATTTATTGTACTTTCCAAACAAGTGAAGCTGAAGAAAGGGGAAACATGGAGTTTGTATTCTATAGGTTTGGCCGCTGTAACAAAGGCCAAAATAACACTACTTTCAAGACTGAAGTTTCTTTCCTTCATCTCCCGGTCTAAGTATAGGCTGCCTTGGAGTTGCTAAAGCAGCTACACAGTGTGAGGGACTCAGGCACTGCCTGTGCCATTGTTGAGCAGTCACGAAGCACCTAAGATCACCAGTCAGGCCCTAACATCATCTCTGCACTTCTGCCAGCAGGAAGGGGAGAATAAGAACACAACCCCCAAGTTAGATGTATACTATCCTATCACTTCTCACTGACCAGAAGGCCCCCAGGCTGGCTACACTGAATGACAAGGGAGGCTGGAAACTATGGCCACAAGTCCTGCATAAACCTGGAAATTCTTCCCTTATGAAAGACGAAATGAATGTGAAGAGACAGGTATCAGTCTCCAGAAGGACTTATGTGGCTTACTGTTTTACTTAGCACCACTTTCAAACATTCAAATTAGAATGCAGCTTTCAGTAGTTAAATTTGAATAAACTAGTTCCATTAGAAGGCTGTATGTTTTTCTAGTGATATTGAAAATTTTACAAACTATTTGTCCTTTGGTAGTTGACTTCACTTTTGGAACAGGCAAAGGTAATTAGATATTGAGTCTGGTGAAAATGTAAGTGATCAAGCCATATGATTCTGCTGTATATTGAAATTTCAAAATGCAATTTTTTTTAAGTAGTGCGTACTGTCAAATCTCATTGGAAAATGAGATTTTATTAGTGGAGACAAATAATTTTAGAAAGACTTTGTCATTCTAGCTGTTCACTTTATGAAACGAGTAGGACAAACTTAATCCCATAACTGATTTACCTATTTGTTCTTTTAGCATTGGTTATACCTTTAAATTTATATGTCTTGAAATATACTATTCAGGTTATTCTTTAGAAAGCAATCACATCTGAAAGGAGTGGAGCTAGTATGATGCTTTTTAGTGTGCAAAATCTCTATTCCTATGGAGAGTCATTATTCACAAAAAAGCATATTAGTTAAATTTGAAAAATTTTTATATAAAAGTAGAATTTAGGAGTAAGAAATGTGCAATTAGCCAAAGCAGGAAGATCACTTGAGAAATTGAAGACCAGCCTGGGCAACATAGCAAGACCCTGTCTCTAAAAATAATAAATAAATAAGTCAAACATGATGCTGTGTACTTGTAGTTGTAGTTACTACTCAGGATGCTGAGGTGGGAGAATTGGTTGAGCCTAGGGATTTGAAGTTAACAGTGACCCATGATCACACCACTGCAGTCTATCCTTGGCAATAGAGCAAGACTATGTCTCGAAAGAAAGGAAGAGAGAGAGAGAGAATGAGAATGAGAGAGAAAGAAAGAGGAAATTATACAGAGATATAAAATATGGGATTGCATTCCAGTTTCCATCATTGGTAATAATAATGTACTTTATTTCTGAGTAACTTTATTTCTTAATTTATAACAGGATAATTTATTGGAAGAAATGGATAATTTCTCATCTAACACTTGAGAAAAACAGTGGTTCAGTGACCTCCAGAGTAGCAAATATGATGAGTGACAGAATAAGAATTGAAACTCAAATCTCTGTAATCCTTAGTCTTTATGTTCTAATTTCTCATCAAGCCTGTATTCTTTCTGTTGCATGTATCTGTTTTGTTACTTCTCCCTTTACCTGTATCCTTTGTTAGCTAATAGCTTTCGAATCTTCACTGACATGTTGCCTATGTGGAGATCGGGACTATCAAAATTAGTAATTCTTCCTCTACTTCTTATGATCCAGGGAAATGAAAAGAAAGTATTTATTTGTAGGTAGCCAAGAACTTCCGAATTCCAAAAGAATCAGGATACTGCCAATATTGTTGTAAGGTCACCACTTTGTATTTGCAGATCAAGGTTCTAGTATACTAAGGAAATTTAGATACTATGAAAAAAGTCACTTTAGGCAAAGGGCAAGCAACATAATCCTGGGACATTGAAATCAACTGTTGGGATTGAAATCTTGCCTCTGCTGTGAGTTACTGTGTGACCTTGAGCACATTAATCTCTCTGTACCTAAACTGCAAAAGCACTATTTCAGCAGGGCATTATAAGGATCAAGTGAGATAATGAACATAAAGTTTTAATATAGTACCTGGTACATGGTAAATGCATAACAAATATTAGCTATTAATATTATTTAATATCAAACCTGAGAATTTCTTTCCAATAGGTACTTGGCAAGATTATCAACATGAAGATAAAGTTGTTCATGAACTGTAGGGGCAGGCTTTCAGAAGCCCCTTTAGAGAGGTGAGTCTGAATGAACAAAATTTCATTTTGAAAAATTTGTAAATGCTGAGAAGAAAAAAAGAATCATTGTTACTGAATCTGTTTTTTTGTTTTCTTCACAAGATGCTTCACAGAAATAAGTCAGAAGGTCAGACTGTTTATTAACCTTAACTGACATAAAATTGATAGAAAAATTAAAATAACCTAATTCAGTAAAGTGATCTGACCTAATTACAGAATTTATATGGATTTGTATTTATTCATAGGCATTTTTGGAAATGTGATTGAGGAATACCTATTTAGAAATATATCAATGGAGGCCGGGCACGGTGGCTCAAGCCTGTAATCCCAGCACTTTGGGAGGCTGAGATGGGCGGATCATGAGGTCAGGAGATCGAGACCATCCTGGCTAACACAGTGAAACCCCGTCTCTACTAAAAATACAAAAAATTAGCCGGGCGAGGTGGCGGGCGCCTGTAGTCCCAGCTACTCAGGAGGCTGAGGCAGGAGAATGGCGTGAACCCGGGAGGCGGAGCTTGCAGTGAGCTGAGATCCGGCCACTGCACTCCAGCCTGGGCGACAGAGCGAGACTCCGTCTCAAAAAAAAAAAAAAAAAAAAAAGAAATACATCAATGGGAAATAAGGTGGAATTAAACCATTTTTGGTTTATCATAATTACCAAAATGATCTTTATTATATCATCACATTTACTATTTGGGGGTATTAGGATACAATTAGTTTAGAATAACCTGCCAGAGATATAAAAAAAATTGTTTATAATTATATACAAATATTCCTCATTAACACCCCTGTGTTGAAATAACATTCTCTCTCAAGAGGGGACAAAAATATACCCATTCTCTTCTTTTTGGATCATAATCACTGTCATTGTGAGCCATTCTTATTGATAGGAATATTCAATTCTCCTTCATGTGTCATTGGGCAGAAAACAGGGTATGTACCATTGCACTAGTATAGCTTTTTAAGACTTGTTAATGTGCTCATCTCTGTAGTATTTAATTATGTAATTCTAAAAAAAGTATGCATACACATACAAGATAGAAAGGTAGCATTCTGTTCATTCCTTGTTTACTTTTCAAATTGTATTTGTTACAACTGACGTACTGTAGATTGTTGCCTTGAGCAGAACTTTTTTTTTTTTTTTTTTTTTTTTTTTTTTTTGGAGACAGATTTTCACTCCCATTGCCCGGGCTGGGGCACCATCACAGCTCACTGCAGCCTCGACTTCTCAGGCTCAGGTGATTCTCCCACCTCAGCCTCCTGAGTAACTGGGACAACAGGTGTATGCCACCACGCACAGTTTTGTGGTTTTTTGATTTTTGTTTTTGTATTTTTGTAGAGACGGGGTCTTGCCATGTTCTCCAGGCTGGTCTTGAACTCCTGGACTCAAGAGATACACCTGCCTTGTCCTCTCAAATGCTGGCATTATAGGCATGAGCCACTGTGCCCAGCCAGAGCAGACATTTTAAACCTAAGTATTTTTAATAGTTGGAAAGCAATAAAATGGAAAATGTGGGAAATTTAAGTGAAAGTTTAGGACTTATTCATTGTCCCTCAAGACTCTTGTCCATATATCTCATTCAGTTTTTATGCTTCTCATGTGTCTTTTGTATTTTAAATTTTATGGCATGGCTTTTTACATCTGAACAAAAACTTTAAACTTTTTAGCTACTAATTGAAAGGTTTGTTAGTTCCATGAGTACAGAATTTTTATTCACAGGAGTAGGGATCCTCTCTGTAAAACATCACATTTTATAATAAAGAATAGGATTATTGAACACATAAGCAAGCATAATCTACTGGGAGGGAAAGAATTGACTTTTCTAGATGAAATAATGTACTGGAGTAAACAGTTATTTTTTTAACTAGCAGTTCAACAGAATCTTATTAACTCAGTAGCATATATCAAGCAATCTAGCGTACACATTTATTCCCAGTCCTTTCCTTTTAGTAAATTTATTCTTCTCAGAGATGAGACAGGTTAAGGGCAGGAATCCCCTCAACTCCTTACTCTTACCTGCTATACTTCCTCAGCCTTCCTGTATTGTAGGAAAAGAATGAGGCATCTTTCTTCTTTTTTAGGTAAACATTCCCTCTCTGTTTTGATCTCATGCTTTCCTGTTTGTTCTGGATCCTTGCTATATCACATATTCTCTCTTTTGGATCTTTAGTCTCTATACTAGCTTTTTTCTTTCAGTTGTTACAGTTATTCAATTTTTTAAAAAGTTGCTCCCTTAACTTTCTCTCCTCTAGAGTCCTTTTTTTCCCTCTTCTTCATTCCTTCTTATCTAAATTTCTTCAAAGAATGGTCAGATTCTGTCTTCATGTCTCATTCACTGTACTAAGTCACAAAGAAATTGTTACTTACAACATTCACAGAATACTTTTTCTTTGGTATTTCCACTGCAGCAAGAATTTGTTTTGTACATTTACTTCATGACTGTATTCTCTCCTGTTTCTCTTCTTTTTATTTTCTTTGTCTATCTGCATAACATGGCTCCCAGTGATCACCACTGCCTGGGACTCACACTGTAAGTTCTCCTGGAGTGAGGGCTGGACCTAGTGATTTGGCTCTCATAAAACAAAATACGGCGAAAGTGATGGAATTTCCCTTCTGCAATTAGGTTATGAAAGACTGTGACTTTTGTCTTGCTGACATTCTCTCTCTGTGGCTCTTCTGTGTGCTTCTCTTTTGAAGCACGTTGGAGATGCCTTTTTGGGAAGTAACTGCGAGCAGTCTGCAGACAACTACCAGCAAGGAACTGCGGTCCTCATTCAGACAACCCTTGAGGAACTAGATGAACCTGGAAGTAGATCCTACCCTTGTTGAGCCTTGAGAGAACTACAGCACAGCTGACACCTTGACTGCAGTCTCAAAATAGTAAAAGCCACTAGCCTTGATAGCATAACATAATAATTCTTGTGCACAATATTGAAGGATGAGGTTAAAATACAGCAAAAGTGAAGTTAAGTCTAAAAGTGCTATTAAGCAGTTGCTTTCAACTTAATCCTGTTTGTTTTTAGTTGAGCTTTTAAAAGTGGAGCTAGAATTTCAGCTTGAATTTCACTTGTTTCCTATCATTTCTCTTCATATTATTAGTGGTGGTAAAAGTTAATAAAATAGCTGAAAAATAGACCATGGTCAGATTTGAAGGAGGATGCATACAAATCGTAATACAATAACAGATCATAAACTACTAGAACCTGCATAAGTCAGGTATATCTTAAAGGGATTCTAATCATGTTCATTAAGGAATAGTTAACAATGGTAGACAATATTCATAGACTTAGATAGTAGTGTCAACAAAATAATGATTGTCTATTATAAGCATTAACTCTTCTGCAGTATAGTGTGTTTTAGTCTTTTTGTTTGTAGACTTCTGGTCAGATCATTAAGCCATTTTCAATTTTAAAAATATTTTAGAAGAAAAATCTCAGTTTTGATCACATTATGTATTTTTATGTTTTATTAACAGCTTTTACCGTTTTGTTCTGGAACCAGAACTGATGTCAGGGGCTAATGACGTTTCTTCTCTGGGACCAGTGGCAAAATTTTTGGATATTCCTGAATCACCCCTCCTAACCCTCAACATGATTACTCCAGAAGGCTGGTTGGTTGAAACAGTACACAGCAACTGTGACCTTGATAATATTCACTTAAAGGATGTAAGTTATTGTGTATAGTCATATAAAGAGAGAGAAACAGGATAAATTCTTATCAGCTATTACAATTGTAGCAAGTGAGCGATCATACTATGAATGTTTACCAGAATATTCTTTTTTATATTCTAGGTCCTGATCCAGTCTTTCCTTTGATTTTTAGGTTTTTCTCATTTCCAAATTCAGCTTCTCTGGTTTTCCAAGTTCCTAGGTGTCTTTACCTTTTTTCTTTCTTTCTTTTTGCCTCAGACTACTTACTTATAGATACTTCTCTAAGATAAGCAATGTCAAAAATATGGAGAGAAACACTTGGCAGCTTAGTACAACACCATTAAGTACTTATTTTGCTCTTGAAGTTTAGTTTTTAACTCAGAGAGCAAATTTCACCCAAAACTGTTTCATTGTTGTTGGTTTTGTTTTTTTTTGTTTGTTTGCTTTTGTTTGTTTTTTGTTTTTTTGTTTTGCCTCATAACTCATAGCCAGAGAAAGTAGTCCTAACTAGATTAGGGTAGAAAGTAGGAAACAAAATTTGCGGTATACTGCAGGCCAGGTATACCTCCTTCTCATCACCCCCTATATGACCCTTGTCTAGTGAGTAGTCAGAATTCTCTGCCTCAGCTGTTGTGATTCACAGCACAGAAAGAAAGTACTAAACTGAGTCTTTTAAACATTGAATTTTGAATGAGAAAAGGAATTCAGAAACCACAAAAAAGGGAAGCATTTTAGAAGAATTTAAGATATGTGTGTTGGTCTGTTTTCACACTACTATAAAGAACTGTCTGAGACTGGGTAATTTAAGAAGAAAAGAGGCTTAATTAACTCATAGTTTCACATGGCTAGGGAGGCAGGCCTCCAGAAACAATCATGGCATCATGGTGGAAGGGGAAGCCAGGCCCCGCTCACGTGACAGCAGGAGTGTGAGGGGAGTGCCACACACTTTTACATTATCAGACCTCATGAGTACTCACTACCATGAGAACAGCAAGGGGGAAATCTGCCCCCATGATCCAGTCACTTCCCACCAAGCCCCTCCCCTGACACGTGGGGATTACAGTTAGACATGAGATCTGGGTGGGTACACAGAGCCAAACCATATCACTTGGTATCCAGAAAATGAGGAAAAAATACTTCCTTCTCCTCATTGTCATCCCTCTGACCTATTTCCAACTCTTTGTGTCTGATACCTCCTATAGAATATAGCCATTGCCCTGACCGAAGCATAAACATTTACCTGTAATAATTTGGTTAAGATTGTTTATAATGTTTATGTCTCATGATTATGCATTACCTTTTGCCTAAAGATTTTCCTTCTAGGAAAGTTTATTGTGATCCACTCATGTGTGGATTCTGTGGGATCCTAAATCACTTTTCTGTAACATACTCCCCATCACTCCCAGCTGAACCCACCTAAAAACCTAAAACTCAGTCATAACCATCTTCTAATATCAGTCCTTCAAATTTAGAGAAAAAGCAGCAAACTAATATCATTAATGAGAAAAAGTTAACAAATGACTCTTACAAGAAGTGAAAAAAAAAATCGCTGTTTTTTCCATGATCAGTCAGATCTCTTAACAGAGTCTGGAAATCTTCATAAAGAGAGTGCGGCAATATACTCAATAAGGTAACTTTTAAACACCCTATCCAAGTGTGAAGTGTTTGTAGTGGGAGAAATTAGTACAGCTTAGGAAAGATTTTAAATTGTCTGCTGGTGAAAATTTCAGCAGCTATTCAACAGCTGATGGAGATTAACTAAAACTTTTTTTTGTAGTGAGTGTCAAATCTAATAACGTCTTTTTAGAAGGTGTTCAGATGAACACTAGCTCTGACTCTGAAGTTAGAAGACTAGGATGAAGGAAAATTTCCTGTGTTTTCATAGTTTAGGTGAATAAACAAAAGAAGATTATAAATTCTAGCATCTGTAAAAGTTAGCTACACCTCAGGCTCATCTTTTTCATTGTGTGCTATACATACTTAAAATATTCTGCAACCATCCTGGAAAAATAACAAAGGCATTTGGTATAGTAGAAAGGATTTTTAGACAAAGGGGAAAAGTGTGTACATCCTGGCAAAAATGAGACTAACAATGAGATATTTACCACCATATACTAACTTGTGCAAATAATCCTGGTTACACCTAATTCCCAAACACTATATAAACACCTGGAAAAACTTGATCTGGGAAAATTCTCCCTTGGCAAGACTTTGTTCACATGATTGTCACTACATTGACATTATTGCACAACCAGCATTAATTCCATAATTAAAGGTGACAAAAATGATTAAGAAAGCTAGGCCAGGCACAGTGGCTCACACCTGTAATCCCAGCACTTTGGGAGGCCAAGGCGGGTGGATCATGAGGTCAGGAGTTTGAGACCAGCCTGACCAACATAGTGAAGCCCCGTTTCTACTAAAAATACAAAAATTAGCCAGGCATGGTGGTACACGCCTGTAATCCCAGCTACTCAGGAGGCTGAGCAGGAGAATTACTTGAATCCGGGACGTGGAGGTTACAGTGAGCCAAGATTGTGCCACAGCACTCCAGCCTGGGTGACAGAGCAAGATTCTGTCTCAAAAAAAAAAAAAAAAAAAAGCTAAAAGTGAGACAGTTACTTTTACCTGGAGTTCAGATGTGTTGCTATTCTCAGCAATTATTGTTAGAACTGCATCCAAAGACTCTCTAATTATATTTTATCACAGCATATGTCTGAAAGATATCAAAACACCTGAAACAACAATGGTGCTTACCAAGAGAAGAGAAGATGCAAAAAATAAAAGATTGCTAACAGGAAATAGGATGTGACTCTGTTAAAGAGAATTCGCAGAAAAATGCATTAACCCCTCTGAAACATAAATAATTTTGATATCTGTTTTATTCATATTTATTGATATATTCATTACAAATATAATTGTGAAAGAATCTCTGTTTGATTGCCAGAGATATGGTATAGATCCTAAATAATGCTATATTATAAATTAGATGAACAGAGTTCATCTTGGGCTCAGTTTATTCTCTCAGTGCATAATATATGAAATTTATATCTCTCATCATCAAACGCTTAAAAAATTTGGGAAAAGGTCACATTTGCAGTGAAGAGTTCTGTCCCTTCTGCAAAACTTAGAAATTTAAACCAAACCTTAACTAACTTGGAAATCTATATATCAGAATAGTTGTACTTTAGAAGTCTCCCTTAATCCACAAGGAATTTGTTCTAAGATACCCCGACCCACTCAGTGGATACCTGAAAACACACAGAGTACCTAACCTTATATACATTGTTTTGGTTTTTTTTGTTTTGTTTTGAGACAGAGGCTTGCTCTTTGTCACCCAGACTGGAGTGCAGTGGTGCGATCTCAGCTCACTGCAAGCTCCGCCTCCCGGGTTCGCGCCATTTTCCTGCCTCAGCTGCCGTCCCCCGCCCCGCCCAGTAGCTGGGACTGCAGGCGCCTGCCACCACACGCGGCTTATTCTTTGTATTTTTAGTAGAGACCACCGTGTTAGCCGGGATGGTCTTGATCTCCTGACCTCGTGATGCACCCACCTCAGCCTCCCAAAGTGCTGGGATTACAGTCGTGAACCACTGCGCCCGGCCATGTTTTGTTTTTTTTTATATACATACTTACCTATGATGAGATTTAATTCGTAAATTAGGCACAGTAGAGATTAACCTTAATAACTAATAATAAAGAGAACAATTATAAAAGTAGGTCATCATCCTCTTGTGCTTTGGGGTCACTAAGTGAAATAAGGGTTCCTTGAACACAAGCACTGTCATGCGAGATTTTATTACAATACTCAGTGCACAGTTTAAAACTTATGAGTTGTTTATTTCTGGAATTTTTCACGTATTTTTGGACCATGGTTGACTGAGGGTAACTGAAACTGTACAAAGAGAAACCACAGATAAAGGAAGACTACTGTACCTTATATGCCTCAAGCCACCTAATTATCTAAAACGAATTCCTTACTTTAACTCTTTCTTGAATTTTTGCCCAGAGTCCTGAATAGTTTCTTAAAGTTCAGACTGCACTAAAGTCATTAAGTTCAGCCTTCACATGCCTTAAGATAAGATTCAAGAATAAACTGTACTGTCATTTATCCATCTCCACTATCAGATAGCTTGTCAGAGTTCAGATCACAGATCAAGATATGTGTTATGGCTTTGCTATTAATAACTTGGGAAAATGTGTCTGCAGTTACACAAAATCACATTCAATGGCAACAAAAATACTAGATTAACGTATTTACAGACAATTGTTAACAAACCCAAATGTTAATGTTTATTATTAAACTTAACCTTTTCTTAAAGGAAGACACTTAGCTATTCAGCCACAGAAGAATAATACAATTAATATCCTATTAGAAAAATTAGTATGTTCCTTGGACACAGGGAGGGGAACATCACAGGCCGGGACTTGTTGCGGGGCGGAGGGGCTAGGGGAAGGAATAGCATTAGGAGAAATACCTAATGTAGATAACAGGTTGATGGGTGCAGCAAACCACCACGACATGTGTATACCTATGTAACAAACCTGCACATTCTGCATATGTACCCCAGAACTTAAAGTATAATTAAAAAAAGAAAAATTAATACATTTTCAAGGATATATTTGAAAGGTATTAAATTTATGTCTATCAACAATATTTAGAACAGAAAATAAAAATATAAATGGAAGATTGAAACATGTCAAAAAAGATCACTAACTTTCATATTTTTGCTAAAAGTGAACTTTGTGGCCAGGCGCGGTGGCTCACACCTATAATCTCAGCACTTTGGGATGCCAAGATCACTTGAAGGCAGGATTCGAGATCAGCCTGGCCAACGTGGTAAAACCCCATCTTTACTAAAACTACAAAAAATTAGCTGGAAGTGGTGGCCTGTTCCTGTAATCCCAGCTACTCGGGAGGCTGAGGTGGGAGAATCGCTTAAGCCTAGGAGATGGGTGTTGCAGTGAGCCAAGATCGTGCCACTGTACTCCAGCCTGGGTGACAGAGTGAGACCCTGTCTCAAACAAACAAACAAATAAATAAATGAGTTTTGAAAATAGGAACTAATTTAACTTAAATCACCTCTATGAAAACTTAAAATATTCACTAGAACTCTTTGGAAAAGGAATTGGCTGTGTTTTTATGTTGTGGTTTGAATAAGTCAACAGAATTGAAGTCTGTTATATAAATCTATAGGAACAAGATAAATTTTCACATTAATATATTATAAAATTAAGAAGATACTATTATTCACAAACTGGGTAAGTGTATTTAGACTCTTCCCTAGTACCTAATTCATAATAAAATAATTGAGCTTTACTTTACAGTCACTTTGGTGTATAGCTTCCTTGTCTGTAAAGTGAAGGTGTTGAACTACATGATCTCTACAATCTTTTTCTAATTTTTAACATTCTCATATTATTCTGAGACTATCCCATGAAAATCTTTCCAGTCAAGTAAATTGCTGTAAAGACTCTGGATATAGGTTAATAAATTATATAAAGTTCATCCCTAGAATAGTAATTCAACAACAAATTCAGAATTCAGCTAAAGTTGTTGAAACAAATACTGTCTTCAGAGAAGTTACTTAATTTTTGTTCTTAAAACCAGTAAAATAACAACAGGAATCAAGAAAGAAATGCCGTAGACTGGGCACGGTGGCTCACGCCTGTAATCCCAGCACTTTGGGAGGCCGAGGCGGGCGGATCACAAGGTCAGGAGATCAAGACCATCCTGGCTAATACAGTGAAACCGTGTCTCTACTAAAAAAATACAAAAAAATTAGCCAGGTGTGGTGGTGGGCACCTGTAGTCCCAGTTACTTGGGAGGCTGAGGCAGGAGAATGGCGTGAACCTGGGAGGCAGAGCTTGCAGTGAGCCGAGCTGGTGCTACCGCACTCCAGACTGGGCGAGAGTGGGAGACTCCATCTGAAAAAAAAAAAAAAAAAAGAAATGCTATAAACAAATATTGTAATTATTATTTCTGAGATAATTGCAATCAAGGAAAACAACTATACAATACAGAATATATCCAAATACTCTATCCCAAACACACTAAACAATAGTGTTGAAAACCTAATATGGTGAAATAAGATTAAATATAGGCAACATCACTGTCTTTAACCTTAACAGAATTCTCAATTTGTGAAAATCACTTACTGTTTGATTTATTTTCATGTTTAGTTATGCTATTCATATGAAGTAGAGAAAAAGCTTTATCTTGAAAATATTTATCATAACATTTCCAACAGAGAAAAATCCAGAAACAACTGGAATGTCCAGCCATTTTAAAAGATGTTTATAGAGACAGAGACATGCTCTTAGAAAACCATGTTTAATGAAAAGGCAGGTTACTTATAAAAAATTTTATGAAGACAAGAAATAGAAATCAGTGTGTTGATGTTTATATTAGTATTTATTCTGTTGAGGTGCATTCTGTTTTTTCTTCTTTCCACTTGGGAAGTGGAAAATTAATTTTTATTAATTTTTTAAAATTAACTTTAAAAATGAATTATATTGATCAATTTATAATTAGTTGATTATAGACATTTTTTTAATTACAGGAAAGCCGATAGATAGTAAGTTAGCTTTCTTGCTAAGTCTGAAGTGGTAGCTTCAGGACAATAGCAAACTGAAGCAGATTCTTTAAGGAATTTCCCATCTAAATCTAATGTTCATGTCTTTCCTGCTTGGTTATACTGGTGCATATATCATGAGGTTCCGGTAAAGCTAATGTCATGAAAAAGAAAAAGTTTATCATAAGCTTTTTGTCTTGAAGAAATCAATTCAATTCATAAATTCACTGATGTGTAAAAGACAGACTTGAAGTTACCCACCAAAATACATTGGCCAGTATTAAAATAATCACATTTATTTTTTTCAAAATTTTGTTTTATGAGTTTTACTAACACCAAAAACAATGACATACTTCCTCCACAGACTGAGAAAACTGTTACTGCAGAATATGAACTAGAATACTTACTCCTCGAAGGACATTGCTTTGATAAAGTGACAGAACAGCCTCCTCGGGGTCTGCAGTTCACACTAGGCACAAAAAATAAACCAGTTGTGGTTGATACAATAGTGATGGCCAATCATGTAAGTATTATTTAATTGATGATATTTAATTTGATGTTTTGGTGAAATTCTCTGTTTTCCTAAGAGTAAAATGAAATAATATTTATTCTGCTGTTGCTGAACAGTTTGCAGAAAATAAAATTAAATCTTTGAATAAGATAAACAAAAATGGGGAAAATCATACTTTTGTAATATTCTTTTAACAGATTATTGTAAAATCTCTTTACTTGGAATTGATTTATAGAATTTATTCATTCTACAGTTAGTAAATACTTTCTTGGATCATTCGTGTATTCATGAACAATTAGATGGTTTTTAGTCGTATTACTCAGTGATTATTTTTTTCTCATCTTAAAAGGGATATTTTCAATTAAAAGCAAACCCAGGTGCTTGGATACTGAGGTTACACCAAGGAAAATCTGAAGATATTTATCAAATAATAGGGTGAGTTATGCGGACTGCTTTTAAATTTTTACACATAAATATGTTTTTAGTGTAATACAACCAAGATCATCAAAACAACAATTAAAATGTTAAGATTGGCCTGACGCAGTGGCTCAAGTCTATAATCCGAACACTTTGGTAGGCCGAGGCAGGCAGATCACTGGAGGCCAGGAGTTGACCAGCCTGACCAACATGGCAAAACCCCGTCTCTACTAAAAATACAAAAATTTGCGAGGCATGCTGGCATACACCTGTAACTTCAGCTATTTGGGAGACTGAGGCCCAAGAATTGCTTGAACCTGGGAGGCGGAGGTTACAGTGAGCGGAGACCGCACCACTGCACTCCAGCCTGGGACAGAGAGCAAGACTCTGTCTCAACAACAACAACAACAAAAGGGTTAGGTCTGAATATCAGCAAGAGAGCAAAATAAGACATTCCGGTGCTCATACCCATGCAGAAACATCAATTTGAACAACTATGCGCTCCACACATGAAACTACCTTAATAAAAACTAAGGAACGAGGTGAGCTATTACAACAGTGCAGTGTAGCACAGAAATAAGAAAGACACATGGAAGAGTGTAGAAAGGATAATTTTACATTACATACATCACTCCTTTCTCAACCTGATTCAGCACAACTGGAGAGATACCCACTAGGGGGAAGGAGAGGGAAGTGAGCACCAGACTTTGTCTTGGACCCCAAAACCATGCTCACCCCAATAAAACCCAAAGCCAGGTAGGCCCCATAGCCCCAACTTAATGCTGGTACCAGAAGATTCAGCTGCCGGATCCTGTAGCCCCAAGCTCCAAATCTGCCTGGTAGGTTCAGTTTCCAAGCCTGCCCAACCACGAGGCCTACCCCAGAAGCCCTAAGCTGTTGCCCAGCCCCAATGCCAGGCCAGCACCCACAAATTCAGGCTCTTAGACTTTTCCCTCTGCCAGCATAATTGATATATTGATCATTTAATGACAATATAGTATACGTTATATCTTATATAACAACACCATTATCCTTGGGTCATATTCAATTTGGAATTGGTTTTTTGCACAAAAATTTTCCTGTTCATCAGTAGAAAGCAGGGATCATCACACTTTTTTGGTAAGGAGCCAAAGTAAGTAAGTAATGTTCATTTGAGAGCACGTATGGTCTTTGTCAAAATTGTTTTTTTAACAATCATTTTAAAGTGTAAAAATAATTTTTAGCTTAGGGCTATTAAAAAAATAGACCATAAACCTGATTTGGTTTACTGGCCATAGTTTGCCAACTCTTGATAAAGTCTTTTTTATACCCTTAATAAATATCTCTAGATTTCATTGCTTTCAATAAATACTTATTGAGCATCTTTTATTATACCACACATTGTGCTCAACAAAGATAATATAGGAGTAGGGGTTACTGTATCTTTTTTTCACCACTCTTTCCCTTTTATACTGTGCCTAGCTCATAGTGTCAGTTAATAAATGTGCTTAATGGCTTATGCACACGGAGCCAGGGATGCTTAGTTCTATGGTAGTGGTGGGTAGGAGGAAGTCAGTATTGACATTAGAGATGATAGAGATGATCTAGAGTACCTCAAGAGAGTTTTGAAGAATTAATAGGAAGTTACTAGTCATACCACAGATGGAACCTTCCAGGTGGTGAGTAGACATGCACATCTCTCATCTAAAACTCTTAGGGCCATATGTGTTTTAGAATTTAGAAGTTTTTAGTTTGGAAAGTTAATACAGTACACATGTCATATATTATGACATATATCCCAGCAGGATCTGAGAAAGCCCTTTATTAAGCATAATTTTTATGCAGAATGTGTTAATATTCATACTAAAAGGGTTTATGTAAATGACTGAAAAAGAGAATGAAAAGACAATCCACAGACTGGGAGAAAATCTTTGCAAAGCATATGTCTGACAAAGAACTTATATACAGAATATATAAAGACTATCAGAACTCACTATGAGAACAAATAACCCGACAAAAAATGTGCAAAAGGCTTGAACAGACACTCTACCAAAGAAGATATATGGATAAGTACAGAATATATTTAACATTGTTTGTTATTAAGAAAATCTACATTAAAACCACAAGATATGCCATTAAAATGACTAACTTTATAAAAAGAATGATGATATCAAGTGTTGGTGAGGCTATGGAGTAACAGGAGCTGTTTTTCACTTCCATTGGGTATGTAGAATGGTACAACCACTTTTGAACAATTTGACAGTTCCTAGAAACTTTAAATTTACACTTAGGCTAGGCATAGTAGTTCACACTTGTAATCCTAGCACTTTGGGAGGCCAAGGTGGGAGGACTGCTTGAGCCCAGGAGTTTGAGACCAATCTGGGCAACATAGCAAAACCTACCTCTACATAAAATAAAAAAAGTAGTCAGGCACAGTAGCACACGCTTGTAGTCCTAGTTACTTGGAAGGCTGAGATGGGAGGATCAGTTGAGCCCACGAGGTGACAACTACAGTGAGCCATGATCATGCCACTGCACTCCAGACTGGGCAACAGAGTGAGACCCTGTCTCAAGAAGAAGGAGGAGGAGAAGGAAGGGGATGGAGAGAAAGGGGAGGGGAGGGGAGAAGAAGAATTTGCTTTCTGTGGTTTCTCTCGCCCATGGTTAACCATAGTCGGAAAATATTAAGTGGGAAATTCCAGAATAAACAAATCCTACGTTTTAAATTATGCACTGCTGAGTAGTGTGATAACCTCTCACACCATCCTGCTCTGTTCCACCTGGAAAATCATTCCTTTGTCAGGTGTCTGCCCATGAGTCACTTAGTAGCATTCTCAGTTATGAGATCAGCTGTCATGGGATCACAGTGCTTGTATTCAGGTAACCCTTGTTTTACTTAATGACCACAAAGGGCAAGAGTATTTTGCCTAATTTATAAATTAAACATTATAGACATATGTGTATAGGAAAAACATACATTTAGGGTTTGCTACTATCCATGGTTTCATACATCACCTGGGTGTCTTCGAATCTATCCCCTGTGAATAAATGGGGGTTACTGTACTACTGCATGTCTCCTTTTATAAGTTATAAAACACTAGATAATACAAACTATAGTGACAGAAATCACTTGGTGAGATGGAATAAGCAGGCAAAAATAAGGGGGAGTATTGGAGACAGCAGTTGAACAATGCTGTTTGGAGAACCCCCAGCCAAATTGAGTTCCAGTACTGGAGTGGCTGGTGACCTTGCCCTAATGAGGAATGAAAGGCAGCTGGATGTGAATGTTTACTGTGTGCCTTTCATGGGACACTTCATTTACCTGGTGGATGGTCTAATTCATAGTTGTCTGACCCCAGACCCAGGCTCCCTCACACAGGAAACTTGTTTGTACTGACAGAGGCCTGTGTGGCTCTTGTCTGACCCATGTCCAGGTTATGCTTGCCTGACCATCATGGTGACACTTAGAACCCAACCTTGTGTTTTTCCCAGCATCTCCAAGAAAACCCGGTCCGGGATAGTCCCTGGCTCTTCCGATGGGTGGTGCAAACTTAATACACCACCACAATAAGAAATAAGTTCAAAGATTTATTACTTACAAATCTTGGGCAGGAAGGGCTCCATTTCTAGGTCACATGAGGCAAGAATGAAGAGGAGTCAGGCAGAGAGAAAGAGAGCATGCACACAACTAACAGTATATATAAGGGAATAGAGCATGGGTCACTTTTGGTCTGTTTGAAGGGAAGGCAGGACAACAGAAGCCCAGTTTACGAGGCAGGAAGGGTGCCTCTAAGTTCTTATCTTTGGCTACCAGCTAGACCCATTTGGGTATGATATTCTAATGCCTAGGCAGCAACCCATGCTACCTTGCTGTGTCATTCCCATTACAGATACACAGTTCCTACCCTCCCAAAACTCATTCCAGTGGAAAAGATAGTCAAGAAAATGAGTGACTATTATATGTTCTAAGTGCTATGAAAGAGTGCTATGGTAGTATAGAAAATGAGTAAAATAGACTGTAACATTTATATTGACCCTTATAAAAGCCATGGTTTCAAGATATAATTTTAAGAAGCATTCATGCTTTGTTTCAGCTTTTTAAATTTTGTGCAAACTACATTGCCAGGAACTCAGTGTTTCTATATCTGCCACTACTGTTTCACCATTATGTTTTGCAAAGGGAGAAACCCTTTATTTGAATTGTAAGTCAAATCCCTTCTGTACCACCAACTATCTGTGTGATCTTGTATAAGTTTCTTTGCTATTTGTAGTCTTTATTTCCTCGTTACAAAAGGGAATAATCCTACCTCCCTTATGGGGTTTTGGTAAGGACTAAATGAGAAAATCATCATAGAATATTGAGTAAATGTCCATTTCCTCTCCACTTATTCCTTCTTTACAAATACAGTTATACAATAGCACATGTATTATGTAAAACTAAAACTATACATGATTTAGTTTCTATTTTATCTTCTTTACTATTATTGTTTATCATACACAGTTCATAAAGATGTTTTAGAGAGAAAATAGTTCTTGATGTTATATTTGAAGTACCACTAACATATTAGTGAAAATTGTGTTTTCTCATTCACAGACAACTTTTGGCAGTAGAAATAACTAACAAATTTGTTTGTATTACTTATAAACAATAAAACCATATACTTAGTCATAATTTAATTCTACATACAATTAATGTTACTAGCTATCCAAAATAGAAAAAAAATACATGTTACTGTATAATAAAAAGTCTAACGAGGTCAATATAAAATATGACGAAAACTGATGTTGTTTATCCTAAGGTTTATGTTTTAATTCTAATTGATATTAACTTTAAAATTAGGAAAAATATTCCTGAAACCTGCTAAAAATCTAAGCTAAAATAATATTAATATGAGTTTCTAAGTTCAGATTTTAAAGCTATGACTAAATTATTTGATATTTTTAAATTTGGCTTTCCACTTCTGAGGCATAATGCCCACAATGTGTTCTTTCTGTGTCTGTCAATCTTTTTATAGTCTTTAACTGCAGATTATTTGTGTATACTCAGTATTGGCTGTTACTTACCTTGAATACAAAAAGTCTCAAAATTATTCTCCTTTATTTCTTTGTAGTTCTACCAAAATTAGACAAATGCTGCTCAGATTTTTCTAATTGTAGACAATACTTTATGCACCTTCAATGCCAAATTACTGTGCTAGACTTCTCACTTGAAATCTTTAGAAAAATCTTTTCTGCCAAAGTAATACTTGTAATTAATTTTAGTTTGGTACCTTTGAGACTGAACTGTTTCTCCTATGTTTTATACAGGAGGAAGGAGAGAGATGTTAAGCAAGGCTTTCCGTTCTTTCTCTGCAGGTACTTGAGTTGGTCCACCGTAACTTTGCTGGTTCTGTAGTAGTTAAAACTCACTCTCTGTGGACTCTTAAAAGTTCTCTATTGCTGTACTTCACTCTCTAGTTTCCTGGTTCTGTTGGTGTGGTCTCCTCGTACCTCCTGGTTGCCATCTTGGCAGGACACATGACTACCCAATTGTAACAACAAACCAAATCGCTCTCCTTCTTGGCTGCATCTGATCTGTAGAAATACTTACACATCAGTTGCCCAACAAACTCTAGTTCAGACCAGTTGCAGAGGCAATAAGCACTCTCCTGACTTCTCAATTAAAGCAATTAATCAGTCCTCAAATATCCAATCCTGCTCCATGGTACACTTTTAACTTTCCCACACATGAGTCCTCTCTGCATCCCAGCTTCAGAATATGTATTGCAAAGTGTTTTCTCCTTAAAGTGTCTACCTTACTGAGTTTAGAATGAGAAGGCAATACTCTTCCCCTTCCATCCTCACAGGGTGTAGTGGTGGAGACTCACAATCTGGCAACAGCTCTCTGTAAGGAAACTCTTCTGCCTTCATCTCACACAATCGCTTTTCTGAACATTTGTATATGCTTAATCTCTCTGAGGAGCAATCTGCATATTGTGAGGGTATTGAGAATGGATGACTATGCATACTCACTTCGGTGTCTGGTAGCTATCTCATTGGTATTTCAGTGGAAGCATTCTAGCGTCCTTTTACCCTTACCCCCAATATTCTATTTAGTTCTTTGCTATCATATTACCATTAGTTAAATGTAAATTTTAATGAATTCACTATTGATCACAGTTTGTATATGTCTATTAATTTTCACATTCATTTTATGTTTAGATGGTGTCTTAGGCCATTTTTTGCTGCTGTAACAGAATACCTGTGACTGGGCAATTTATAATGAACAGAAATTTATTGGTTCATAGTTCTGGAAGGTTGGAAAGATTGAGGGACAGCATCTGGCAGAAGCCTTCTTGCTGCATTGCCCTATGGCAGAAGGCAGAAGTACAAGAGAGAGCAAGAGAGGGCCAAACTTGGCCTTTTGTGATAGCACCACTTCCACCCAATGAAGGTGGAGCCTCATCACCTATAATTGCCTGTTAAGGATCCCACCTCTTAATACTGTCGCAGTGGCAATACAGTTTCAACATGAGTTTTGGAGGGGAGGGACATTCAAATCGTAGCAGATGGCTGACTTCACATTATCACAGAAGTATTTAACGCAAGCAATTGGATGCTTTTACATTGTGTTAGAAAGGATTGGTGGAGCAAGCTCTCCAGGAGGGCTGGATCCTAGGAATGCTTGAGAACAAAGCCAAGGAACTGACCAACCAGAAAGAGCTGCTACTTTCCCATCATCAGAAGTGAGAGAAAGTTAGAAGCTGCTGCCAGCAACACATCAACTGGCCTTTGGTACCCAGAAAACTAAGCAATTACACACTGGAACACTGATGTAGAAAACCTCAATGTCTCCATGACTATGCTTGACAAAAGAAGCTAGGCAAGTGTCAGCACATTGCCCCACTCACTTCTAAGTTCCAAATAATATGCAAATGTATCTATCTGTTTAGCAGAATCTAATTATCAACCAAAACCTTAGCTGCAAAAGAGTTGAGTAACAACAACAAACAAAAATGGGTGTAGCTTTCTAACTCCTGCAGTGTAAAAGATGAGATGTTGCCTGCCATATCATAATATACAACACCTTTCCACAAATAAGTTTTTTCAGAGACATTAGTGGTGTACCCTCAAATGTTTAAAACTTTGAGGTGGTCCTCAAAGGTTTAAAAATTTCTTTTGCAGTTCCATATGAATTATAACTTTCCTAAGTATTGAATAACAGCATTATAATTTTATTCAGAATGCTTGAAACAAAGCTTCATCATTGTTTCTTACCAGTTAGTGTTTTGGATGAAAAATATGAGGCCAATCTGATTTACATTTCTTCTCTGAAAATATAAATGATTTTTTAGAATTTCAGGAGGCATATGTATGAGTGCTCTTTTTTATTAATCATGCTTTCTGACACATAGTGAATTCTTTCATTTTGAAGTAAATGGATTTTACTGAGATTCAGTATTCTCTTGAATCTCATTGAGAATATGAATTATTTGAATGCTTCCCTTTTTTCTGCATTAATGCCTTGTCAATGAAGTCCATTTCCTCTGACTGCTTAGCTTGTTGCCTTCATTTACGCTGCTCATTTTCCTCATGTATCCAGAGGTTTCAAGTGCTTGGCATTGTAGGTAAAGGTCTGATAGTACAGTGGTGAAGGGCTAGACTATCTAGACTAATTTGGATCTAGGATAATAATTGTACTTTCCTCAAAGGATGGTTGTGTGGATTAAGCGAGTGAGCATCTATGAAGTGCTTAAAACAGTGCCTGAAATAAAATGAGAACTCATCACCGTTACTACCTCTGCTACCTGATGGAAATGGAAAAAGATCTGCTTTAGAATTTGTCTAGGTCTAGCTGTAGTGCTATGCTAGCTGGCTTTATACTCTGGGTCTCAGTGGACAGGGGATTAAATGTCTAAAGTTGCCACTGCCCTTGAGCAGAGTTTGTGACTATAAGCAGCTGAAAGTTTTTAAGAAATTTGACAATATTTCTACAATACAAGTGAGATCCTTTTTTTTTTTCTTTTGCGGCAGGGTCTCTCTTGCCCAGACAGAAGTGCAATAGCACAATCACGGCTCACAGTTCACTGGAGCCTCAATCTGCCAATCTCAAGCAATCGTCCTACTTCGGCCTCCTAACTAGCTGGCCACCACAGGCACTGGCCACCACACCCAATGGCCACTACACAGCTAATTTTTTAAAAATTTTTGCAGAAACGAGGTCTTACTGTGTTGCCCAGGCTGGTCTCAAACTCCTGGACTCAAGTGATTCTCCCACCCCAGCCTCCCAAAGTGCTGGGATTACAGGCATAAGCCATCACACCTAGCTTCTTTCTGTTTTCTAGTAGTGATTGTTGGACAGAGTTCTGCCTGTTACTTTGGTTTAACCACCTGAACTCAGGAATTGGGAGTAAGAGAAAGTCAAAGACATGTCAGTCATGATAGTGCTAGACTCCCCAGCTGTTCATTTTGGAAAAATATTAAAAGTATATATTGTATATAACAACTCAAAAGTAGCTACTGATTTGACATCTGATTACTTCCCCTTCAACAAAATTCAACTTTATTGTAAATATGATAGAATTTTTTAGTCCATACCATAGTGAGAATGGTTTGAAAAAATAATTTTGGAGCACAATTGCCGTATTTGTTTAAGCAATTTTGAAAAAGGGAGAAAAAACTGCATTATATGTAATACAAAATGGAAACATTCAAGTGATGCAGATGGACATCATAGACACATTTTCAGTCTCATTAGTTTAACAATGTATTTCAAATTTTGGCATTTGAAAATGACTGGTGGATATTAAAAAGTTAGATAGTGTAGAACTCCGTTGATATATAAACAACTTTGAAGTGTAAAAAATTGTAATTATCATTGCAATATATCAGGGATATGAAAGATTTTAGTTTTGTGATAGTCTTGGTATATAACAGCAAAGATAAGCCGTAATTTGAATGTTCAGAGTGATTGGGTAGTGTTGAATTTAATGAGTTACTTTTGTACAATTTTAATGTGTACTAAGTTAAAATTTATTGGATAATTTTGAAAACTACAGCATATTATAGTATATCTTAATTGACTATAGAAACAGAAGAACATGATATATGCACTAGTGATTTTGGACTTATGTTTATTGCAAAATGAGTTTATTCTGTTATTTCTGACATCATAATTGTATGTCTGTTCTTAAATTAATTATGGACACATTTTTCTACTTTTAGGCATGAAGGAACTGACTCTCAAGCAGACCTAGAAGATATCATTGTTGTATTAAACAGCTTCAAAAGCAAGATACTGGAAGTAAAAGTATGTGGGGCAGAGGTTTTTATAGGCTTTGTTCTTAATATTAAGAATTATCTTCTTTGTTTTTTAATTAATTGATTTATTTTACAACTAACTTTACAATTTTACAACCTAAAATGTTATATTTGAACTCCAGCAGTAAAAAAAAGAAGAGGATTTAGTTCACAAAGGAAAACAGAACTTGAAGATAGAAGAGAAGGATTTTTTTTTACATTATGATAACTGTGAATATATCTACTAAATCTATCTGTAGCCAAATAATGTTACAAATTGGACTCTAGAGATGAGATCAGGAACATGCACTGAAAAATTAGTTCTAAAAAGAGAAGGTGATGTTTTTTAAAGAGGGAGAGAAAGGGAGTTTTTAATGATAGCAGATTTTGTTTGGACCAACCCACCTGCTTAAAACTAGTGAAAATATTAGATACAAGTTTTTAAAAATCTTAAAAACAATGAGGAACTGATAATCAGATAATAAGGATAATAAGGAAACACAAAACCAAAATTAAAGGGAAAATAAGAGTCTAGTGAAATAAGCAAGCACAGAAACTTCTCTTGACCCAAGGAAGCTACTGTTGTCCTGGGAACATTTTTCTGTCCTGTCACACTTTAAACTACCATTTTTATTTATTTTGATGGGTTAGGGAACAAAAATTAAAACCCAGAAACCCAAATAAAATAATCTATTAGAAGACCGTCTCTACAGTAAACTAGCTCTATTTTCAGGCTAAGGATGAAACATAAAAAATTATTCCTCATATTCTTTTCGTCCAAATTTGTGTCAGCTAAGTAGGCCAGGGAATCCGGAACCTTGAATTGGTACTAAAATCTTTCCAGATTGATAGGATATAGAGGTGTCTAGAAAAGACATCCATAAATCTATGGAATAAGATTACAATAGCCTAAGCTGCAAATCAAATTTTTCTGGTATAAAGGCCAACTCATAGTCAAAGTTAACCAACCAACAAAACCAGCAGAAACAGAAAACCGATACACAAAGACTCAAGATATTAGAATTATTAGAATAACCTCTGAAACAGCTGTACTTTTTTTAAAGAAATTAAAGATGAGTTTGAAAATAATTGCAGGGAACGTGAAACTATAAAACATGTATATCAGATTTTTTTAAAGTAGAACTTTGGAAACTGAGTAATACAATACCAAAATTAATAATTCAGTAGATAGCTTTAACATGCCTTAAGAGAAAATTAGCAAGTTGGGAGATAGGCCAGAAAAAGTATACCGAATGCAACAGAGACAGGAAAAAAAGAAAATATAGCAGAGAGCATTCACACACACACACACACACACACACACACATATACGCTAGTGTGAAAGTCTAAGATTACCAGTAGTGGATTTAAAACTGGCTCTGCCACTCACTAGCTATGTGACCTTGGATGGATTACTTAATCTCTTTCTGTGTCATTTCCTCATCTGTAAAATAGGGTTGACAATAGAATATACCTTACAGGACGGTTATGAAGATAAGATAAAGCACTTTATGAGTATTTGTTGGATAAATAAAATTAACCTAAATGGAATTTCAAAGATAATTAAAGAATGGAGTACAAGTAACATTTGAAGCAATAATGACTAAGAATTTTTATGAATTGATGAAAGATACCAATTACAAATATTCTACAACCTACCCATACCTAGGTCTTTTAGTAGTTTGTTTTTGTTTTTGTTTTTGTTTTGAGACAGAGTCTCACTCTGTTGCTCACCCTGGAGTGCAGTGGCCCGATATTGGCTTACTGCAGCCTCCATCTCCCAAGGTCAAGTGATCCTCCTGCCTCAGCCTCCTGAGTAACTGGGACCACAGGCATGTGCTACCACGCCTGGCTAATTTTTGTGTTTGCGTGTATTTTTTGTATTTTTAGTAGAGGTAGGGTTTCACTATGTTGGCCAGGCTGGTTTTAAACTCTTGACCTCGAGTGATCCACCCACCTCGGCCTCCCAGAGTGCTGGGATTACAGGCATGAGCTACCATGCCCGACCACCTTCAGTTTGTTTTCTAATAACACAGTTTTATCGCCTAACCATCTGTTTCTCAGAATTACAGTAAAAAGATAGAAAAACAGGAGAAAAGATAAGCAACATAGAGGATCAGCCCATGAAATCCAATAGTCTACTAAGAGGAATTCCAGAAACAACAGAGAAGATGGAGGAGGGAAAGTGTCCTAAAGCTGAGAGAGAAAAATGTTCATGTCAAAAGAGTCCACAAATTATGAAGTAGGATGAATGAAAATGGCCCATACAAGATTATAATAGCTACTAAGAAGGAAAAGTGCGTAACTGCAATAGAATGACACTTAACACTAGTATCAAAATTTCATTTTCAAAATACTTAGCTGTTAAAAGACAGCAAAAGCTTTCAGTGTTTTGAGGAAAATTATTTCGAACCCAAGATTGTGTATCTAGCCAAATTCTTAATCAAATGTGAAGGTAAAAAGTTAGTTTCTGAAGTATGAAGATTTAGAAAAATTATTTTTCATACACCTTCTTGGAGACATTTGGCAGTACAATGAAGATGAAAATCAAGATCAAGAAAGAAGATCAGTAGTTCAAGAAATGGTGAAACTAATCTGTAAACCAATGTAAGGAAAATCTAGAAAGAAACAGTTAATTGTTGAACTTTAAGAAAAATGTCTTCAGGTAGACAAGAATTCCAGACAATTAGATAACATGAGTAATAAACAGGAAAAGATTATGTCTGTGATAAAGAAGACATATTTATATATCTCCCCACAAGAAAAAATAAGGACCATGAAATTCCAGGAAAAAGTAGTTCTCTGCTGGTGGAATGTAAGAAAGGAAAATTAATCTGAACCAGCAAGAGTCTCCTGGGAGTGGCATGGTGACCATAGGAGGAAACTGTAACTATGCTGTACTATACTAAAACCATAACTGCACAGAGGAAATAGAGTTTTAGTAGATTTTCCGACTCTTCAATGGTTAATTTTTACACTGTCATAATGAACACTTTTTACTGATTTTCAAGTTTTAGAATCACCATAGCAAAATGCAACAGACACAATTATGTTTACTGAACTAAATATAAATGTCATCAGTATTTACAAATGCTAAAGTCAAGGTTTAACTAATGTAAGTTGGGAGGTAGACGGAAATCATAGAAATAGTAGTGTCCTTATAAACAGATTATACCCGAGAAACTGTTGGGATTGTGGGAATAAAAAAAGAGATTTAGATACTATTTAAAGTGACAAAAAATACTCAGTAGAAGAACTGAAGATAAACATATTACTACCAAAATTTCCAGACAAATAGGGAAAGGGAAGGATGACAATAAGTGAGCTATTCATCTGTCTTCACAAAGAGTAAATGATGTCTAAACTCTGAATTCAGAAATACTAGTAGATAATGCCTAAAGCTGATAAATTAGTAAACACAAGTGCAAGCACATTATTTAGCAATATGGAAGTAACCACCGAAGAAACTGAACAAAGAGGTTGAATTGATAGTTGAAGACCAGATTGTTTACAACGTTGTGCTAAGATATTGCCTGTCTTTGGTTACTGCAGCTGTCAATCTTAGATTTCTATGGGTAATCTCGCCCAGTATGTTTCACTTTCTAACCATACAGCACGATATTAAAGCAGCCAAATTCTAATCTTTTTGCCTTGCTCTCTAGGTGAAAAAAGAAACAGGCAAAATTAAGGAAGATATCCTTACCGATGAAGATGAAAAAACAAAAGGAATGTGGGATTCCATTAAAAGGTAATTACTAATGAATATTTTAACACATCGCTAGATTGATCCAGAAGTCTAGTATGTGGAAATTCCACAGGCAGTGAAAATTTAAGTAAAGCAAAGGTCCTCTAATCTAGGAGGGGTAAGATAAATACATAAATGTTACTACTATGTACAAGATAGGAAACTAGAGCTGTAAGACAGATGAAAATAAAATACTGGACAAACCAATGGAGAAAAATTATACATCCACTTACAAGGAACCTCAGGAAATACTCCTTGATGAAGTGTGTGGCAAAGATCTGTTTTAAAGGACAAGACAGGATTTCAAAAGTTAAAGATTGAGTGAAGGCGGTTACATGAAGGCAGAAAGATTGGATATGTTCCTCAAAGAAAAGAAAATAGCCTAGCTAGCTGCAACTTGAAAATAATAGGGACTGTTTATATTAGATTGATACCTATACTGTTTTATTGTTAGTTTAAAAAGGAACACAGGCCAGGCGTTGTGACTCACACCTATAATCCTAACACTTTGAGAGGTGATGACAGGAGGATTGCTTGAGCCCAGGAGTTCAAGGCTAGCCTGGGCAACATAGTGAGACCCTGTGTCTACAAAAAGTTTAAAAATTATCTAGTCACAGTGGCATGTATCTGTAGTTCCAGTTACTCAGAAGGCTGAGTTGGGAGAATTGCTTGAGTCTGGGAGGTCAAAGCTGCACTAAGTCAAGATTACAACACTGCACTCCAGCCTAGGTGACAGAGTGAGACCCTGTCTTGAAAAACAAACCTACATAAGGAATATATTGACAGATATCTAAAGAATCCAGGAGTATACCTGGCATTGGCCATTGGGTGATGTGGTGTGGATACAGTCTTTCTCCATCTCTTAGGTCTACTCTTTCTGTGTCTCCTCCATTTTAAGATAGACTTTTAAAATTAAAAGTTTACTATTTCCAGTGGAAGGAAAATGCCTCTTTCCAAACAGTTCCAGTAAAAGTTCCAAGGCTGATTCATGGGTCCAACTATAGCTATGTGTCCCAAACTGAACTGATTTCTGTGACTCTGATAACCAAGCGTGAGTCATATGCCTACTTCTAGAACTGGTGGGAAAGCCTGTCCCACCTAAACCTCATAGGATGAGATGAGAGGAGGAATGATTCCCCCCGAAATACCAGGTTGTTACTAGAAGGGGAACAGGTGTTCGGTGAGCAAAAACAAAAGCTGTCTCCTGTAGATGCATGTTGTAAAGAACTTTGAATGTCCATTTTAGAGATTTGAACCCTATGTGAGCTATGATGGCAAACCATTAATCATTTTGATCAAAGATAAGAAATAGAAATGTTAGCCAAAATAGATTCAACAACTTAAACATATTTGGTTATACTAGTCAAAAACACTTCCATCATTTTGGATTTTGCCCAGTTTAAGCCTCTTTTTCTATAGTTGACTCCTTGTTTGGTAAGAAAAATCATGTTACTGTCACAGTGTGTGCTTTGAACAAGTTACTGAAAAAGGATTGAGGCCACTCATTGAGATGATTTAGAGGGTAGGTATGTTTGACAGGGGATAATGGAATAGAATCTGAACAATTTTAAGAGTATCCATCTAAGAGCTTCCATTAAAATTAGAAGGTAGAGATAAGAATGATTGAAGATAACTGTTTAATTATGGTATAGCCACTTGCTATATAAAAAGGATACCAAAAACGAAATATAGCCGCTTGCTATATAAAAAGGATACAAAAAACAAAATGCTTTGTTAGAAACAGAGATGGTAAGTTTTTGGGACGTTAACTGCTCCAGATACATAGTATTGTGTGTCTTATGATGCTTTGATTTTTTTCGTCTTAGTTTTAGTTCTAACTTAGAATGATTATTTTTTCTTGCCACTGAATCAACTTCTTTCCTTATTTGGGAGATTACAAGATTTGAAAAATGCTTCTGTCTATAACAATCTATATTTTGCAAAATACCTTTAATGATGACTGTAAGTTTACCAAATTTTATTCATTCTAAATATCTGTTTATATAAAAATACTTTAAAATGTTTAGGAAGAAAAAGATGAATTTGTACTTTATGAATACTGTAAATAAAAGATTCAGTCATTTTTGTATATGAAATGGGCCTATACAAAAATGAAATGGAGGTGGTCTAACTCCAAAAATGTAATGAAAATGACAACTGGGCCCAGATGACGCTACCATGATATAAACCAGGGAGTAGACATGGCTCCCTAGTGCTTTCTTTGTCATGGAAATCATCCACAGTACCAAGAGGGTATTCCATACCCTGCGTGGAGGAGAAAATCTGCTTGGTCAGAGGAGCTCCAAATTGTAGATGGTGGTTTAAAAATATTTTAGCGTTGGTGAGCCCCATCAGCAGCACTCAGACACCTACCCTGTTACCACATACATTCTTGCTGTGCTATAGTTCCACACTTCCGCATTCTGTTCCTTCCCTCATTATTGGCCTGTTTAAAGTTTCAGTACACTAGATATGGCCATGTCAAGCTGTAATTCATTCTTTGTTCCGAAAACAACCTTTGGCAACTCACAGAAATTAAAAAATAACAGCCCATTCACCTAGAGACAATATAATTATATTCCATATTGCAAATTTAAAAAAAAGCTCATAAAGCTTCAAATGATACTGTCAAATATTTTAATATTAGTTTGTAAATATTATAGTGTTTATAGCTTAACTATTTTGAAATACATTTCTATATTTATTGCTTATATTTAGTATTTAGGCATACAATGTTTCCATATGTATGTTTAAGAAATGTCAATTACTTTTTTATTCCAAGTTTCACAATAAGGTTGCATAAAGAAGAAAAAAAGGAAAAAGATGTCCTAAACATTTTTTCAGTTGCTTCTGGTCATTTATATGAACGTTTTTTAAGGTAGGTATATTTTTTAACTTTATATTTTGAAGAAGAAATATTTACATGGTTCAAATTTCAAAAAAAGTAAAGGAATATACACTGGGGGAAAAAAAAATTCCCGCCTCTGTTTCCTTGATACGCAATTCCTTTTCTCACAGGAAACCCATAGTATTATTTTTACATCCTGCTAAAGAGAGACACACACACACGTAAATATATATATGTGTGTATATTTATTTATTTATTTATTTATTTCAGTTTTTTAAGTCCTTTTACCCAAATAGTAACAAAGAGCATACTGATTTACACCTTGCTTTTTTTTTTTTACTTAAAATTCTGAAGTAAGTATATTTAAATATGAAATTTCATGAGTTTTGGCTTGATTTGAAATATTGGTTTTCTTCAAGGCTAGCAAATAGACATTTTGGATAGGTAAGAATATATATACACACACACACGATATATATATATTTACTTACTATATATATACAGTACTTACTATATACAGTATTTACTATATATACATATATATATAATTTACTATAGTAAATTATCCTTTTCCAGTGAAGAAAACCTTGTTTTACAAAAGGAAGGGAATGAGGGGAGAAATGCATATTGCAAAGTACAAAAGGCTATTTTTAAACAGTTAGTATAGAAAGGTCACAGAGAATAACTCAAAAATATTTGAATTGTAGCACTGATACATTAAAATGGAACTTTAGATTCATTTGTATCCTTTCCATTCAGAGGTTTAGGTTAGCAAACTACATGACCCATCCAGTGAATTCGTCAATATAGATAGATCATTCAGCTCTTCAGGGTTTGCAGACTTATTATTAATCACACAGTCATAGACAGCTGGGCCCAAATGAAGCTACCATGATGTATATGTATTCATCCTTATACATTACATACTTGATAAACCATATTTTAGTTTGTTTCTTCACATTTCATTGTGAAAACCTTCTAATTTATACCTTCAATTATTTAAAAGCCTTTAAAAAGACCTATGTAACAAACCTGTATGTTCTGCACATGTATCCCAGAACTTAAAGTGAAATTTTAAAAATTAAAATTAAATTTTAAAAAACACTTCAAGGTTAAAAAAAAATGAACTCCTGTTACTGTTAACGTATATTGGGTTTAATATTCTTTTATACAGAATTATGATGCTTTCTGTTTTGCGTAACACCAAAACACCAGTGAAATTCTGGTTGCTAAAAAATTATCTCTCACCGACATTTAAAGTAAGTACATAGCTTTTTTTGTAGAATGGTTAATGTTTGAATAGTAAATTATTTGTATCATTGTAAGTTTATATGATGTTTCTCTTTTCAGAATGAGCTTTTTGAAATGTATATTTTAAAGACTTTTTAATAAATTTTAAAATAGTATTTAGTATTTTCATGTAGCTTAAGAAAAATTCTGTGCACTTTTTATTTAGAGATGTTCAAAGGAGAGGACAGTAGAAGACTATATTTTTAAGTAAAATCAAAATCAGAATGACTAGTAGTTTTTCATGATAATGAATAATTAAATACAATTTGGCAATGGAAAATATATACAGATTTTCAATTAAGAGAAATGGATTCTGTCATTTTTGCGAAGATAGGCAGAAACAGTAGTAGTATCAAGAAAATACAGACTATGCCTATACCATAGAAAATAGTTTTACAGTACTGAAAACAAAAAAACTCTTTCGTCTGTGTAGTGCATTGATTGCTGGGCACCAGGATCTGAGGCATTTTATATTTAGAAGATTTCAGGTGATCAACATCTATTACCCTTTACTCAGAGGCCCCATACACCTGCTACAAAGTATACTCTGTTTCTTCCTATTCTCCCTACAGCATAATCAAATTCCATGAAATTTAGTGTCTCCACAGCAATTTGGTGTCTCATTCACCAGCATTTCAAATGAGTTTTTTTTTTTCTTCTAGACCCAAAGCAGTGGGAAAACAGAAGTAAAACTAGCCAGGCATGCTTTTATTCCTTAATATTTCTAGGCATGATGCCAAGTGTTTAACTCACGTTATTCAATTGTTTTTCATAACAATCCCACGTGATAAGAAAACCAAAATTCAAAAATTACGTAACTAGCTTTCACAGTTGAGAGGTACCTGAGACCACTTTTAGATTCAATAACTTACTAGAAGGATTCATAAAACTGCAGAAAACAGCTATGCTCACAGTTTTTATAGCAAAAGGACACAAATAAAATCAGCAAAAGGAAGAGATGCTTAGGATAGGGTCCGGGGAGACCAGACACAAAGTTAACAATTGTCCTCTCCCAGTAGAATCCACTCCCAGTGGATAGCACTTATTTCTTCCAGCAACAGTGTGTGAGGGTACTCATGGAGTGTTGCCAACCAGGGAAGCTCATTCAAACTTTGGGGTCCAGAGTTTTCATTAAGGATCAGCTTTGTGGACTTGGCTAACAGCCTGCATAGCTAACCTTAGCCTCTAACCCCTTCAGATGTTGAACTGATGCCTTGTGGCCCAAGGTCCTCACTACAGATAACATCATTAGCATACAATATCTAGTGTGGTCCAAGGTCTGCAGGTAAACATAGACATTCTTATTAGTCAGGAAATTCCAAGAGTAGAGGGTATTTCCTGGGAGATAAGGTGAAGGGCCATACTTTTCTTTGAGCA
Organism: Papio anubis; assembly: GCF_008728515.1. Lineage (NCBI taxonomy): Eukaryota > Metazoa > Chordata > Mammalia > Primates > Cercopithecidae > Papio > Papio anubis. The sequence continues at coordinate 74,356,071 of NC_044990.1, read as the reverse complement.
AGAATCATCCTTTATAGGATAGGCCTCAGATGAAACAGCTAATTAGAAACACAGCTGAGATTTGAACCCACGCATTCAGACCTCAGGTACTTAACCTTATGTGACAGCCCATTTCCCCTCTACCACCAACAGTGTCTCCTCCTATGCTCATTTGACAGTAGGAAAACAAAACAAAACAAAAACAAACAACAACAAAAAAAAAAACAGAAAAGGAACCCATAAATATAGAAAATAAGTTATACTATTTTTCTAATTTTTAACATATTATCCTAGTAATCAGACACTGAATAAGGGAGTATTTAACCCTAAATAGACTTAAATAGAAAAATCTAAAGATTCTCTTAGCAGGAAAAGATATTATTCACCAGAACAATAGTGCTAGTCTGGATTAGAAAGTCTTGTTCCACTGCATGGCCAAAGGAAATACTGTATTTGAAGTAGTATTTTCCTTCTTTTTGTGATGTGTTTCTTTCTTTCAAAATTTTTCTTTTGAAAACTTTTTAGTGAAATATAACATATACTCAGAAAAGTGCACAAATCATGAAATGTAGCTTTGGAGTTTTACAAACTCAAACATCTGTGTAAACCAGCAGCCAGATGCAGAAGCCGCTAGGTACTTTAGATTTGTTCCTACCAGTTTAGAAAAGTCATACCTCCTCTCTTCATTCAAATATTTGCTAAAATTATACGTACTTAGGCATAATTCTTTTCTGACAGCACTATGCAAACTATAATTCCCTCTTCCTTTTTATTTTTCTTCATAGCACTTTTTTTCTGTAGATAACTTAATAGTTTATGTCTACCTACCTCCTCTAAAATACACGCCTCATGAAGGCCATAATTTGTATTTCTTTTGTTCACTAATGTACCCTTAGATCCTAGAACAGTGCCTGTTTCAGTGAATATTTTAACACATATTTAATGATGAAAAAATATTCTTTTTAGTTTATCTGAATGTTTTATTTTATTTTGAAACCAAAACAATGACTCCTAGCAGCTGTTGTACCCATAATTTCGAGATTTCACAGATAAAATTGGTGCTTCTTGCATTTAAAAAAAATTTTAAATCTACATTTTTCTTATAAAATCAGAGAAAAAAATTAAACATATAACCAGCAACTAGTTTCAAGTCAGAATCAAGAGATAAAATGCAAATTTCTATATTTATTCATCTTTTCCAGCTCCTTTTTCATTCTCTCAATATTTGAGCTCTTGAACTAAATTTAGCCCACAGTATATTTCATTAACTGCTTCTGCTTTAAACAGGGAATAAGCTACTTCTAATCCTATAAGATAGTGAATCGAATATGAAATATTCAGACCATAATCACTACTTTATATTTTTAAACCTTTAATTAAATAATGATATATCTCAAACATGAAGCTCCTGTATAGAATCTAATTTATCAGCTTAGAACTTATTTTGTGTTTTTTGTATCCTCTCTTCATCTTTACATCTGTGACCAACCAACCCATTGACATATACATGAACTATTTGATATGTAGGTGTTCCAAGATCCAGAGGCTTTATTTTTAAAGTCAGTTTTCTCAAGGCAGATGTTAACAATAAAAGTATGGGAACATTTACCTTCCATTAATGTTTGTTAAATAATATAGTGCACTTATTTTTTTTTTTTTTTTTGAGACGGAGTCTCGTGCTGTGTCACCCAGGCTGGAGTGCAGTGGCGCGATCTCGGCTCACTGCAAGCTCCGCCTCCCAGGTTCAGGCCATTCTCCTGCCTCAGCCTCCGAGTAGCTGGGACTACAGGCGCCCGCCACCACGCCCGGCTAGTTTTTTTTTTGTATTTTTAGTAGAGACGGGGTTTCACCATGTTAGCCAGGATGGTCTCGATCTCCTGACCTCGTGATCCGCCCGCCTCGGCCTCCCAAAGTGCTGGGATTACAGGCTTGAGCCACCGCGCCCGGCCAAGTGCACTTATTTTTAGTGACATTAAATTATATAGTTTTATTTATACTTGTGTTTTCATATTTGTTAACATTTTATTATTTCTCATTAATAAGTATGTTATAGAAGTAGTATTTAGACATTTTGCCTATTAGTTGATAGCAATTTATAGGAAACTTTACCTTTTTAATGTTAACTTTTTTCTCTAAAACAAAACTACTTTCTCTTGAACATATTGTTTGATTTTGTGTGTGTGTGTTTTTAGGAAGTAATTCCTCATATGGCTAAAGAATATGGATTCCAATATGAACTAGTTCAATATAGGTGGCCCCGTTGGCTTCGTCAACAGACTGAAAGACAAAGAATTATTTGGGGTTACAAAATTCTTTTCCTTGATGTTCTTTTCCCACTAGCAGTGGACAAAATCATTTTTGTTGATGCTGACCAGGTAATAAGATTAACTACTGTTTTTAGTAATACTGAAACATTTTTTACACTTCTGTCTTAATATAGAAATTAATTCATGTTGCTTATGTTTATTATCTTCATTACAGTGCTTAAGATATGATTGTGATATATAAGCAAAGTATCTTTAAAAACAAAAAGTCAGAACTCCAGGGGAAAATTGGAAGCATTGTAAGAAGTACCAGTTATTATTTAGGACATGGAAGTTTTCTCTCTGAAGTAGTAGTTTTTACATTTGCGAACTAAAACAAATACTTATATTAGTCATAATAAGAGTAATTAAATGAATTCCTGTAAAGTATGAGCTGATATTTGTTTAAAATTAGCAATTTCTGCTTGCTAGAAAAGCTAGCAGTTCATACAACTCTTATTCTTCCACCTTCAACAGCATTCTTTCGCATTCAACCAATAACCAAATTCTCATCACTCTTATCACTTAAGGAAAAGAGCATTTTAAATTTGGCCAACTTATGCCTGTAGTCTCAGCACTTTTGGAGGCTAAGGTGTGGAGGAAAGCTTGAGCCTAGGAATTCAAGGTCACAGTGAGCTATAATCATGCCACCGCACTCCAGCCTGAGTGACACAGTGAGACCCTATCTCTAAAAATAAAAGCAAATACATTTGGCCAAAAAAAACCCAAAAAACCCAAGGCCCTCTGCTTTCAAAATTTATATGTCCAAAAATTATGGCTTTTTCTTTTTTCCCCTTTGCATTGCTTTTGAATCATTAGTGGAAAAAAAATATTTGAAAATACACAGAATTTCTAAGAAAAAGGTAATATGTAAATGAAAATATAAATTAAATGGATAAGTTAGAATTTATGTGGAACAAAAAGTATATTTTCAAGTTTATATTAGAATGTACTCATATTCTAAACTCTTATTATTTTTGTACTCTATTCCAAATTGATAAATATGAAACATTACAATGTAAACTAAGAAAATAGCATTTCTAAACACACTTTTTAAGAGACAGGATCTCACTCTGTCATCCAGGCTGGAGTGCAGTGGCACAGTCATAGCTTACTGCAGCCTCAGACTCCTGCGTTCGAGCCATCCTCCCACCTCAGCATCCTAGGAGCTGGAACTCCAGATGCACACCCCCACACCTGGCTAATTTTTTTTTTTTTGTACAGACGGGGTCTCACTATGTTGCCCAGGCTGGTCTCAAACTTCTGGCCTCAAGCAATCCTCCCATCTTAGACCCACACATAATATCTAATATGATTCTTTCTCCTACCTTTCCTTCAACGTGTACACTAATATTTCTGTAGGAGGCTTGAGTGTATTCAAAAATAACATTGATATTATTTCATTCAAGCTATTTAGAATAATTGGGAGATTTTTCTTTATAATTCAAACTTAACACTTGTCAATATACAATAATGGAGATTTGCCATGGAATGATTTTGTTATTCATACATGGAGAGACTAAGAGCTCTGCGCTTATGTAATATTTAACCCCTTTCCCAAATATCTGATTCGTAAAGTGACTTGCTTATAAATGATACAACAAAATATTCTTGTTGGTGGGTAAGACCACTGTCTTAAAGACTAGGAATATAAATTTTAGTTTACCTTTAACCTGTAAGGGCAAGAGGAAAAAATGTTAAATTCAGTAAATTCATATTACGTGAAAGCACTGTGAGGAAAATACAGCTCTTTGGATTTCTGTAATAGGATAATAATGATTTAAGATTTCCATAAAAAAGGCTTATGTTATTTTACAGTGTTTATCAGACAGCCTATTTTACTTATTTAGATTGTGAGACATGATCTAAAAGAACTTCGAGATTTCGATCTGGGTGGAGCTCCTTATGGGTATACTCCATTTTGTGATAGCCGCAGGGAAATGGATGGATATCGTTTCTGGAAAACAGGATACTGGGCATCACATCTTTTAAGACGGAAATACCATATCAGGTAAGAAAAGTCATACCCTTACCATTTAGTAAATAATGTATTGAAATACAATTTTCAGTTTTCTTAAAAATTATGCAATAAAAGCAACCAATTACATAGTGTTCATTCCATGCCAGTCACTCTTGTAAACCTTTACGTATATTAAGTCATAAAATCTTTGTGACAATCTTGAGATAGTGTTGTCTCCATTTTGTAGATGTGGAAACGAAGGCATATAGCATTTATGTAACTTGCCCAGGCTTACCCTGCTAATATATAACTGAGCTAGGAGTTAAACCCAAGTAATATGGCTCCTAACTACTCCAGAAGATTTAAACTTGGTTTGTGAAATAAAATTGAGATTATATCATCAGTGCCTCATGGCCTTTTGTAAGGCCATGAGTTTCATGACAGCTTGGAAAAGCTTGGGGTGACCCTAAAAGATTATGGGTTCTATCAAAATTAAAACAAACTTAAAACTCCTGGGAAACAGTATGAGACATTAGGAGCAAATCTACGAAAGGATTAATTGTTATTAGATCTTAGGATATCTGTACTTAATACCGTCACTGTAGACATTCATTGGAGGAAAGTAAAACTAAAGCTACATAGACAACATAGGCTATCAAGAAGTAATTCATTTTTGCAGTGCTTTATATGTAGTGGATCTCAAGAAGTTCAGGAGAATTGGAGCAGGTGACAGGCTCAGGGGCCAGTACCAAGCTCTCAGCCAAGATCCAAACAGTCTTTCAAACCTAGATCAGGTAAGTAAAATGTTAACAGAATAATTTTCAGTGTGTATACATAGACTGTTCCAACTCCCTGCTCATAAACTTTAAAGTCTTATATTTTGAGCTTTTTTCTCAAGTTTCTGATGTTTATGTAATTGTCTATTGGATATCTCTACTTATACATAATTTTTTCACCTCAAGCTCAACATTTTCAAAACTAATAGTATTTTATCCTCACTTTTCCATTCTCAAACCTCTTCTTTCTACTTTATGCCCTGTTTTAGTTACCCTCTGTATTAGTCCATTCTCACTGCTAATAAAGATAAACCCAAGACTGGGTAATTTATAAAGGAAAGAGGTTTAATTGACTCACAGTTCTGCATGGCTAGGGAGGCCTCAGGAAACTTACAATCATGGCGGAAGGGGAAGCAAACATGTCCTTCTTCACATAGTAGCAGGAGAGAGAATGAGTGCCCAGTTGAAGGGGGAAACCCCTTTTAAAACCATTGGGGGGCGGGGGCGGGGGCGGAGCAAGATGGCCGAATAGGAACAGCTCCAGTCTCCAACTCCCAAGGCAAGCGACACAGAAGACCGGTGATTTCTGCATTTTCGACTGAGGTACTGGGTTCATCTCAATTAGGAGCCCATGCAATCGGTGGTGGTCAGTTGCTGCAGCCCGACCAGCGAGAGTTGAAGCAGGGCGCAGGCATTGCCTCACCTGGGAACCCGCATAAAGGGAATCCTTCCTAGCCAGGGGAACTGAGACACACAACACCTGAAAATCGGTAACTCCCACCCCACACGTTTTAAGCAAACAGGCACACCAGGAGATTATATCCCACACCTGGCCGGGAGTGGTCCCACGCCCAGCCGAGCCCCTCATTGGCGTACAGCACCGCTATCTCGCACGGCAGCAGCTGGTAGGCAGGGAGGGGGCGCCTGCCATTGCTGGTGCCTTGCGCAGGGCAAACAACCGCCTGAAGCTTCTGAACTATGGAGCTCACGGGCAGCTCAAGAAACCTGCCTGTCTCTGTAGACTCCACCTCTGGGGACAGGGCACAGTAAACACAACAGCAGCAGAAACTCTCTATGATGCAAAACGACTTCTGGTCTGGACAGCTTTGAAGAGAAGGGCCGGGATCTCCCAACATGGAGGTTGGAGATCTGAGAAGGGACAGACTGCTGCTCAAGGGGTCTCTCGACCTCAGAGTAGCCTAATCTGAGACATCCCCCACTAGGGCAGTCTGACACCCCACACCTCATGGTGCGAGTATACCCCTGATGGCAGCTTCCAAAGCAAGAATCAGACAGGTACACCTCGCTGTTCAGCAATATTCTATCTTCTGCTCGCCTCCTGATACTCCAGGCAAACAGGGTCTGAGTGGACTCAAGCAATCTCCAACAGACCTACAGCTGAGGGTCCTGGATCATTAGAAGGAAACTATCAAACAGGAAGTACACCTATACCAAACCCCATCAGTACGCCACCATCATCAAAACACCAGAGGCAGATTAAAACCAATAAAGATGGAAAAAGCAGTGGTAAAGTTGAAATTCAAAATAAGTTCGCGATCTCCTGCGAGCTGTGCCCTGCGCAACGGATCAAAGCTGACTGAGAATGACTTTGACGATGAAGGAAGGTCAACCACCAACCCTCTAGAGTTTTGGTATGAGGAAATTACGACTGAAAAAGGAAGAAACTGGGGCACCTTGGGTGCAAGTGAGAACACGGGCTGTATAATTAATGCAGAGAGGGTCCTAAACCAAACAAAAGAGATGAAAACCATGACACGAAAGAAATACGCGGACAAATGCAATAAGCTTCAGTAACCCGACTCCGGATCAACTGGTTGTTAGCATCAGCCACGACATCAAATGAACGAAATGAAGCGAAGAGAAACCAAAAGAAAAAAGAAGAAAAGAAATGAACAAAGCCCGCGCAGCGGCACCGCGTAAAAGACCAAATCTATCGTCTGATTGGGGTGCCTGCGCGAGGGGTACCGGAACCAAGTTGGAAACACTTCAGGATACTTCACCAGGAGAACTTCCCCAACCCAGTAGGGCAGGCCAACATTCAAATCCAGGAACAGAGAACGCTTACAAAGATACTCCTCGAGAAGAGGCAACCCAGACACATAATTGCCAGATTCACCAAAGTTGAAATGAAGGAAAAAATCTTATGGGCAGCCAGAGAAAGGCCATCGCCAGGCAGCCCATCGGACTAACAGATCTTGTCGGCAAAACTGCACAAGCCAGAAGAGAGGGGGACCATTCAACATTCTTAAAGAAAAGAATTTTAAACCCAGAATTTCATATCCAGCCAAACTAAGTTTCATAAGTGAAGGAGAGAAATAAAATCCTTTTCAGATAAGCAAATGCTTAGAGATTTTGTCACCACTAGGCCTGCCTTTTAGCAAGAGACCCAGCAGCACTAAACATGGAAAGGAACAACTGGTACCCAGCCATTGCAAAACATGCCAAAATGTAAAGACCATCGAAGCTAGGGGAAGAAACTGCATCAACTAACGAGCAAAATAACCAGTTAATATCATAATGGCAGGATCAAGTTCACACATAACAATCTTAACCTTAAATGTAAATGGACTAAATGCTCCAATTAAAAGACACAGACTGGCAAACTGGATAAAGAGTCATAATCTGCATCGCAGTCTGTTGTATTCAGTGGCGACCCATCTCACACGTGGAGACATTACAGGCTCAAATAAACTGATATAAAGATTTCACATACCGAGAAAATGTTACAGGAAGCTGCAAATCCTAGTCTCATAAAACAGACTTTAAACCATCAAAGATCAAAAGAGACAAGAAGGCCACATACGGTGAAAGGGATCAATCTCTAACAGGAAAGTATTTAACTATCCTAAATATATGCACCTAAATACAGGAGCACCCAGACTGCAGGACTCCACAAAAGAGATCATAGACTTACACAATAATAATGGAGACTTCAACACTCCACGTCAACATTAGACAGATCAACGGCGATGGTGAAAAGTTAACAAGGATATCCAGGGAATTGAACTCATCTCTGCAGCAAGCAGACCTCAATAGACATCTATAGAACTCTCCACCCCAAATCAATACCAGAATATACATTCTTCTCAGCAACCGCACATCGTACTTACTCCAAAATTGGACTTCACGTAATTGGAATAAAGCACTCTCAGCAAATGTACAAGAACAGAAATTATAACAAACTGCCCTTCCGTGACAGTCAGCACCCAACCAGAACTCAGGACTAAGAAACTCAATCCTGAAACCCAACTTCACGAGCTGGAAACTGAACAAACCTGCTCCTGAATGACTACTGGCACATAACGAAATGAAGGCAGTAATAAGATTGCCCTTGGAAACCAACTTATAAACGTTATGCAATATACTGCAACCCCGCATTACTCCCAAGCATGTGAGGGAAATTAGCACTAAATGCCCACAAGAGAAAGCAGGAAAGATCTAAAATTCGAGACTCTACATCATGTAATTAAAAAACTGAGAAGCAAGAGCAAACACATTTGAAAGCTAGCAGAAAGGCAAGCAGCCATAACTAAGATCAGAAAGAACTGAATGGAGATAGGAGACACAAAAACCCTCCAAAATCAATGAATCCAGGAGTTGGTTTTTTGAAAGATCAACAAAATTTACAGACCACTAGCAAGACTAATAAAGAAGAAAGAGAGAAGAATCAAATAGACGAATAAAAAAATGATAAAGGGGATATCACCAATTGACCTTAATGGTACAAACTACCATCAGAGTAACAATAAGTAAACACCTCTCTACACAAATAAACTAAGTGCCCGTGTGAAGAAATGTGGATACTTTCTCTGACATTAATTTCCAAGACTTAAAACCAGGAAGTAAAAGTTGAACTCTGAATAGACTTCAATAGGAGGCTCTGAAATTGAGGCACACCAATAGCTCCTCAACAAACGAAAAAGTCTGTGGTAACTTCAGATGGATTCACAGTTGAATTCTACCAGAGTACAAGGAGGGAGCTGGTGCCCAATCTTCTGAAACTATTCAAATCAATAGAAAAAAGAGGGAATCCTCCCTAACTCATTTTATAGAGTCAACATCATCCTGAGTTACCAAAGCCTGGCAGAGACATTACCGAGAAAAAAAGAGAATTTTAGGACCAATATCCCTGATGAACATCGATGCAAAACTCTCAATAAAAATTCTAAAACTGATTCAGCGTCACAAAAGCTTATATCCACTATGATCAAGTGGGCTTCATCCCTGGGATGCAAGGCTGGTCTAACATTCGCGAATCAATAAACGAATCCAGCATATGTAAACAGAACTAAAGACAAGAACCACATGATATCTCAATGATGCAGAAAAGGCTTTGACAAAACTCCCAACATTCTTCATGCTAAAACGCTCAATGTACCTGGTATTGATTTTGAACAAAAATTCTCAAAATTAATAAGAGCTATTTATGACAAACCACAGCCACTAACAGCAATTGAATGGGCAAAAACTCGGAAAAATTCCCTTGAAAAACTGGCACAAGACAGGATGCCCTCCCTTCACCACTCCTATTCAAAGATAGTGTTGGAAGTTCTATTAGCACCAGCAAGAGAAAGAAACAAGCAAGTATCTAAAATAGGGAAAGAAGAAGTCAAATTGTTCCCTGTTTGCAGATGACATGCAGATTGCATTTAGAACCCCCATTGTCTCAGCCCAAAATCTCCTAAAGCTTTGATAAGCAACTGCAAAGTCTCAGGATACAAAATTACGTGCAAAACAAGGCATTCTCCTATACACCAGTAATGACACACCGAGAGCCAAATCATGGAAACAAACTTCCCATTCACAATTGCTTCAAAGAGAATAAAATACCTAGGAATCCAACTTACAAGGAATGTAAAAGGACCTCTTCAAGGAGAACTACAAACCACTGCTCCATGGAATAAAAGAGGACACAGAAACAAAATGGAAAGAATACACCATGCCTATGGATAGGAAGAATCAATATCGTGAAAAAATGGCCATACTGCCCAAGGTAATTTATAGATTCCACCAAATCCCCTACTCGGCTACCAAATGAGTTTCTTCTACAGAATTGAAAAACTGCTTTAAAGTTCATATGGAACCAAAAGAGCCTGCATCTCCAAGACAATCCTAAGTCAAAAGAACAAAGCTGGAGGCATCACGCCATCTGACTTCAAAACTATACTAAGTGCTGCAGTGTCCAAAACAGCAGCTATACCGGTACCTCTAAACAGAGATATAGACTAAATGGAACAGAAACAGAGTCCTCGCAGTCACACATCTACAGCCATCTTCTTGACTTTTGACAAACCCTAGCAAAAAGTCAGGTGCGATTCCTGCCAATAAATGGTGCTGATAATTGGCTAGCCATAAGTAGAAAGCTGGAAACCGGATCCTTTTCCTTACTCCTTATATGAAATTAATTCCGATGGATTAGAGACTCAAATGCCAGGGACCTTAATACCATAAAAACTTAGAGGAAAAACCTAGGGTAGTAAATTCATTCAGGACATAGGTATGGGGAAAAGACTTCATGTCTAAAACACCAAAAGCAATGGCAGCAAAAGCCAAAATTCACAAAATGGGATCTCATTTGAACTAAAGAGCCGCAATAGCAAAAGAAACTACCGGACAGAACAGCAACCTACAGATGGGATGGTAATGGTAATCTACTCATCTGACAAAGGGCTAATATCCAGAACCCAAGCAAAGAACTCAAACAACGTGGCAAGAAAACAACTTTAATTTAAAAGTGGGCAAAGGATACAGAAGGACATTTCAAAAAAGAAGACATTCATACAGCCAACAGACACATGAAAAATGCCTGACCATCACTGGCCATCAGAGAAATCGCAAATCAAAAAACGACAATGGAGTTACCATCTCAGACCAGTGCTGAATGGCGATCATTAAAAAGCCGCAGAACAAACAGCCAGAGATGGCGGAAGAGGTGGTCACTTTTACACTGTTGTGGATTGAAACCAGTTCAAACCATTATGGAAAAATAGTATGGTGATTCCTCAAGGACCGAAGTAGTTGTACCATATGACCCAGCCATCCCATTACTGGGTATATAATTAAAGGATTATAAATCATGCTGCTATAAAGACACATGCACATCTATGTTTATTGCGCACTATTCACAATAGCAAAGACTTGAATCAACCCAAATGTCCATCATCAGTGATGGACTGATTAAGAAAATGCGGCGCATATACACCATGGAATAATATGCAGTGTCGGTGCGGCGATGAGCCAAACCTCGTAGGGATGGATGCCAAAACCATCAGCCTTAGCAAACTATCACAAGAACAGAAAACCAAACACCGCGTCACCATAGTGGGAACTCGAACAATGAGATCACTTGACTCGGGAAGGGGAACATCACACACCGAGGTCTATCATGGGAGGGGGAGGGGGAGGGATTGCATTGGGAATTATACCTGATGTGTAAATGATGTTGATGGGTGCTGACGAAAGTTGATGGTGTAGCACAGCACATGGCACAAGCATACATGGCCAAAACCCTGCACAAGCAGCAACATGTACCCTAGAACTTAAAGTATAATAATAAAAATAAAAAATAAAAAAAAAATAAAACTATTAGATCTCATGAGAACCCACTCGCTATCAAGAGTACAGGATGGGGAAAACCACCCCCATGAGTCAGTTATCTCTACCTCATCCCTCCCACAACAGGTGAGGATTATGGGAATTACAATTTATGATGAGATTTAGGTGGGAACACAGCCAAACCATGTCACCCTCTTTTTTCTTTCTCTCTTCCATCATTGTTTAAACATGCTCAAGTCTCTCTCTCTCTGATCTTCGAGATAAATCCTTCATCCAGTGCACCCCTACCCTGATATTGCCTTAACATTTTCTTTCACCTCACAAGCACTATTTTCCTAATATCCTATCAATTTCCTCATTATTGCATCTGAAACGTTTTAGACAATTTAAGCAGAAGCAAAAGATTCTGTAGCCCATAATCCCTACTCTTTTTCCTTATTTTTATCACAACCATGCATGTTTGTTCATTCATCTGTTGAATACCTGCTATGTGCCAGATACTCTCCTAAGACCTCAGACATCAGAAAACAAAAACAAGATTTCTTTAGCTCATGATATTTTTATTCTAATAGGAAAATAAAATTTAAAAATAAACAATATTTAAAGATAAGAAACGTTTCGGAGGAAAAAAACATGAAAGCATGATAGAGAGTTCAGAATACTGAATAGGGGCTGGGGCTTGCAGGTATAAATTGGCCATATGTCCCTATGAAGATGATTTTTGAGTGAATTTTAGGTGGAGGCATAAAAGCTGACAATGCAGATGTCCTTGAGTATTCCAGGCCAAAGAGAATATCTGATGCAAAGGTCCCAAGGTGGGATTGGGCCTTCCATGTTTGAGGAATAGCAAGAAACTCAGTATGGTTGGGATAAAGATGGGGGGAATAAAGTAAAAATGAAGGAAAAGAGTTAACAGAGGCTCCAGATAATGTAGAAAGCTTAATCCCTTTGTTTAAAAGTCTAGTAAATGGGAAATTATATGTCAAAATATGAATGAGTTATTCAAGACCACACTGGTAAGTAATTGATTTTTTTAATCATTCTTGAAAGTTGGGAGATCTTCAAATATATATGTGTTTACATACAAAATAGGGTCTCTTCACTATTGCCAATTAGTAGAAAACTGACTAGGGTCCTCAGTAAACCTCAATAACATGCCAGATTTTGATTATGAATACATCTTTGGTAATTCTTAATAATTTTACCAATGTATTATTTATAAGGAGTTCTCAGTCTTACATATGAATGAAAGTCTATGAAGTTGCCCATTATCTGCCTATGGACAACTGAAGAAAGGATTCATTTTTCAAGCAATTCAGAAACTGTCCGAGGTGTTCTCCCAGTACTATATTACCACATTTTGGGGATGATTGTCCTTACTCAAATTTAGTTTGGTTCGCACTCCCTCCAATCCACTTAACACTTCTCAGTAAAATCAAAATATCTTTGTTCTTAGGTGAAAATGTGTAGTGAGCTCTTCTTGTTTGTTTTTAGGTGCCCTCTTTGCAGCATGGATGTTTTCAACCTCTCCTTTCTTGACACTCTCTTGACTCTCTATTGGCTTCCATGTCACACCTTGCTGGTTCTTCTTTGACATCCCTGGGTTTCCCGCCGCAATTTTATTGGTCAAACTACTTTTTCTCTACTTTTCCTTTAAATGTTGCTATTCTCTACATCTCTGCCTTGGCCCACTTCTCACTCTGTACTGTCTCTAGTGGCAGTCTTACAGCCAGTCATAGTTTCAATTTATATCTTTCTATTAATAGTTCCCAAATCTTATCTCTGGCTCTTAGCTTTCCCTTGAATTCCAAACTCCTGTATTAACTCTGCTGACATTGCCACATTAATGCCCAAAACTTATCTTGAATTAAAAAGTCAAGAACTCAAGTTCTGTTCTTCTTCCACCATTCCCTCCATCAGCAAATACCACTTAGCTGCCTGTTACAGATTGGATTACTCAGGAAGCCACCTAATTCTAACATGGAAATTAGCTTTCAGGAAGTTTATTAGGAAGTACTCTCAGGACCAACAACTGTGGAGGAAGGAAATGGAATTGGGGAAACTTTACAAATTCCATTAAGACCTCCGTTGACTGACCCCACAGGGAGCTGTGAAGCTAAGATGGTCCTTCAAAGTTTTCACAGGTTTGGGCAAGTCTTTATTCCTTCATATCAACCAGTCATTGGTTATGGGCTGCCCCAGGTAAAGGGGTGACCTTGGGTGAGACAACTCTTTTCCAACAGCAGTTCCCTAGAGATAGCTGACAGCTGAGTAGCACTCCCAGCAGCTAGGAGAATAGTTTTCAGATTTGAATGGAGATCTGGTTGCTGCATCACAGCATCCATTGTAGTCCACACTGTACTTCATGGATCATACACTTATTGTTTTACAAGTTCAAAGGAAAACTTGTAAGAGGGGGGTTAGTAGAACAAACTATAGCGCGTACCTCTGGAACTGGTCAAAAGACCACACTTGTACTCATCATCTCCCTTTATTATCCATTCTAGATTCCTCTAACCTAGTGATATGACACAGAACCACCAGGAATTGGGAGGGAAAATAAGCATAACCTCCTCAAGAGAGTCACTGGGAGTGATGATAAGTATGGTCACTTCTATTTTGCCCCCTTGGGCCCATGTAATTTTTCCAAATGGTAGCACAGCACCATAAAATGGTTGTTGATGTAAAATATAATACTGCATCTATAAGATGGCACCTCACCTTTGCAAGAGTTTGACTCCAAACTAGCACCTCTGCTGTGCCCTTAGTAAACCATTCCATTGCTCCATTGGCCAGCATCTTCTACATAGTGCAGTATGTGACAGGACTGTGGGATCATGTGCCCTCTGCCACAGTGCCTTTGCTATAAATTGGGTCTCTTGGTCTAATACAGTATTATATAGAATCCTTTGTCAGTAGATAACTATAAATCTTTAGGTAATGGTGCTAAGTTTCTGTGAGCAAGAAAGGCAAACCCATACATAGAATATGTGTATAGGTCAGTCCAGAAGAATCTGCATAAAGGACATCTAGTGTAGCCGACTTACCATCAAACAGCTGATTGGTCTTTGCAAAGTATAAGTGCTATATTAGAAGCTCAGTGTTTACCTCTACTGTTGGCAGCTATAAGAGCTAGATGAGCCTGGGTAAGTAGGAGCCTGTGCTGTTTGGCCCATACACAGTCTCCATCTCTGCCAGCATGTCAACTCCATTCATGTGCCCATTGTGTCATTGGAGTAGCCTATGATCAAGGCTAGCAGACTTCCACAAACCACATAATTTTGACTGCCTAGTTATTTAGCGCTGATTCTGTGTTGAATGCTTTCTGGTGGCTGTTTAACATGAAGTACCCAAAGATCCTGATAGTTTATGCCACCCCCATAGGCTTATCCAGAAACCTCTACCCCAGAATTTCTTTCCCTTAATCTTCCTCTTTCTGTTTCTTGGCCTCTGACCAGTTAGTCAAGCCATTCGCCACTTCTTATGAATATATTCCAACTATAGACTATTTTTCTTTCTACATTCATGTACCTCATTATGCAGTTTGTATAGAAAGAAAAGTAGCCTATAGTTGGAATATATTCATAAGCAGCTAAAATTGTTCTTAGAAATAAATTTATAGTACTAAGAACCTCCATTAGACAAGAAAAAAGGTCTCAACCTCATCTTCTACCTAGAAACTAGGGAAAAAAGAACAGTTAAAACCAAAGTAAGGTCCTGGCTAATGCAGTAAGACAAGAAAAGGAAATAAAAGGTATACGCATTGAGAAGGAAGAAATAAAACTGCCTTTGTTTGCAAATGCCTATTTAGACAATCCAAAAAAATGACCAAAAAACCGAAATCAGTATACCAATAAGGCATTATAGCAAGGTCAAAGGTTAATATATAATTAATATATAAAAGTATAAATTAATATATAAAAGATTAATATATAAAAGTCATTTTTACTACCTATCAGGTACTATGCTTACTACCTGGGTTACAAAATAATTTGTACACTAAACCCCCATGACATTCAATTTACCTATATAGCAGGCTTGCACATGTAACCCTGAACCAAAAATAAAAGTTTAATTAATTAACCTGGAGCAAAAGACTGATTACAGAGTCTATGGGCTTAGATCAGGTGTCTGAAATAAAGAATAAGTATAGTAAAAGAAAGCTATTTATAAAAAATTAAATACTATTTTGCATAATTTTTTTTTTGAGACAGAGTCTTGCTCTGTCACGCAGGCTGGAGTGCAGTGACGCAATCTCGGCTCACTGCAAGCTCCGCCCCCCAGGTTCACGCCATTCTCCTGCCTCAGCCTCCTGAGTAGCTGGTACTACAGGCGCCCATCACCACGCCCGGCTAATTTTTTGTATATTTTAGTAGAGACGGGGTTTCACCGTGTTAGGATAGTCTCGATCTCCTGACTTCATGATCCACTTGCCTCAGCCTCCCAAAGTGCTGGGAATACAGGTGTGAGCCACCGTGCCCGGCCATAAGATAAATTTTTTTAAAGTATATTAAAATTATTCCCTTATGTTTATAATATACATTTTAGGGTTGTATTTTATTTTCAATAATATCATTTGCATGGGGGTCTTTGCACATTGCTTGATAGAGATTTAAGAACATAAGATATATGACAAAGAAAAAGTCATTTTTCTGTATGCCAACAATGAACAACTGGAATTTAAAATTAAAAACACAATATCATTTAAATTGGCACCAAAATAATATTTAAGTATAAATCTAATAAAGTATGTTTCTCTACATGAGGAAAACTGTAAACTTCTAATGAAAGAAATTCAAGAACACTGAAATACCTGAAGAGGTATTCCCTGTTTGTGGTTAGGAAGACTAAATTGCTCAAGACTACATTGATAAATTCTTCCCAGATCAATTTATAGATTCAACACAATTCCAATCAAAGTCCTAGTAAGTTGTTTTATAATTGTCAACCTACTGATTTTAAAGTTTATATAGAAAAGGAAAAGACCTAGAATAATCAGCACAATATTGAAAAAGAAGAAAGTCAGAAAACCAGCAATACCAGACTTACCTCACTGTAAAGCTATAGTAATCAAGACAGTATGTTGGCAAAAGAATAGAAAAATAGATCAACGGAACAGAATAGAGAGCCCAGAAATAAACCCACATAAATATAGTCACTCAATCTTTGACAGAGGAACAAAGATAGAGGAAAGATAGTATTTTCAGCAAATGTCACTGGAACAACTGAACATCTCGTAAGAAGAAAATGAATCTAGACACAGATCTTATACCCTTCAGAAAAATTAACTCAGAATGGTTTATAGACTTGAATGTAAAACACAAAATGCAAAACTCCTGGAAGACAATATAGGAGAAAACCTAGATGGCCTTGGGTATGACAATGACTTTTTAGATGTAACACCAAAGTCATGATCCATGAAAGTTAATAATTGGCAAGCTGTACTTCACTGAAATTAAAAACTTCTGTTCTGCAAAAGACAATGATAAGAGAAAGAAAAGACAAGTATTTTGGCAAAAATATATTTGTAAAAGATGCATCTGATAAAGGAGTGTTATCCAAAACAATGCAAAGAACTCTAAAGACTCAACAATCAGAAAACAAAACAAATTTGGAAATGGACCACAACCTTAACAGACACCTCACCAAAGAACATATACAGATGATATATAAGTATATGAGCAGATGTTCCACATCATATATCATCAGGGATATACAAAGTAAACAACAGTAAGATACCACCACACACCTATTAGGCCAAAATCCAGAATACTGACAACACCAAAGGCTAATAAAGATGTGGAGCAAGAGGAACTCGCGTTCATTGCTGATAAGAGTACAAAATGGTATAGTCACTTTGGAAGACAATTTGACAGTTTCTTACAAAACCAAACATACTCTTACCATACGATTTAGCCATTGTAATTTTTGGAATTTCCTCAAAGGAGTTGAAAACTATGGCTACATAAAAACCTGCACAAAGATATTTGTAACACCTTTATTTATAACTGCCAAAAATGCAGCCAACCAAGATGTCTTTTAGTAGGTGAATCGGTAAAGAAACGAGTATATCCAGACCATGGAATATTATTCAGAGTTAAAAAGAAATGAGCTATTAAGCCATGAAAAGACAAGGAATAACTTTAAATGTATAATAACTAAGTGAAAGAAGCCAATCTGAAAAGATTACATACTGTATTATTCTAACTATATAACATTCTGGGAAAAGCAAAATTATGGAGACAGTATAAAGATAAGTGGTTGTCAGAGTTTGGTGGCAGGGAGGGGGCAGGTGATGAATATGGTGGAGCACAGAGAATTTTTAAGCAGGGAAAATATATAGTGGCAGATACATGTCATTATATATAGTTGTCCAAACCCGTAGAATGTACAACACCAAGAAAGAAGCCTAATGTAAACTTTAGACTTTGAATGAGTATAATGCATGAATGTAGGTTAATGTATTGTAACAAACATATCACTTTGGTGGGAGGTGTTGATAATAGAGGAGTAGGTAATGCCTGTGTGGGAACAGTGAGTATATGGGAAATCTCTGCCTTCCTCTTAATTTGGCTGTGAACCTAATAACTGCTCTAAAAAATAAAATAGATAAAAGGAATAATTAAGGTTAGAATGGAAATCAGTAAAACGGAAAAAAAAAAAAAAAAAAAAAAGCATTTTTGTAGATTTTTAAAAATGAAACCTAAACTGGTTCTTTGAGAAAATCAACGAAACCGATGAACCTCTATATAGACTGTTCAGAAAAAAAAAGGTAAAAGACACAAATTACCAATATAGAAATGTGAGACCTGACAGCACACAGATTCTACAGATACTGAAAGAATAATCAAGGGACTATTAGAATCAAGTTTCTGGTAATACATTCAACAACTTTGATGAAATGGCCAAATTACTTAAAAGACACAAACCACCAAAAGTCAGAACATGAAATAGGTAACCTGAATAACCCTGTATCAGCTGAAGAAATGGAATTTGTAGTTTAAATCCCCAGGCCCAGATAGCTTCAGTAGTGACTTCTATCAAACTTCAGAGAAAGAAATAATACCAGTTTTACACAAACTATTCCAGAAAATGGAAGAGAAGGGAATACTTTTCAACTCATTCTGTGAGGCAGCATTCCCTTGACATCAAGATCAAAGATACTATAAGAAAGGAAAATTATAGACAAGCATTTCTTAAGAAAAGTTGTAAAAATTGTTAACAAAGTTTTAAGTAATCAAATTTAGTAATGTATAAAAAGGATCTTATATCATGAATCATGACCACATGAACTTTATCCCAGGAGTGCAAGATTGATTCAATATTAGAAAATCAATGTAACTCCCTAAAGACTGAAATACATATCCATATATACGTATATATATATATGATCAACTAAATAGATGCAAAAGAGCATTTGATATACTCCAGTATCCATTCCTGATGTAAAACTCTCAGCACACTAGAACTGGAAGGGAACTTCCTCATCCTGATAAAGGGCATCTATGAAAAACCTACAGCTAACATCATACTTAATAATCAAAGACTGAATGCTTTCTCCCTAAGATCAGAAACACAGCAAGGATATCCACTCTTACCTTTCTTATTCAGTATTGTACTAGACAGATACCTAGTACAGCAAGGCAAGAAAAAAAATAAAAGGCATTCAGATTGGCAAGAAATAAGTAAAACTGGCTGTCTTGGATGGGTAACGGGGACAATCAATGTGATCATCTAGGTAGAAAACCGCATGTAATCTGCCAAAAAGCTAGAACTAATAACTGCATTTCACAAAGCTGCAAGATACAAAATCACTATTAAAATTCAATTCTATTTCTATATACTAGCAATAACAATTGGAAATTGAAATTAAATATCCATTTCTGTAGCATTTTGGAAATGAAAACCTTAGTGGTCAGACTTAAGACTTACAGACTGAAAACTACAAAACTGCTGAGAGAGATTAAAACTCAGCTGAATATTTAGAGAGATATACCTTGTTCGTGGTTGGAAGATTGAATATTGTTAAGATGTGGTTTCTCTCCAAATTAATTACTAGATTTAATGCAATTCCAATAAAAACATTACTCTCTATTTTTTCTAATATTCAGTAGGCTTTCCTGTACAAATTAATGAAGTTGATTCTAAAATTCAAATGGAATGCCACAGACCTAAAATCGCCAAAACAGGCCAGGCACTGTGGCTCACACTGTAATCCCAGCATTTTGGGAGGCTGAGGCAGGTGGATCACTTGAGGTCGGGAGTTGAAGACCAGCCTGGCCAACATGGTGAAACTCTGTCTCTACTAAAAACAAAAAATTAGCTGGGCGTGGTGGCGGGCACCTGTAATCCTAGCTACTTGGGAGGCTGAGGCAGGAGAATCACTTGAACCCAGGAGGTGGAGGTTGCAGTGAGCCGAGATCACACCATTGCACTCCAGCCTGGGTAACAAGAACAAAACTCTGTCTCAAAAAAAATAAAAATTAAAAATTAAAAAAATGAAAATCACCAAAACAACTTTGAAAAATAAGAAAGTTTAAGGACTTATACCACCTTGTTTTAAGACGTAATATAGAGCTACTATAGTCAAAATAGGTTGGTGTTGGTGTAGAGATAGACAATCTGATCCATGAATCAGAATAAAGAATCCAGAAATAGACCCACATATATGGCCGGTTGACTTGTGACAAAGGTGCAAGGATAATGCAGTGGAGAAAGGATAGTCTTTTCAAGAAACAGTGCTGGAACAATCAGATATCCTTATGCCAAAAAGAACCCCCAAAACCTCTAAATCCTAATATGCCATGAGTAAAAATTAATTCCAAACACATCATAGACAAAGATACAATATAAAATGTTTACAAGATAGGAGAAAATCTCTGTGATCTTGGGTTATGCAGAGATTGTTTAGGTATGATACTAAAAGCATGATTCATAAAAGAAAAAATTGATAAATATATAAAGAGTTCCCAAAACTCATTAATAAGAAAATAAGTAATCTGATTTGTTAAAGAATCAGATTGACCCCATCACCAAAGATGATCAAGTGTCAATAAGTCCATGAAAAGATGCTAAACATCATTAGTGAATAGGGAAATGCAAATTAAAACTACAGTGAATAACTCTACACACCAATTAGAATGGTTAACATTAAACAGACTGACCATTCCAAGTGTTGAAAGGTTATATAGCTGCTAGAATTCTTATACATTGCTTGTGAAAATGAGTGTAAAATGGCTAAGCCATTTTGAAAAACAGTTTGGCAATTTCTTTTACAGTTTAACTTAAACCTGCCATATGATTAGTCATTATACTTCAAGGTATTTACCCAAAAGAAATAAAAGTACCTGGCCACACAAACACTTGTGCAGAAATATTCATAGTAGCATTATTCATAAAAGCCAAAATCTAGAACAACCCCCCTGTATTTGTTACCTCTTGCTGCATAACAACTTACCCAAAACATAGCAACTTAAAACAACAGTTTGTGTGGATCAGTTTCTGTGGTCTAACCTAACTTGGTGTTCTGCTTCATTGTGTCTCTCAAGACTGCAATCACTATGTCAGCCCAGGGACTACCATCTAATCAAAAGACTTGACTGCTAGGCAAAGACACTCACATGGTTGTGGGCAGAGTTTATTCTTCAAAAGTTATTATACCAAAGGCCTGATTTCCTTGCTGGCTGTGACTATAGGCAGTCATCAGTTTCTGGCAGATGGCCTTATCCGTAAGGGCAAACATGAGAGAGAAAAATCAGAGAAAGAGAGGATGCCGACAAAAATGGAAGTCACAGTCTGTTATAGTCTAATCTTAGAATTGACATCCCATTAGTTTTGCCATATTCTGTTAGAAGGTAGTCACTAGATCCAACCAGACCAAGAGAAGGAATTGCATAAGAGAATGGATACCAGAAGTCAGGAATTACTGGAAGCCATGTCAGAAACTGCCTACTACTAATATCTATCAAGAGGAGAATAGATTAAAAAGATATGGTATATTCATAGAATGTAATACTACTCAGTAGTAAAAAGGAATTAATTATTTGTACACAGACAACATGGATGACTCTAAAAATTACAATGCTGATCCATACCAAAAGTATGTAGATGTATTTACAATTTATATGAAAAGTCAGACCAAAAGTATTTGTATTATATAATCCTATGTATATAAAATTATAGAAAATGCAAACTAATCCAAGGTGAAAAAAGCAGTTCATGCTTACCTGGGGACTGGATTGGGTGGGCAGAGGAAGGATAGGAGGGAACAATTGCAAAAGGACACAGGGAATCTTCAGGGTGATGGCTATATTCAATTATGTTAATTATGTGGTGGTTTCACAGAAATATACACATGTAAAATTCTTTATGCCCAGTAGTGGTACTGGCATAAGGTTAGACATGTGGTCACTAGAATAGAATTGAGAGTTCTGAAATAAGCCTGTGCCTCTACTCTCATTTGATTTTTGTCAAGCATTCCAAGACATTTTAATGGGGAAAGAATAGTCTTTTTAACAACTATGCTAGACAACAGGAAATTCACTTGTAAAGAATGAAGTTGGACCCCTACCTCACATCATGTATAAAAATTAACTCAAAATGGATCAAAGACTTAAATGTAAGAACTAAAACCATAAAACTCTTAGAAGTGAATGTAAGTGTAAATCTTTGTGACTTTGGATTAGGCAATGTTTTTTAAAATATAAAACCAAAAGCACAAGCAATAAAAGAAAAAGATAAATTGGCTGGGTGCAGTGGCTCACGCCTGTAATCCCAGCACTTTGGGAGGTCGAGGCGGATGGATCACGAGATGAGATCGAGACCATCCTGGCTAACATGGTGAAACCCCGTCTCTACTAAAAATACGAAAAAAAATTAGCCGGGCATGGTGGCAGGTGCCTGTATTCCCAGCTACTTGGGAGGCTGAGGCAGGAGAATGGCGTGAACCTGGGAGGCGGAACTTGCAGTGAGCTGAGATCGTGCCACTGCACTCCAGCCTGGGTGACAGCCAAAAAAAAAAAAAAATTAAAAAAAATTAAAGGACACAAGAAAGGGAAAAGACAACTTATAGAATGAGACAAAAGATTTGCAAATCATGTATCTGACAAGACAGTAATATCCAGAACATATAAAGAACTCCTGTAGGATGTGAGGGCAATCAATCTAGCTGCTACATCTGTCAGCCCATTGATCGCCAGGGTTGATTCAGCTGATCTGGCTGGCTACACAGGACATGTCCTCTTCCTCCTTCGCTGTTCCATGTGTGTTCCTCCCGAAACTGCATGCTGGGTTTAAGAGGATGACTGTCCCCAACAGAGGAGGACCAATCTTCAGTCAAGGGTACACGAGTAGCTGTGCTTCCCTGCCAGAACCTCCAAACAAGCTCTCAAGAACTCCCGTAACTCAATAGCAAAGGAAAATAACCAATTTACAAAGTGGTCAAGGGATGTAAATAGACATTTAATTATGTTTATTTTTGTTTTCCATGTTTTTTATTTTACTCTAAGTTCAAGGATACATGTGCTGAAGGTACAGGTTTGGTTTTTTTTTTTGTTTTTTGTTTTTTTTTGAGACGGAGTCTCACTCTGTCACCCAGGCTGGAGTGCAGTGGCCGGATCTCAGCTCACTGCAAGCTCCGCCTCCCGGGTTTACACCATTCTCCTGCCTCAGCCTCCCGAGTAGCTGGGACTACAGGCGCCTGCCACCTCGCCCGGCTAGTTTTTTGTCTTTTTTAGTAGAGAGGGGGTTTCACCGGGTTAGCCAGGATGTTCTCGAACTCCTGACCTCGTGATCCGCCCGTCTCGGCCTCCCAAAAAGGTGCAGGTTTGTTATGTAGGTATACATGTGCCATGGTGGTTTGCTGCACCTATCAACCTATCATCTAGGTTTTAAGCCCCACATGCATTAGGTATTTGTCCTAATGCTCTCCCTCCCCTTCCCCCAGCCCCCCAATTGGCCCCAGTGGGTGATGTTCCCCTCCCTGTGTCCATGTGTTCTCATTGTTCAACTCCCACTTATAAGTGAGAACATGTGGTATTTGGTTTTCTGTACCTGTGTTAATTTGCTGAGGATGGTGGTTTCCAGCTTCATCCATATTCTGCAAAGGATATGAACTCATTTTTTTTATGGCTGCATAGTATTCCATGGTATATATATGCCATATTTTCTTTATCCAGTCTATCACTGATGGGCATTTGGGTTGGTTCTAAGTCTTTGCTATTGTAAATAGTGCTGCAATAAAGATACATGTGCATGTGTCTTTATAGTAGAATGATTTATAATCCTTTGGGTATATACCTATTGCGGGAAGTCAGGGAGCCCGAATGGAGGGACCAGCTGAAGCCATGGGAGAAGAACATAAATTGTGAAGATATCATGGACATTTATTAGTTCCGCATATTAATACTTTTATAATTTCTGACACCTTTCTTTACTGAGATCTCTGAACATAAATTGTGAAGATTTCGTGGACATTTATCACTTCCCCAAACAATATTCTTGTGATTTCCTATGCCTGTCTGTAATCTGTTAATCCCATCATATGTGTAAACTGAGGATGAATGTCGCCTCAGGACCCTGTGATGATTATGTTAACTGTGCAAATAGTTTAAACAATGTGAAATCTGGGCACCTTGAAAAAAGAACAGGATAACAGTGATGTTCAGGGAACAAGGGAGATAACCATTAGGTCTGGCTGCCTGAGAGCTGGGCGGAACAGAGCCATATTTCTCTTCTTTCGAAAGCAAATAGGAGAAATATCGCTGAATTCTTCTTCTCAGCAAGGAATAGCCCTGAGAAAGAGAATGCATTCCTAGGGGGAGGTCTCTAAAATGGCCGCTCTGGGGACGTCTGTCTTTTACAGTTGCAGATAAGGGTTGAAATAAGCCCCGGTCTCCCGTAGCGTTGAACATAAATTGTGAAGATTTCGTGGACGTTTATCACTTCCCAATCAATATTCTTGTGAACGAGGAAATTCCCACCTAATAAAATTTGGTCTGCTCTCAAACCCTGTCTCCTGATAAGATGTTATCAATGACAATGTGTGCCCCAAATTTCATTAGCAATTTTAATTTCACCCCGATCCTGTGATCTCACCCTGCCTCCACTTGCCTTGTGTTATTTTATTACCTTGTGAAGCATGTGATCTCTGTGACCCATACCCTATTCATATACTCCCTTCCCTTTTGAAAATCACTAATAAAAACTTGCTGGTTTTGCGGCTTGGGGGGCATCATGGAACCTGCCAACATCTGATGTCTCCCCTGGACACCCCAGCTTTAAAATTTCTCTCTTTTGTACTCTTTCCCTTTATTTCTCAGACTGGCCAACACTTAGGGAAAATAGAAAAGGATGCATGTTGAACTATCGGGGGTGAGTTCCCCCAATATTGTAAGTAGTGCTGCAATAAACATACATGTGCATGTGTCTTTTATAGTAGAATGATTTATAGGATTGCTGGGTCAAATGGTGTTTCTGGTTGTAGATCCTTGAGGAATTGCCACACTGTCTTTCACAATGGTTGAACTAATGTACACTCCCACTAACAGTGTAGAAGTGTTCCTATTTCTCCACATCCTCACCAGCATCTATTATTTCCAGACTTTTTCATGATCACTATTCTAACTGGCATGAGATGGTATCTCATTGTGGTTTTGATTTGCATTTCTCTAATGACCAGTGATGATGAGCTTTATTTCATGATTTATAATCCTTTGGGTGTATACCTGTTGGCCGCCTAAGTGTCTTCTTTTGAGAAGCGTCTGGTTCATATTCTTTGCCCACTTTTTGATGGGGTTGTTTGTTTTTTTCTTGTAAATTTGTTTAAGTTCCTTGTAGATTCTGGATATTAGCCCTTTGTCGGATGGATAGATTGCAAAAATTTTCGCCCATTCTGTAGGTTGTCTGTTCACTCTGATGATAGTTTCTTTTGCTGTGCAGAAGCTCTTTAGTTTAATTAGATCCCATTTCTCAATTTTTGCTTTTATTGTGATTGCTTTTGGTATTTTAGTCATGAAGTCTTTGCCCATGCCTCTGTCCTGAATGGTATAGCTTAGGTTTTCTTCTAGAGTTTTTGTGATTTTTAGGTTGTACGTTTAAGTCTAAATAGAGACTTAAATGTGTCTATTTAGAGACTTTAGTATGTCTATTTAAATGACATTTAAATGTGAAATATTTCTATTGAAATAGACTAAGTTTGAAATATGTCTATATAAATAGACATTGTATGTGCTTACTAGCCATTGATGTATCTTCTGTGATACACAAATGTCCAATAAACACATGAAAAGATGCTCAGTGCCATTGGTCATTAGGAATAGCAAATCAAAACCACAATAAGATACAACTTCATACTCACTATGATAGCTATAATAAAAAAGATCAACAATAACAAGAGTGGACAAGGATATGGAGCAAACGGAACCATGATACGTTCCTATTTGGAATGTAGAATAGTGTATCAAGTTCAAAAACAGTTTGACAGGTCATCAAGATGTTAAACAGTGTTAACATATGACCCAGCAGTTCCACTCCTAGGTATATACCCAAGAGAGTTGAAAATGTGTCCAAACAAAAACTTATACAAATGTTTATAGAAGCATTGTTTATAACAGCTGGAAAATGGAAACAACCCAAATGCCCATCAGTTGACAAATGAATAAACCAAATGTTGTAAATTCATACAATGGAATATTATTTGGCTGTAAAAAGGATTGAAGTACTGAAATATGTCATAGAATGGATGAAGCTTGAGAACATTGTGCTGACAGAAGCCAGACACAAAAACCTTATAATGTATAATTATACTTATGTGATATGTCCAGACTAGACAAACTCATAGAGACAGAAAGTAGATTATTAGGTACATGGAGGTTAGGGGAGGATATGAGGACAGTGTGTGAAATAATCAGCTAAAGATCAGCTAAGTGACAACAGAGTAGACCCATATATATAATTGATAGAATTAAGGTTCCCCTAAGATTTATATTCATAAGGTTAAAATGAAAAAACAGTCAGCATAGGGGGTAGTGTGTGTGTGTCCTCTACTCATGGAACTCAGCCATGTTGAGTTCCATGAGAATAGGTACAGAGATTGAGATTTAATCAGGACTATGACTGTCAAGAAAGTACAAGTAAGTGAGAGAAGAATAAGATAGTTGAGAGTATATTCAAAAGAATAACTATATAGGGGTGAATACATCACGGAATGAGGAACAATGAAATAGTGGTAGAATCAGTTGATTGGAGGTTCCAGGGAGTCAATGATATTGATATCTGAGTACTCAGTGGAGTGAACCAAAAATCAAGAGGTGGTCAGAGAGTGGCACCATGAAATTGAAAGTATAGAAGACTTGGTCTAGTATATAACCCTTTGAGTTATTGGGTTAGGTAATATGATAAGCCAGGTTATTTAAGGAAGGGATTCCAAGGAACTAGGAGGTCAGAAGGAACAGTTAAGGTTTTTCTTTCTTTGATTCATGGACTTTATTTTTTTAGAGCAGTCTTAGGTTTCAAAAAAAAAAAAAAAAACAAAGTATGGGTAATTTTCTATTTCTGGGCTCTTTATTGTGTTCCATTATGAATTTATCTCTTATTTTGCCAATACCACACTGTTTTGATTACTATAACTTTATAGTAAGACTTCAAGTCTGGTAGTGTTAGCCCTCTGACTTTATTCTTCAATATTGTGTTGGATATTCTAGATCTTTTCCTTTTTCCCCAAACTTTAGAATCATTTGGTCAATCTCCACAAAGTAACTTGCTAAGCCTTTGATTGGGATTGTATTATGTCTATAGATAAATCTGGGAAGAATTTATATCTTGACTGTGGAGTCTTCCTATGAGTGAACATAGAATATCTCTTCATGTATTTCAGTGTTCTTTGATTTCTTTCCTCAGAATTTTGTAGTTTTCATTTTGTTGAGGAACATATTTTATTAGGTTTATATTTAAGTATTTCTCTTTTTGGGTGCTAATTTAAATGGTGTGTTTTCTTAAATTTCAAATTATTTGTTCATTGCTGGTATATAGAAAAGCAGTTAACTTTTGTATATTAACTTTGTATCTTGTAACATTGCTAAAATTGCTTATCAGTTTCAGAAGGTTTTTCCCTTGATTCTTGGGATTTTCTGCATAAACAATCCTGTTACCACAAACAATAACAGGTTTTTCCCCCTTCCCAATCTATATACATTTTCCTTTTCTTGTCTTATTGCATTTGCTAGGAATTTCAGTGTGATGTTTAATAGGAATGTTGAGAAGAAGAACCTTAAAATTGCGAATCTTGGAGCTTATGTAGGACAACCAGCACAAGTACCCTTCATACTCTTGGAGAGAGAGGAACATGCCTTTGCTCTTGAATATAAGCAGATCTTCTCTAGAGAAAGGAAGGGAATGACTCTACCCCTGGAATATAAACAAATATCTCTGGGGAAGATTTGTCTGATTCTCTCCAAAGGTCTCTAACTTACTAGGCTAGTTTGCCAGTCAAACATCCATTAACCCGGATGCCAGCAATCTTTACTTAGAGAGCTCTGAGCATACAGAAATGGAAAAATATTCATGGATTGCAGTTTACAATGGGGAGATGAAAGTTCCCCTCAGAATCCATAGAACATGGTGGTGACCGATATGAACAGCAATTGTAGGTGTAATGTGAGGAAATAGAGGCAGATAGAGGTAGTGAGCTGTCCATTGTGGGGACTATTGAATGGTAGGTTTATATGCCTCCATCTTCATCCTTGTTCCCAGGTGTAGAGTCTAGGAGAGATGTAGGTATATTCCAGTGCATGAATTCATTCGTAACACAAGATGATTGGATCACCTTAGGTATTTTAAGCTTGAAAGTATAGAGAAATCTCAGATTCGCATGTGTTTTACGATCTGTTTACAGTCTAAATGATGTCTTCATTCAGCTTCGTTCCTTCTGACTCTAAATTTTATGCCTCTATGATTAAATCACATTTTTCTGTAGGATCTCCCCAATGATATGATTTACCAAGTTGCCATTAAGTCTCTTCCTCAAGACTGGCTGTGGTGTGAAACCTGGTGTGATGATGAATCCAAACAAAGAGCCAAAACAATTGATCTGGTGAGTGTCTTTGTTTTCATTTGTGTGTAAGCAGATATGGAAATATTTAAATAGAAA
Organism: Papio anubis; assembly: GCF_008728515.1. NCBI lineage: Eukaryota > Metazoa > Chordata > Mammalia > Primates > Cercopithecidae > Papio > Papio anubis. Next base: position 74,327,331 of record NC_044990.1, on the reverse strand, counting down.
TATTTTCTTTCTGTTTACAAATGGAGTGGCACATACTACTTCAGTTCTGCTGCTGCTCAGTCTATTAGACATTTACTTAGGTTGGCAAGTATAGGGCTATTTTGGGGGACCCCAAGACCACCCTGAGGTTTGATGATTCACTAAGAAGATTCATAAGAATTTCATGAAAACCCTATGTTCCCAGATGCCAGCGAGGAGCCAACCTTACAAGCAGGGCTTTCTAAGAATAGCAATTTCAGGCTTTCTGTATTAACTCTTTTCTGCAAAAGGATTTTTGAAAAAAAAGATTGAGAGGGCCGGGCACGGTGGCTCACGCCTGTGATCCCTGCACTCTGGGAGGCCGAGGCAGGTGGATCACCTGAGGTCAGGGTTCGAGACCAGCCTGGCCACCATGATGAAACCCCATCTCTACTAAAATTACAAAAAAATTAGCTGGGCATGGTGGCACACACTGTAGTCCCAGCTACTCGAAAGGCCGAGGCAAGAGAATTGCTTGAACCTGGGAGGCAGAGGTTGCAGAGAACCGAGATCGCACCACTGTACTCCAGCCTGGAGAAAAGAGCAAAACTCTGTCTCCAAAAGAAAAAAAAAAAAGGCTGAGAGCTAGCTGAAAATGTTCATGGATTAGCTATCATCTTGACATGTCTTCAGTTTAGTTATCCTGCCAATATTTTCCCCCAAATAAAGGCAAACAAGACAATTTTGTCTACTTAAAATATATCATACATGCTTTTTTTCTTACTTATTTGTAAGAGATTATTTTTCTTAGATTTTTCATTTAAAGCAGTTTATGCCATGCAGTTTGACTCTCCTAAACATAAAATATTTCAAACTAATTTATTTGTTGTCCATTTAGATCTTGTATTCCAATACTATCTTGTCTTTAGTAGTTATAATAAGTTTTTTTCCTACCATATTGTTTTTAATGTGCTAAGTGTAGAAAATTGTTTACAAGATCTTCACTGACAAATAACCTATTAGAATGTTAGAATTCATACAATTTTGAACAAAAAAGGGCAGGAAAACAAAATATAGGAACTTTTTCAGACACGTATAGAAATACATATTTTAAAAGTAGCATGCCAGCATGTTAGAATGTAATCATAGGTAACAGAACATAGCAGAAACAAGTAAAATGGCTTTCTTAAGAGGTAAGCAAGGGAATTTCATAAAGAGAGGCCAAGAACATCATTGAACATAACTACTAATATGTTGTTATGGTTCTGTTGTGACTCATACAGTAGTGATATAGGTCACTTTGGGATCTTTAGTACTTAGACTAACATGAGCTACCATAACAAACCCCCAAAATTCAGTGGCTTCATACTCATTCCAGCAGCAGACCTAAGTGGGTATCTCCATCAGTGAGTAGCCCTCCTGTGTGCCATGTCTCAGGGAGTACTTTCTGTCCACCTGTGACTGCTCCTTCTAGTGCAGTAGCCACTTCCCTTAACATGTTGCTATTCTGAATTGAGATGTGCTGTAAGGTATAAAGTACACAACAGATTTTGAAGATTCAATACAATGAAAATAACATATATCTCATTACTAATTTTTGTACTGATTACATGTTGACTTAGTATTTTGGATATATTGGGTTAAATAAAATATGGTATTAAAAGTCATTTCACCTATTCCTCTTACATTTTTATACATGGCTACTAGAAAAATTTAGTATTTTTCTAGTGAAAAAAACTCCACAAATTATATATGTGGTTTTCATTATTGGATAGTGCCAATCTGGAGGGAAGGGGAAAAAAAATGTGAAGAACATATCTTGGATCCTAAAGACATGACCGCTTGGTGGGAGTGGTCATGTGGCCAAATCTAGCTGTAACAGGAGCTGAGAAATGTCATTCCTGAGTGGACAGCTACTTCCTAACAATAGCAATACCCAGGAAAAGGAGAATTGGCACAAATTTTGGTGTTCAGCCTGTCTCCCTCATAGAAACAGTAAGAGTAGAATGAGAGAACATGCTATTCTTCATGGAGGAGAAAAGAGAATGCAGAAAATTCCCAAGGAAATGACCTAACAGAAGAAAAGAACATGATTAATAATATTGAAGGTGGGAATGAAAATGTTTGTGAATGTCATTATACTCTCTCAACTTTCCATTTCAACCAGAGTTTTTCAGCCTCAGTACTATTGGCATTGAGGAGTGGAGAATTCTTTGTTATGGGAGTTTTCCTGTGCATTGCAGGGTATTCAGCAGCATTTCTGGCCCCTATCCACTAGATGGCAGAAGCACCCCACCACTCCCCAGCCATCACAAATTTTCTCCAGACTTTGCCAAAGCTCTCCGAGGGGCATGATTACCCAGTTAAGAACCACTAATAAAGTTTATAGCATGTATGCACGTGCACACACATACACACACACACAAAAACCCATTGTAGTACAAAAAGCTAAAGAAAATATAGTATTTTTATTTTTTTAATAGTTTGACAGAATTTAAAAAAGTGTTAGTCCCATTATCTTCACCATATAGAAGACATTGCCTATAAAGTTAATTTCTGCAAAGAAAATTGTTTTTTCCGCTTACCTCAGAAATATGTCACTATGGAAAAGAAATCCATAATGAATCAACTGAGAAAGGGTTAAGACAACAGGCTCATGGCTCATGACTCATAGCTTTCCCCTAAGAAATAAGAGGAAAGCAAGTGGAGAAAATGTCACCAGAAGTGAGCTTCAAGTTGCTTCCTGCCTTAATTCTTTGTAAATAGTTAATGGGCTTCCTTTATAACTTGATGAAGTTTATACTGCTCCCGTTGTCTTCTGTCTCAGCAAATGGCAATCCATTCTTTATACTGCTCAAGCCAAAGGTACTGGTGGCTTTGTCTTTCTTTGATGCCTCTCTTTACTTACAGCTCATGCCCAGTATGTCAGCAGATCCTATCAGCTGTACCTTCAGATACATAGTGTGTCAGATTCTTATCAACCTTCTGTAATTTTTGCTTTTAACTTTAATTTCCCAAGAAACTCTATAGTAGTACTCAGTAGTTTAAACTGATTGTATATTGATGGAACCTTAGAGATTTTCTTATTTTAATTTTTTTTTGCAGTTGAATAAATTAAGATACACACCCTACACACACATAATTATGTGATCTATACAGATCCTACTATTAGTAAATATGGAGTTGGAGCCCTGAGAACTGAGATGCCTTTTCCATGTTTTTCTACTGTGCCTACAAAGCACACTAGTCTGCTATGTTCTTTACTTAGTGGTAATGTAATTAGATCTTTTGTCAAAACATTTTACCTAATTCTTTTGACAACTCTTACGAGTTGTCAGAATGTCTTTCAACAATTTTTACTTAAATTTCTGATTGAGGTGTTTGTATTAAGTAATTATTACATACTAAGTTGTGATATGTCATTTTACTTGATCCTGTGTGTATTAAACTTCCAGTACTTAGTAGGACTCTGCTTTTTATAAAATGTATTTTGTTTGCCCTAGTGACACAACATTGTCCTTATGTTTCCAGGAGCATGGTCTTTCATTAACAAAATTTACTTAAACTTTTAGTGCAATAATCCCAAAACAAAAGAACCCAAACTAAAAGCTGCTGCCAGAATTGTCCCAGAATGGGTGGAGTATGATGCTGAGATAAGACAACTGTTAGATCATCTTGAAAACAAGAAGCAAGATACAAGTAAGTCATCAACCTGTTGTGATGTCTGAACCATGTGTTGCATTAACGAGATTAGAATAGACTACAGACTAATTTCCTAATCAATTTATCAAATGATTAAGAATGTCTTTAAGAAAGTCTGTGGCATAATTTAAAGGTGTATTTTTGTGTAGACTAAGCTTACAAGTTTAAAACATAGATAATCTGTTTCCCCATGGATACAGCTTCAGCTAATATCGCTAATATCTCTATATAGATAGGTAGTGTAACATTAGTCTCCTGACACAAGATAGAGGTGAAAAATAAAAGTAAAAGGAGTGTTTGTCTTTAAGGTTGCACTGAATTTCCTAAATGTGAAAATTTGAGCAAGTTCTAAAAATTAATAAAAGCCTTGCATAGCCTACTAAAAATACCACTTCCTGTCTCTGAAATTAATCTCATATATAACACAGGTTTCCCCACATGTTCATGGTTCCAGTATCCTTAGTCATGGGTGGAGAATGACTTGGATTAGATTTGCTTCAATTCCTTTTATGAAAAAAACTGTGGTTACTTTGGCATTTCATTGCCCTACATAAGTGTTCAATAAATGTGCTGAATTTATTTTTTAAAGCTGATATAAACTTCTTGATTGTCCTGTAATTCTCTTTCCCTATCAGTGCTGCCTGTGACTCCCTATTCTTTACTCTTTCTTAAAAAACCCCCCGAACTCCTATTGTGTTCGGGTCAGTGTGTTAGAGACTTTCACTAGATTATTGGCTAATACTCTCAATAATTCTTCGCCGTGGTTCAGAATACAGTTCTCATTTTCCTCAGCTTTACTGTTTAGGGAAGCCGAAATGATTATATATAAACTTTCTCATATAAATGTGAAATTGTTTCATCTTGACTTTTAAAACAAAAGTTTTCCTTTAAAAACAAAGTTTTCTTGGTGTGTTCAAAAAGTTCATTATTTAAAACACACCGATGTATATATAATAATTTAGAATAAAGATACTATTTCTATTCAGAAGGAAAAAATTATGCTGTAAGTGGTATGATACAATTCTTTTTAAAGGGGGAGAAATTGAATGACAAAGGGAGGAGGGAGAGAAGGAAAGAAAACAGAAAGAAGGAAGAAAGGAAAATTACCTCAACAGAAAACGTTTTTTCTTGTATATAAGTGTTTCTTTTATCAAATTGGGAAAGAGTTAATGGTTAATATTAATGAGCATTGGTGAGAATGTTGGAAAGTTAGCATTTTTATATAAGTATATATAGTAGCTGTATAAGTTAAGGAAATTTTATATGTGTAAAAATTTAAAATGTATATACCCTTTGACCCAGCAATTCACTTTAGCAAATTTAAAAAAAGAAAAATGATGTCTTTATTGGTATGTTTATTATAGCATTATTTTTAACAATGAAATAGAAATAATCTGTCCATCAATAGACAATTGGTTACATAAACATTGATACAAACAATGAAATATAGTGTAGCCTTTCAATGCAAACAAGGTAAATGTATTTGTCCTGACAGCATATTTTTAAGTTAAAAAATAGGTTATAGAGCAATATTTATAATATAATTGATCTCATTTCCATTAAAGAAAAATCATAAGTTTGTATGTATGTGTTTGTGTATAGATATGTACATAAATAAGGGAAAGAAGTTTTACAGAAGAGGTTTTTTTAATTATTATTATACTTTAAGTTCTAGGGTATGTGTGCACAATGTGCAGATTTGTTACATATGTATAAATGTGCCATGTTAGTGTGCTGCACCCATTAACTCGTCATTTACATTGGGTATATCTCCTAATGTTATCCCACCCCCTACCCCCACCCCACAACAGGCCCCAATGTGTGGTGTTCCCCACCTGTGAGAGAGAACATATGGTGGTTGGTTTTCTATCTTTACGATAGTTTGCTGAGAATGATGGTTTCCAGCTTCATCCATGTCCCTACAAAGGACATGAACTCATCCTTTTTTATGACTGCATAGTATTCCATGGTGTATATGTGCCACATTTTCTTAATCCAGTCTATCATTGGTGGACATTTGGGTTGGTTCCAAGTCTTCGTTATTGTGAATAGTGCCGCAATAAACATACATGTGCATGTGTCTTTATAGCAGCATGATTTGTAATCCTTTGGGTATATACCCAGTAATGGGATGACTGGGTCAAATAGTATTTCTAGTTTTAGATGCTTGAGGAATCACCACACTGCCTTCCACAATGGTTGAACTAATTTACAGTCCCACCAAGAGTGTAAAAGTGTTCCTATTTCTCCACATGCTCTCCAGCACCTGTTGTTCCTGACTTTTTGATGATCGCCATTTTAACTGGTGTGAGATGGTATCTCATTGTGGTTTTGATTGGCATTTCTCTGATGGCCAGTGATGATGAGCATTTTTTCATGTGTCTGTTGGCTGCATAAATGTCTTTTTTTGAAAAGTATCTGTTCATATCCTTTGCCCACTTTTTGATGGGGTTCTTTGATTTTTTCTTGTAAATTTGTTTAAGTTCTTTGTAGATTCTGGATATTAGCCCTTTGTCAGATGGGTAGATTGCAAAAATTTTCTCCCATTCTGTAGATTGCCTGTTCACACTGATGGTAGTTTCTTTTGCTGTGCAGAAGCTCTTTAGTTTAATTAGATCTCATTTCTCAATTTTTGCTTTTGTTGCTGTTGCTTTTGGTGTTTTAGACATGAGGTCCTTGCCCATGCCTGTGTCCTGAATGGTATTGCCTAGGTTTTCCTCTACAGTTGTTATGGTTTTAGGTCTGACATTTAAGTCTTTAATCCATCTTGAATTAATTTTTGTATACGGTGTGAGGAAGGGATCCAGTTTCAGCTTTCTACATATGGCTAGCCAGTTTTCCCAGCACCATTTATTAAATAGGGAATTCTTTCCCCATTTCTTGTTTTTGTCAGGTTTGTCAAAGATCAGATGGTTGTAGATGTGTGGTATTATTTCTGAGGACTCTGTTCTGTTCCATTGGTCTGTATCTCTGTATTGGTACCAGTACCATGTTGTTTTGGTTACTGTAGCCTTGTAGTATAGTTTGAAGTCAGGTAGCATGATGCCTCTAGCTTTGTTCTTTTTGCGTAGGATTGTCTTGGCAATGAAGGCTCCTTTTTGGTTCCACATCAACTTTAAAGTAGTTTTTTCCAATTCTGTGAAGAAAGTCATTGGTAGCTTGATGGGGATGGCACCGAATCTATAAATTACCTTGGGCAGTATGGCCATTTTCACAATATTGATTCTTCCTATCCATGAGCATGGAATATTCTTCCATTTGTTTGTGTCCTCTTTTATTTCGTTGAGCAGTGGCTTGTAATTTTCCTTTAAGAGGTCCTTCCCATCCCTTGTAAGTTGCTTTCCTAGGTATTTTATTTTCTTTGAAGCAATTGTGAATGGGAGTTCACTCATGATTTGGCTCTCTGTCTGTTGGTGTGTAGGAATGCATGTGATTTTTGCACTTGATTTTGTATCCTGAGACTTTGCTAAAGTTGCTTATCTGCTTAAGGAGATTTTGGGCTGAGATGGTGGGGTTTTCTAAATATACAATCATGTCATCTGCAAACAGGGACAATTTGACTTTCTCTTTTCCTAATTGAATACACTTTCTTTCTCCTACCTGATTGCCCTGGCCAGAACTTCCAACACTATGTTGAATAGGAGTGGTGAGAGAGGGCATCCCTGTCTTGTGCCAGTTTTCAAAGGGAATGCTTCCAGTTTTTGCTCATTCGGTATGATATTGGCTGTGGGTTGTGATAAATAGCTCTTATTATTTTGAGATACGTCCCATCAATACCTAATTTATTGAGAGTTTTTAGCATGAAGGGCTGTTGAATTTAATCAAAGGCCTTTTCTGCATCTATTGAGATAATCATGTGGTTTTTGTCTTTGGTTCTGTTTATATGATGGATTATGTTTATTGATTTGCATATGATCAAATGGGCTTGCATCCCAGGGATGAAGCCCATTTGATCATGGTGGATAAGCTTTTTGATGTGCTGCTGGATTCGGTTTGCCAGTATTTTATTGAGGATTTTTGCATCAGTGTTCATCAGGAATATTAGTTTAAAATTCTCTTTTTTGTTGTGACTCTGCCAGGCTTTGGTATCAGGATGATGCTGGTCTCATAAAATGAGTTAGGGAGGATTCCCTCTTTTTCTATTGATTGGAATAGTTTCAGAAGGAATGGTTCCAGCTCTTCTTTGTACCTCTGGTAGAATACAGCTGTGAATCTGTCTGATCCTGGACTTTTTTTCGTTGGTAGGCTATTAATTATTGCCTCAATTTCAGAGCCTGTTACTGATCTATTCAGGGATTCAACTTCTTCCTGGTTTAGTGTTGGGAGAGTGTATGTGTCCAGGAATTTATCCATTTCTTCTAGATTTTCTAGTTTATTTGTGTAGAGGTGTTTATAGTATTCTCTGATGGTAGTTTGTATCTCTGTGGGAGCGGTGGTGATACCCCTTTATCATTTTTTATTGCATCTGTTTGATTCTTCTCTCTTTTCTTCTTTATTGGTCTTGCTAGCCATCTAACAATTTTGTTGATCTTTTCAAAAAACCAGCTCCTGAATTCATTGATTTTTTGAAGGGTTTTTTGTGTCTCTATCTCCTTCAGTTCTGCTCTGATCTTATTTCTTGCCTTCTGCTAGCTTTTGAATGTGTTTGCTCTTGCTTCTCTAGTTCTTTTAATTGTGATGTTAGGGTGTCAGTTTCAGATCTTTCCTGCTTTCTCTTGTGGGCATTTAGTGCTATAAATTTCCCTCTACACACTGATTTAAATGTGTCCCAGAGATTCTGGTATGTTGTGTCTTTGTTCTCATTGGTTTCAAAGAACATCTTTATTTCTGCCTTCATTTTGTTATGTACCCAGTAGTCATTCAGGAGCAGGTTGTTCAGTTTCCATGTAGTTGAGCAGTTTCGAGTCAGTTTCTTAATCCTGAGTTCTAATTTGATTGAACTAGTCTGAGAGACAGTTTGTTATAATTTCTGTTCTTTTACATTTGCTGAGGAGTGCCTTACTTCCAACTATGTAGTCAATTTTGGAATAAGTGTGATGTGGTGCTGAGAAGAATGTATATTCTGTTGATTTGGGGTGGAGAGTTCTGTAGATGTCTACTAGGTCTGCTTGGTGCAGAGCTGAGTTCAATACCTGAATATCCTTGTTAACTTTCTGTCTCATTGATCTGTCTAATGTTGACAGTGGTGTGTTAAAGTCTCCCATTATTATTGTGTGGGAGTCTAAGTCTCTTTGTAGGACTCTGAGGACTTGCTTTATGAATCTGGGTGCTCCTGTATTGGGTGCATATATATTTAGGATAGTTAGCTCTTCTTGTTGAATTGATCCCTTTATCATTATGTAATGGCCTTCTTTGTCTCTTTTGATTTTTGTTGGTTTAAAGTCTATTTTATCAGAGACTAAGATTGCAACCCCTGCATTTTTTTTGTTTTCCATTTGCTTGGTAGATCTTCCTCCATCCCTTTATTTTGAGCCTATGTGTGTCTCTGCACATGAAATGGGTCTCCTGAATACAGCACACTGATGCGTCTTGACTCTATCCAGTTTGCCAGTCTGTGTCTTTTAATTGGAGCATTTAGCCCATTTACATTTAAGGTTAATATTTTTATGTGTGAATTTGATCCTGTCATTATGATGTCAACTAGTTATTTTGCTCGTTAGTTGATGCAGTTTCTTCCTAGCATCGATGGTCTTTACAATTTGGCCTGTTTTTGCAGTGGCTGCTACTGGTAGTTCCTTTCCATGTTTAGTGCTTCCTTCGGGAGCTCTTGTAAGGCAGGCCTGGTGGTCACAGAATCTCTCAGCATTTGCTTGTCTGTAAAGGATTTTATTTCTTCTTCACTTATGAAGCTTAGTTTGGCTGGATATGAAATTCTGGGTTGAAAATTCTTTCCTTTAAGAATGTTGAATATTAGCCCCCACTCTCTTCTGGCTTGTAGAGTTTCTGCCGAGAGATCTGCTGTTAGTCTGATGGGCTTCCCTTTGTGGGTAACCCGACCTTTCTCTCTGGCTGCCCTTAACATTGTTTCCTTCATTTCGACTTTGGTGAATCTGACAATTATGTGTCTTGGAGTTGCTCTTCTCGAGGATTATCTTTGTGGCATTCTCAGTATTTCCTGAATTTGAATGTTGGCCTGCCTTGCTAGGTTAGGGAAGTTCTCCTGGATAATATCCTGAAGAGTGTTTTCCAACTTGGTTCCATTCTCCCTATCACTTTCAGGTACAGCAATCAGATGTAGATTTGGTCTTTTCATGTAGTCCCATATTTCTTGGAGGCTTTGTTCGTTTGTTTTTACTCTTTTTTCTAAACTTCTCTTCTCGCTTCATTTCATCCATTTGATCTTCAGTCACTGATAGCCTTTCTTCCAGTTGATCCAATTGGCTACTGAAGCTTGTTCATTCCTCACGTAGTTCTTATGCCATGGTTTTCAGCTCCATCATGTCATTTAAAGTCTTCTCTATGCTGTTTAGTTAGCCATTCGTCCAATTTTTTTTCAGGGTTTTTAGCTTTTTTGCAATGGGTTCGAACATACTCCTTTAGCTCGGAGAAGTTTATTATTACCAATCTTCTGAAGCCCTCTCTTCTCAACTCGTCAAAGTCATTCTTTGTCCAGCTTTTTTCTATTGCTGGCAAGGATCTGCGTTTCTTGGAGGAGAAGAGGCACTCTGATTTTTAAAATTTTCAGCTTTTCTGCTCTGGTTTCTCCCCATCTTTGTGGTTTTATCTACCTTTGGTCTTTGATGATGGTGACGTACAGATGGGATTTTGGTGTGGCTGTTCTTTCTGTTTGTTAGTTTTCTTTCTAACAGTCAGGACCCTCAGCTGCAGGTCTGTTGGATTTTGCTGGAGATCCACTCCAGACCCTGTTTGCCTGGGTATCACCAGTGGAGGCTGCAGAACCACAAATATTGCAGAATGGCAAATGTTGCTGCCTGATTGTTCCTCTGGAAGCTTCATCTCAGAGGGGCACCCAGCCGTATAATGTGTCGGTCGGCCCCTGCTGGGAAGTGCCTCCCAGTTAGACTACTCGGGGGTCAGATTCCCACGTGAGGAGGCAGTCTGTTCGTTCTCAGATCTCAATCTCCATGCTGGGAGTACTACTACTCTTCAAAGCTGTCAGACAAGGAGATTTAAGTCTACTGAAGTTTCTGCTGCCTTTTGTTCAGCTTAGCCCTGCCCCCAGAGGTGAAGTCTACAGAGGCAGGCAGGCTTCCTTGAGCTGCAGTGGGCTCCACTCAATTCGAGCTTCCCAGCCACTTTGTTTACCTACTTCAGCCTCAGCAATGGCGGGTGTCCCTCCCCCAGCCTTGCTGCCGCCTTGCAGTTTGATCTCAGACTGCTGTGCTAGCAGTGAGTGAGGCTCCGTGGGCATGGGACCCTCTGTGCCAAGCGCAGGATATAATCTCCTGGTGTGCCATTTGCTAAGACCATTGGAAAAGTGCAGTATTTGGGTGGGAGTGACCTGATTTTCCAGGTGCCATCTGTCACGGCTTCCCTTGGCTAGGAAGGGGAATTCCCTGACCCCTTGTGCTTCCCGGATGAGGCGATGCCTCGCTCTACTTCAGCTCACAGTCCGTGGGCTGCACCCACTATCCTGCACCCACTGTCCGACAAGCCCCAGTGAGATGAACCCAGTACCTCATTTGGAAATGCAGAAATCACCCATCTTCTGCATTGCTCATGCTGAGAGCTGTAGACTGGAGCTTTTCCTATTCGGCCATCTTGGAACCTCCCCAAAAAAGACCGATTGTTTTTAACTTAACTTTTAATTACAAATGCAAGACATGTACACCATAAACATTAGAACAGCATGGAAGTATAAGAATAAAATTGGAAGTCCTCTTTTACTTAAACCTAGAGAAGCAACTATTTTTGAGGATTTATAACCATAATAGGTTCATTGCCCAATGCACACAGCATGTCAATATGCTGAGACACTGGGTTGCAGCAGGGAAAGAGGTTTAATCATAGGGCTGTCAGATGAGGAAACAGAAAGAAAACTCAAGTCTGTGTCCCTGAGCAGTTTGTGACGAATGATTTTTAAGGGTTTTGGAAGGGGTCAGAGTATGGAAAGCATTGATTGGTCAAAGAGTGTTAAGGCGAAGTAGTGGTATAGGGAGATGAAGAAATGATATTCTCATGCTGAATTGGTTACTTTGTGGGGGTCTTCAAACTGGTTGGTGTCAGCTGTTCTGCTGGAACTCAGGATCTGCTTAGGCAATTCTTAAAAACCTTATGATTCTGATGTCAGAAATCCTATCCACAAGAACAGTGGGGATGCAAACGGTCAGTATCTAGTGCTAAGTAACTTTCAGTTACAAGGATGTGGGTCAGAGTGCTGCCTAATAGTTAACCATATTTCTTTCCACAATTCTTTAACTCTATAAGGATGGCTTCAGATATTGTATAACTTTTATAACTTACATTTCTCTTATTATGCATTATATTAGTTTGCTAGGGCTGCTATAGCACAGTTCCACAGACTGGCTGGCTTAAACCAGACATTTATTGTCTCATAGTTCTGGAAGTCCAAGATGAAGGTGTCTACAGGGTTGATACCTTCTGAGGGCTGCGAGGAAAGAATTTAACACAGACCTCTCTCCTTGGTTTGTGAATGGCTTTCTTTTCCTTATATCTCTTGACATTGTCTTCACATTCTCTGTCCTTGTTCAGTTAGGACACCAGTCATTTTGGATTAGGGTCTACCCTTATGACCTCATTTTAACTTGATTACCTCTGTAAAGATCCTGCCTCCAAATAAGGACACATTTTTGAGGTACCAGAAGTTAAAATTCATGTGAATTTTGTGGGGACCAAAATTCATATATTTTTGAAACATGAATTCAACCCATAACATGGGTGGAGTGAAGAATCTTGTCATATATTTAAAGGCCATTAGTATTTCTTCAGCTGTTCTTGTCATTTGCCCATTTTTGTCTGGAGGATTGTTGCCTGATGCTGGAAGAAATTTATTTCTATTCCACACATGTGTATTGCCATCTTTATCATATACTAAATTCCAGTATTATGATGTCTTGTTTGACCCTTTTTATTCTGTTACATTGGTCTCTGTCTATACATGTGCCAATTACACACCACGTTAGTTATTAAGGATATACATTATGTTTTAATATCACGTAAGGCTAGCCTTTGCTTATTGCTCTTCTTTTTTGTTGTTTTTCTGTGTATTCTTGTTTTTGTTTTTTTTCCATACAAGCCTTAGAATCAACTTACTTAGTTTCAGAAAATTTTCTGTGTTTTTCTTTGGGGGCTGTGTGGGATGGTCAGAAAAAGGATTACATTAATTAGTTGACTTGAGAGAATTGACATCTTCATGAAAACTATTCTGTCTCAGAATACGTTGTCTTTCTATATGTTCAAGTTCAGTTTTCCTCAAGAATCATAACATTTTAATCATATAGCTTATATATATGTATAGTTTAAGCTTTTCTTTGCTACTGTTAAAAATGGAGTTTTTCTCTTGAAGAATATCTTCTTACTGGTGGTTGCTTGTACATAAAAAGACTACTTTCTGTACATGGATTTTTATTTCCCATGATCATACTGAATTTTTATATTGGTTGTAGTAGTGTTTCAGCTTATTCTCTTGGGTTTTTCCAGGAATACCTATATCTTATCTCCAAATAAAGATGGTTTTCCCTTTTCCTTTCTAATCATTCTACATCACACTTTTTTTTTTTGGTCTGTTTACTTACTTTGACTTATACATCTAATACAGTGTTAAATAATAAAGTGGTAGTAGTAGGCCTTTTTCTTTACTGTGGTTGACCAACATTCTATGTTTCCCCATTAAGATAATAGTGTTGGACTGAAGAAGAATATTCTTATCATCTTGAGGAAATAACCATTGATTCCTATTTTAATATTTTTATCAAAGATAGATTGAATTGGTTGCATTTTATCAACTTATTCAACAGAAATAGAGGTGACCCATAATTTTTCAACTTATAGATTGTAAACTATAACATATTTGTAGTTTATGTGTTGTAAATTATAATCTATAACTTTATATATTTTAAACTATATTAATACATTTCCTAATATCAAATCCTTTTTTCTAATATTGAAACATCCTTGTATTCCTAGAATAAACTCCACTTGGCACCACAGGTTGGCTGGACACAGAAAAGCAATAGCAATCACTGTAGTCTGGTTCTCAAAGACTCCTACTCCCAGGGTAAGGGGAAGAGCACCACATCAAGGGAACACCCTATAGGACAAAAGAATTCAGACGACAGGCCTTGAGTCCCAGATCTTTCTGCTGGTGGGAGTTTCTTTCAGCAGAGACATAATTGCAGTGCTAGGCTCAGCAGGAAAAGTCTGCAGCTCTACCCCAACAGTCAGGCAGACTTGGTGCTCTTGGAGGGTCTTGGAGAAGTGGTCTTTTTCCCACCTTGTCCACCACTGCAGACACAGCTGGGGCTTCTCCCACAGGAGCTCAGTGTGGCTGAACCTGTAGACAGCCTTCCCGGAACACTGCAGGGTGACTGCATTGCCGCAGGAGAGGTACCCCGACAGGTTCAGGCTTGCACAAGAGGCAGAGTCACAGTTTCTGTCTCCTTAGAACACAACATGCCTACAGATAAAAATATCTGAATAGCTGGACCACTGGGACAAGAGTGAGTCTGGGAGTTGGATAGCTTTCCTGCTTGGCCTGGCAGGGAAGCTGAGGTGGCTCTCTCTCTTCCCCTTGTTAAGACCTCACTGCATCTAACTGAGAGCTCCCTCAGCCACCTTCATCAAGGCTAGGACCTCTGTCCACCATTGGATATTACATTTACCACCTGCTTTACCTACAACAGGTTCCTACCCAGGGATACCACTCCTATCCTGAAGCCTGAACCATCAACTCAGTAAATGAAATATTGGGGAAAAATTAAATTAAAAAGTGCATACCACAGGGAAATGAGATAAGCTTCAAGAGACCTCTGCCATTGCAATTCCATAGGAGATAGCAAACTTGCCCACACACTGAGTACATGATGACTACTACAGCCATATGAGGAAACCATCATACAAAGACTGTCCACAACTGAGGAATTCATAGTCTTCACTCCCAAAAGTACAGATAACCAAATTAAGCTATAATAAACATTGAACTCACATTCTTGAGGGGGAAAGAAGAAATTAAAAACACAGTCAAATAAAAAATAAATTCAAGAACAATTAGAGGAAATAGTATACCCAAATGAGAAGGAACCAGAAAAGTAATTCTGATAATACGACAAAACAAGGTTCTGTAACACCCCCAAAAACATCATACGGTCTCTCCAGCAGTGGATCCAAACCAAGATGTAATCTTTGAAATACCAGATAAAGAATTTAGAAGATTATTAAGCTACTCAAGGAGATACCACAGAAAGATGAAAACCAACATAAATTTTTTAAAATTCAGGATATGAATGAAAAATTTTCTAGAGAGATGTAAAGAAAAATCAATCCGAACTTCTGGAAATGAAAGACACACTTAGGGAACTATAAAATGCCATGGAAAGGTTCAACAATAGACTACAACACGTAGACAAAAGAATTTTAGAGCTCAAAGATCAGGCTTTTGATTAACCCAATCAGACAAACATATAAAGGAATCAAAAGAAATGAAGAAAGTCTTTAAGAAATATGGGATTATGTAAAACAGCCAAACCTAAGAATAATTGGTGTTGCTGAGGAAGAAGAGAAGGCTAGACATTTGGAAAACTTATTTGAGGGAATAATTGAGGAAAACATCCCTGGCCTTGCTAGAGATTTAGATATCCAAATACAAGAAGCTCAAAGAACTCCTTGGAAATTTCATTACGAAAAGATCATCACTGAAGCACACAGTTGTTAGGTATCTAAAATCAACACGAAGGAAAGAATTCTAAGAGCTGCGAGACAAAAGCATCAAATATAAGAGAAAACCTATCTGACTAACAGCACACTTCTAAGCAGAAACCTTATAAGCTAGAAGGGAATTGGGGTCCTATCTTTAGCCTCCTTAAACAGAATAACTGTTAGTCAAGAATTTTGTATCCAGCAAAATTAATAAATCCAGCAAAACTAAAACCTTTCATAAATGAAAGAGAAATGAAGTCATTTTCAGACAAACACATGCTCAGGGAATTTGCTACTACTGAACCAGCACTATAGGAAATGCTAAAAGAAGTTATAAATCCCGAAACAAAAGTTCAACATGCACTAAAATAGAACTTCTTGAAAGCAAAACAAAAACAAAAACAAAAAAAACTCATAGGGCCTGTAAAACTATAACACAACAACAGTTTATCTAGGCAACAACTGATACTGATGAATAGAACAGTACCCCACATCTCAATATTAACGTTGAATGTAAATGGCCTAAATGCTCCAATTAAAAGATATAGAATGGCAGAATGAATTTAAAAATCACAATAGAAATATCTGCTTTCTTCAGGAGACTTACCTAACACATAAGAATTCATATAAACTCAAGATAAAGGGATGGAAAAGATATACTACACAAATGAAAACCAAAGCAAGCAAGAGTAGCTATTCTTATATCAGACAAAACAGACTTTAAGGCATCAGCAGTGAAAAAAGACAAGGTCATTATATAATGATAAAAGGATCAATCCAACAAGAAGATACTATAATACTAAATCTATATGCACCTAACACTGGCGCTCTCATATTTATAAAACAGTTACTACTAGACCCAAGAAATAAAATAGCAACACAATAATAGTGGTGGACTTAAAAGTACTCCACTGACAGCACTAAACAGATCGAGACAGAAAGCCAACAAACAGTGGACTTAAGCTGTACCCTAAAACAAATGGACTTAACAGAAATTTACAGAACATTCTGCCCAACAACTGCAGAATATACATTCTTCTTAG
This sequence comes from Papio anubis, assembly GCF_008728515.1. Classification (NCBI taxonomy): domain Eukaryota; kingdom Metazoa; phylum Chordata; class Mammalia; order Primates; family Cercopithecidae; genus Papio; species Papio anubis. Next base: position 74,310,793 of record NC_044990.1, on the reverse strand, counting down.
CACATGGAACATTCTCCAACATAGGCCACAAAACAAGTCTCAATAAATTTAAGAAAGTCGAGATCATATCAAGTATCTTCTCAGACAACAATGGAATAAAATTAGAAATCAGCTCCCAAAGGAACTGTCAACACTATACAAATACATGGAAATTAAATAATCTGCTCCTGAATGAATTGGGAATTAACAATAAAATCAAGATGGAAATCAAAAGATTCTTTGAAATGAATGGTAATAGTGACAGAGGTTATCAGAACCTCTGGAATACAACAAAAGCAGTGCTAAGAGGAAAAGTCATAGCATCAAATGCCTACATCAGAAAGCCTGAAAGAGCACAAATAGACAACCTAATGCCACACCTCAAGGAACTAGAGAAACAGGAACCAACTAAACCCGAAGTCATTGAAAGAAAAGAAATAACAAAGATCAGAGCAGAACTAAATGAAATTGAAACTAACAAAAAAGAAAAATGAAACAAAAAGCTGGTTCTTTGAAAAGATAAACAAAATTGATAGACTATTAATGAGATTAACCAAAAAGAGAGAAAATCCAAATAAGCTCAATTTGAAATGAAACCAGAGACTCACAACCAATACTGCAGAAATACAAAAGATCATTCAAGACCGCTATGAACACCTTTACATGCACAAACTATTAGCATCGTACTGGAAGTCCTAGCCAGAGCAATTAGGCAAGTAAAAGAAATAAAGGACATACAAAGTGGAAAAGAGGAAGTCAAACTAATGCTGTTCACCAGTGATATGACCATCTACCTAGAAAACCCTAAAGACATATCCAAAAAAATCCTAGTTCTGATAAACTAATTCAGTAAAGTCTCAGGCTACAAAGTCACTGCACACAAATCAGTGGCACTGCTATACACAAAGGATGACCAAGCTAAGAAGCAAATCAAGAAGTCAATCCCTTTTATAACAGCTGCAAAGAAAATACCTGGGTATATACCTAACCAAGGAGGTAAAAGATCCCTACAAGGAAAACTGCTGAAAGAAATCATCATAGATGACACAAATGAAAACACATCCCGTGGAAATAATCAATATTGTGAAAATGACTATACTGCCCAATGCAATCTACAGATTCAATGCAATTCACACCCAAATACCGTATCATTTTTCACAGAACTAGGAAAAACAATCCTAAAATTCATATGGAACCAAAAAAAGAGCCTGAATAGCTAAAGCAATCCTAAACAAAAAGAAAAATCTGGAAGCATCACATCACCAAACTTCAAATTCTACGACAAGGCTATAGTTATTAAAACAACATGATGCTGGTATAAAAATAGGCATGTAGACCAGTGGAACAGAAGAGAGACCACAGAAATGAAGCCAAGTACTTACAGCCAACTGGTTCTTTGACAAAGCATAAAAAAACAAACTGGGGCAAGGTCACCCTATTCAATAAATGGTGCTGGGAAAACTTGCAGGCCACATAAAGAAGAATGAAACCGCATCCCCATTTCTCACCTTATACAAAAATTAGCTCAAGATGGATCAAGATGTTTATGGTTTATCTGTAACCATAAACATTTCTAGACAATAACACTGGAAAAACTCTTCTGGGCATTGATAGACAAAGAATTCATGACCAAGACTCCAAAAGCAAATGCAACCAAAATAAATAAATGGGACCTAATTATAAAACTTCTGCATGGCAAAAGAAATAATCATCAGACTAAACCTACAACCCACAGAATGGGAGAAAATATTTGTGACTATGCATCTGACAAAGGACTAGTATCCAGAATCTACAAAAAACTCAAATTAGCAAGAAAAAAATAATCCCATCAAAAGTGGGCAAAGGACATAAATAGAAATTTGTCAAAAGATGATGTACAAGTGGCCAAGAAACATGAAAAAATGCCCATTATTACTATTCAGCAGGAAAATACAAGTTAAAACCACAATGAGATACACCTTACTCCTGCTAGAATGGCCATAAAGAAAAAGTCAGAAATGAGTAGATGTTGGCATGGATATGGTGAAAAGGGAACACTTTTACACTGCTGGTGGGACTGTATATTAGCGCAACCTCTATGGAAAACAGTATGGAGACTCTTTGAAGAACTAAAAGTAGATCTACCATTCAATACAGAAATCCCACTACTGGGTATCTCCCCACTGGAAAAGAAGTCATTATATGAGAAAGACACATGCACACACGTTTATAGCAACACATTTCACAATTGCAGAGAACCAACTTAAATGCCTTAACCAATGAGTAGATAAAGAAAACATGGTATATATATATATCCCCTGGACTAAAGGAATGAAAATAATAAGAAGGAGCAAAATAGTGTATTTTATAGCAACTGGGTGGCCATTATTCTAAGTGAAGTCACTTCAGAATGGAAACTCAAATACCATATGTTCTCACTTACAAGTGAGGACTAAACTATGAGGACACAAAGACGTACAGTGATATAATGGACTTTGGGGGCTTGAGGGGCAGGGAGGGAAAAGGGAATGAGGGATAAAAGACTACATATTGGATGCAATGTACACTGCTCAGGTGATGGGTACACTAAAATCTGAGAATTCACCACTATGGAATTCATCCAAGTAACCGAAAACCACTTGTACCCCAAAAGCTATTGAAATAAAAATTTTAAAAAAGAATAAACCTCACTTGGTCATGACCTATTATTCTTATATGTGCTGGTAGTCTTTTCTCTAATGTCTAAGTATTTTTGCATCAATATTCATAGATGAAAACTGTAGTGCTCTTTTGTGCAGTTTTTTCAGGTTTTAATATTTATTTTTCTTTTGTTACCGAAGTTACCACCACTTCATGAAAATAATTGGGAGCTTTGTATTCCTCTTTTGTGCTCTGGAACAGTTTACATAGCACTGGAACCTGGGTCTTTTTAGGGGAGTAGACAGCTTTCTCTGCTTCTGTGGAAATTTGGCTGTTCAGTCTTCATATAGCTTCTGGAGTCAGTTTTGGCAAATTATGTTTTCCAAGAAAAAGATTTATATTGGATATATTCTACAGTGTTGTAAAAAGTATTCTCTTTTTTAAAAAAAAGTCTTTGTTTCTTGTTTATTTTATTTTATTTTTTGAGACAGTTTCACTCTGACACACAGGCTGGAGTGCAGTGGTGCAGTCTCAGCTCAAACTCTGCCTCCCAGGTTCAAGTGATTCTTGTGCCTCAGCCTTCTGACTAGGTGAGATTATAAGTGTGTGCCATCATGCCTGGCTAATTTTTGTATTTTTAGTAGAGATGAGGTTTTGCCATGTTGGTCAAGCTGATCTTGGGCTCCTGGCCTCAAGTGATCTGCCCACCTTGGCCTCCCAAAGTGCTGGGATTACAGGCATGGGCCACCACATCTGGCCTATTTCATTTCTTATTTTGTACATTCATGCTTTCTCTTATTTTTCTCCTGTTTTTCTACATTGTGTTAGCTTGGTTGTAGTTGATTCTACCCTTTGACCTAAGAGTTGTATTATGAAGACTGATTGTTTCCTATGTGAAAGAGCCTTTATGTTTTCTGATTTTGTTATTTCTAGTGTTATTGTATTGAGATCAAATAATATTGTCTGTATTATTTCTTCCTTTTACAATCTATTGTTGTTTTCTTTGTGGCCTAATATCAGTTTTTATGAATGTTTCATGAGTTCTTAGAGAAGATGCATTCTTTTTACCAAAGTATAGATATATACATACATATATAAGTATATATTATTACATACACACATACACATGTATAAATGTATATGTGTGTGTATATATATAAGATCTATTTTATTCATTATGCTTTTAGAGCTTCCATAAGCTTACTTATTTTGGTGGTGAGCAGAGACTAAAACAAAGATAGACATAAGGATAACAATGGTATATAAATAAATGTTAGACAGTCTAATAATGCAGGAATAATACAACAACAAAAAACAGAAAGGGGAGAAAAAGTAGACAGAATAAACTTGCTTACTACTCTATTTGTAATAACTAGCAGTCAAGTGATGTTGAAAGTTGACAAATGTAATACAAGCTTGAACATATTCAATAGCATAATAAAGGGAAACACCAAGAAAGGTAATATATTATCAATATTTAAAAACTTTTTAGCTCATCTTGGAATCTTAAGTTGTAATTTTCATCTACTTTGTGTGATTTTGGGGTAAGTTTTCATTAACTGTATGAATGTTAGCCTATTTTTTATTTCTCATAGCATTTTGAATGAATTTTTGGGTGAAGGAGTTTCCTAGACTTGGAGCACAGGAGGATCCTAGGGAAGGGTATGGTAATATATAATGAGTCATGGTTGTTTCAACTTTGTAGTTCAGTGCTGTCTCTACTGCTGCTATAGGAAAGGCCTAGAGGTAACTCTTCCATGTGTCCGCAGCTCTGGCTCTCAGGTCCTAGCCTGATTGAAGAAGGCTTCTTCCTGCAGGTCTCTGTTTCACAAATCCCTCCTCTTGCCATCCCAGGTGATGCCACTGTAGCTGGTATTTTGTGAGATCTTCCCCTCTGGACCCGTAGCCTGAGCCTTGATTAGCTTTCTCTCTCTGCCTCCCCAGTAATCAATCCTGCCTTGTTCAAGCTACATCACACTCACAGGCACTCCCTCTCAGGAGCAGGCTCTTGCTCTTCTGGAAGGTCTAGCACCTTCTGAGCACCTGTCAGACCACCTTTCGCGTAACATGTTTCTCTTCCACAGTACCTTTGCAACTTCCCATGCAGTTCTGCTGTACGACTCTATTTTCGGCAGTACTTAATCACAATTTTGAGTTTGCAGGTTTTCTCTGTTTCTTATTTTTGCTGAAATGTTTGTGGATTTTGTTCTGTTTTGTTTTCTTCTCGTTGTTATATATTATTAACAATAAGAAAGAGGGACAATTCACAAATAAGCTGCCGCCTTGTTGTTCTGGAAACAGATGTCAATGCAAAGTTTTTCTTTTCTTTTTTGAGACAGGGTCTCACACTGCCTCCCAGGCTTGCATGTAGTGCACAGTCATGGCTCATTGTACCCTCAATCTCCTGGGCTCAAGCAATTTTCCAGCCTCAGCCTCCTGAGTAGCTGGGACTACAAGCGTGCACCATTGCTCCCAGCTAATTTATTATTGTTGTTTTTAGTAGAGAGGAGGTCTCACTGCATTGCCCAGGGCTGTTCTCGAACTCCCTGGCTCAAGCCATCCTCCCGCCTTGGCCTCCCAAAGTGTTGGGGTAATAGGCATGAGTGTCTGGCCAGGGTATTTTTGGTGCTATGCATTTTTCTCCCAGGTTCTGATTCTGATAAATACTGGACTTTTATTATAATTTTTGTAATATAGTTTGGGTTTTTTATTTGGTTCAAAAAGAAGTTGTTTTCATTTTAATTTCCTATAGTAATGGGTTTTCTCCTAATTTTGGTATCAATTTGTAGTTTTAATTTCATGACGGGCAATGAATGTCATCTGTAATATTGCTCCCTCTTGGAATTTGAGTTGTTCATCATGGCTTTTTTCTTTAATGAAGCTTCTAATGTTATAATCTTTGTTGAATTTGTTTTGCATGTCTTCATTCAGCCTTTTATTTTCAACATTTGTAGGTTTTAGGTATATATTTTTTATATTTACATTGTGGTTTTTTTCCTTCCAATATTTTTATTTTGTTTTTTAGAGACAGGCTCTCACTCTGTTGCCCAAGCTGGAGTGCAGTGGCAGTCATAGCTCACTCCAGCCTCAAACTCCTGGGCTCAAGCAATCCTGCCACCCCAGCCTCCCATGTATCTGGGACTACAGGCGTGTGCCACCATGCCCAGCTAATTTTTTTTCTTCTGTAGGGACAGGGTCTCACTGTGTTGTCCAGGCTGGTCTCCAACTCCTGGCCTGGAGCAATCTGCCCACCTCAGCCCTGCAAAGTGCTGGGATTACAGGCATGAGGCACTGCACATGGTCTTTCCTTTTAATCTGAGTATAAAGTTTTCTAACTTTTGAGTTGTTACCCTTATACTTACTGATTATACCAGAATGTTTATGATCTTATGTTATACTTTGATTTTTTGTTTGTTTTTATTAATCTTTAATGAAGTATAAGATTCACCAATTTTAAGCATATAGTTTAGTGACTTTTTTTTTTTTTCTTTTAAAGACAGAGTCTTGCTTTGTCATCCAGACTGGAATGCAGTGGTGTGATCTCAGCTCACTGCAACCTCCACCTCCCAGGGTCAAGCGATTCTTGTGTCTCAGCTTCTCAAAGCAGCTGGAATTACAAGTGTGTGCGAACATGCCTGGATAATTTTTGTACTTTTAGTAGAGAGGGGGTTTTGCCATGTTGGCCAGGCTGGTCTCGAACTCCTGACCTCAAGTGATCTGCTTGCCTCGGTTTCCCAAAGTGCTAGGATTACAGGCATGAGCCACTGTGCCCAGCCCAGTTAGTGACTTTTTAATAATATATACAGTCATGTAATCACCATCACAATCACGATGTAGAACATTTTCCTCAGCCCATGCAGCTCTGCAATTCACCTTTATGGCAGAACCTTCCTTTCCACACCCAACTCTTGCAATCACTAACCTACTTTCTGTTGTAACAGTTATGCCTTTCCTCCGGTGCCATACATTGAATAAGTATATACTCTTTTGTTTGAATTCACAAAATTGAAACCAAAGACTTACCATGTTGAATATATCAGTAGATTATTCCTTTTTATTCTTGACTGCTATTCCATTGTATAGATACACTATTTTGTGCCTGTCCTTTCTATTTGATGACCATTTGGGTTATTTCCAGTTTGGGGCTATAACTAGTCTTAGTCTGGATCATATATTTTCATTTCTCTTCTGTAAATACCTAGTAGTATGGGGGTGTTGGGTCATATGGAAAGCTTGTATTTAACCTGAGAGACTGAGAAGCTATTTTCCAAAGTGGTTGTAACATTCTAACAAACAACATATGAGAGTTCCAATTGCTGTACTTCCTCATTAACATTTGATATCATCTCTCTCTTAATTTAATGGATGCATAGTGATATATTGTTGTAGTTTCTATTTACATTTCCCTACAGACTAATTATAATATTAGTTCGTTCTTACACTGCCGTTAAGAAATACCTGAGACTGGGTGATTTATAAAGAAAAGAGGTTTAATTGGCTCGTGTGGTTCCGCAGACTGTGCAAGAAGCATGGCAGCATCTGCTTCTGGGGAAGCCTCAAGGAGCTTTTATTCATGGTGAAAGGCAAAGTAGGAGCAGGTGTATTACGTGGGAGGAACAGGACCAAGAGAGAGAAGCGGGAGGTGTCATACACTTTTGAACAACCAGGTCTCATACTAACTCACCCACTATCACAAGAACAGCACTGAGGGGATGGTGCTAACCCATTCATGAGGACTTTGCCCCCGTGGTCCAGTTACCTCCTACCAGGGAATTACACCCTCCCACCTCCAACACTGGGGATGAGATTTGGTGAGGACATAGATCCAAACCATATCATTGTGCTTATTGGCCATCTGTATAAGTTTTTTTTTTTTTTTTTTTTTTTTGCAAAGTGCCTATTCAAGATTTTTGCCCTTTTTTAGGTTTTGGGTTTTGAATTTCTTTGGAAAACAAAAAAGCCTACTGAGATTTTGATTGCAACTCTTGTTAAATCAGTTTGGTGAAGATTAATGTGTTGATTATATTAAGCTTCCAATTCATGAATATGTTATGTTTCTTGATTTATTTTGGTCTTTAATTACTCCTAGCAGAGTTTTAGTTTGCAGTGTACATATTTTACTAAGAATTTATAACTGAATGCTAATATAAATGGTATTTTTAAATTTCTAGTTTGTTGCTAATACATAGAAATACAATTAATTCTTGTATATGGACCTTATGTCCTGTGGCTTTGCTATACTCACTTATTAGTTCTAGTAGAGATCTTAGGAATTTTTTCCTAATGGGTCCTGTTACAGTTGTAGAGTTCACAGGATTTTCTTCACAATGGATCATATCTCCAGCAAATAAAAATAGTTTTACTTTTTCCTTTCCAGTCTTTATAGTAAGGTGTTTTATTTATTTTTCTTATTGTGCTGGACTGGCAAGGACCTCTGGGTTGAGAACAGATACCCTTCCTTGCCTGTTTTTCATCTTAGTGAGAAGGCATTTAGTTTTAGACCATTATGTATGATGTTAACTTTGGGTCTTCATAGTTGTCCTTTATCAGGCTGAAAAGGTTTCCTTTTATTCCTAGTTTACTGGGAGTTTTAATCATAAACTGATACTTGAGTATTTAAAATGCTTTTTCTGTATCTGTTGAGATGATCATGTGGCTTTTCTCTTGTCGTTAATGTATAAGTTATCCTGATTGACATTACAGTGTTTAATCAACCTTGTATTTCTGAGATAAAGTCTGCTTGGCTATGATGGAGGATCCTTTTTATATATTGCTGGTTTCAATTTCCTGAAATTTTCTTAAAAGATTTTTGCATCTGTGTTCAGGGAGGATACTGGTCTATAATTTTCTTAATGCCTTTATCTGGTGTTAAGGTCAAAGTAATGCTTGTTTAATAGAATGAGTTGAAGTCAAAGGAGATTGCCTCAGATGAGACTTTGGACTTTGGAGTTTTGAGTTAATGCTGGAATGAGTTAAGACTTTAGAAGACTGTTGGGAAGGCATGATTGTATGTTACAATGTGAGAAGGACATGAGATCTGAGGCAAATCCCCTCCACCTATGAGCCTGTAAAGTAAAAAACTGGTTACTTCCAAGATACAAAGGAGATATAAGCATTGGGTAAACATTCCTCTTCCAAAAGGAAAAAAATTGGCCAAAAGAAAGGGGCTACAGGCTCACACAGGTCCAAAACTCAGCAGGGCAGTCATTCAATCATAAAGCTCCAAAATAATCTCCTTTAACTCCATGTCCCACATCCAGGTACACTGATATGAGGGATGGGCTCCCAAGGCGTTGAGCAGTTCCCCCCCTGTGGCCTTGCAGGGTTCAACCCCTGAGGCTACTCTCACAGGCTAGACTTGAGTGCCTACAGCTTTTCCACACTGAAGGTGCAAGCTGCCAGTGGGTCTACTATTCCAGGCTCTGGAGGACAGTGGCCCTCTTCTCATAGCTCTACTAGGCAGTCCCCCAGTGGGGACTCTGGGGGGAAGGGGGTACAATCCCACTTTTTCACTTCATACTTCCCTAGTAGAGGTTCTCTCTGAGGTTCCACCCTTGCCGCAGGCTTCTGCCTAGATTCTCAGACTTTCAAAATACGTTCTCTGAAACCTAGGCAGTGGCTGCCAAGCCTCATTCACTGTTGCACTCTGCATGCCTACAGGCTTAACACCACATGACAGCCACCAAGGCTCATGGCTTGCACCCTCTGAAGTAGCAGCCTGAGCTATCTGGGGCTCCTTTAGCTGATGCTGGAGCCAGAGTGGTCAGAATGAGGAAAACAGTGTGTTTAGGCTATGCAGGGCTGCAGGGCTGCAGGGCAGCAGGGCCCTGGGCCTGGCCCATGAAACCATTCTTCCCTTCTAGGTCTCTGGGCCTGTAATGGGAGGGGCTGCTGCAAAGGTCTCTGAAATGCCTTTGAGGACTTTTTCTCATTGTCTTAGATGTTAGCCCTTGGCTCCCTTTTGGTTATGCAAATATCTCTAGCAAGTGGTTGCTCCACAGCCTGCTTGGATTCTTCCTTTGAAAACAAGCTTTTATTTTCTACATGGCCTGGCTGCAAATTTTCCACTTTTACACCCTGCTTCCCTTTTAAAAGTTCCAACTATAAATCATTTCTTTGCTCCCACATCTGAGCATAGCTTGCTAGAAACAGCCAGGCTATGTATTAAATACTTTACTGCTTAGAAATTTCTTCTACCAGATACCCTAAATCATCGCTTTGAAGTCAAACTTCCACAGGTCCCTAGGGCACAAACAGAATGCAGCCAAGTTCTTTGCTACAGCATAACATGCGTGACTTTGCTCCGGGTCCCAGTCAGTTCCTCATTTCCATCTGAGACCTCATTTCACTGTCCCTATCACTATCAACATTTTGGTCACAACCATTAACCAATCTCTGAGATGTTCCAAACTTTCCTTTATCTTCCTATTTCCTTTTGAGCCCTCCAAACTCTTCCAGCCTCTGCTATTACCCAGTTTCAAAGTTGTGTCTACGTTTTCAGGTATCTTTATAGCAGTGCCCCACTCCTTGGTACCAATTTTCTGTATTAGACCATTCTTGCACTGTCATAAAAAAATACCTGAGACTGGGTGATTTATAAAGAAAAGAGGTTTAATTGGTTCATGGTTCTCAGGCTGTGCAAGCATGGCACCAACATCACTTGGGTTCTGGGGAGGTATAATTCACATACTATACAATTCACTGATCAAAATGTATAGTTCAGTCACTTGTAGTATATTCACAGAGTTGTGCATCCATCACAGCAATCAACTATAGAACATATTCACTACCCCATAAATGGGGGAGGCCTCAGGGAGCTTTTACTTGTAGTGAAGGTGAAGTGGGAGCAGGCATATCACATGGTGAAAGCAGGAGCAAGATGAGAGAGAGTAGGGTGGGTACGGTGTGCCACACACTTTTAAACAACCAGATCTTACGAGAACTCACTACCACAAAGACAGCACCAAGCCATGGAGGACTGACACCAGGACCCAAACCACCTCCCACCAAGCCCCCACCTCTAGCATTGAGAATTACAGCTCAATTCAATATGAGATATAGATAGGGACAAAAATTCAAACTGTATAATTAGCTGGTAATCTCTCATTCTGGAGAGTGCATTATCTGATATTTATACAGACCCTCAAGCTTTTGTGTTTTAATGTTTTCATAGTGTATTTTTTATCCTTTTACTTAAAACTATCTGTTAGTATATTAGGGTGGGTTTCTTGCAGAGAGCATATAGTTGGGTCTTTTTAATCCAGTCTTAAAGACTGCTTGTCACTGTAGTATTTATATAAGGGTGGGCCAATTTATACAAGGGTCATCTGTGGGTCAAATCTGCTGTTATACAGCCCCAAAGAATTGTTTTTACATTTTTTAATGAAAAAAATCAAAAGAGTAATAACTTGAGGTACATGAAAATTATATCCAAATATCTAGTGTTTCTAAAATTTCGTTGGAACATAGATTTGCTCATTCATTCATGTACTGTCTGTGACTGTTTTGTGCTGCAATGGCAGCTGAATAGTTTTGTTGGAGATTATACAGTCCACAACTAAAAATATTTATTATCTGTCTTTTTACAGTAAAAGTTTGCTAAGCTTTCATCTAAAGCATTACATTTATTGTAATTATGGATATGATTGGATTTAAACAAGCCATTTCCTATTTTTCTGTTTGATTTGTGTTCCTTATGCCTTTTTTCCTTCTTTTTTCTGCCTTCTTTTGGGTTTTTTCCTTCAAATTCGATTTTATCTCCAGTATTATTTTATTAGCCATACTTCCTTTATTTTTTAATGAAGTTTCTCTACAGTTTAGAATATATGTCTCTAACACACTGTAGTCAACCTTAAATTATATTACTTTGTTTCATATATAGTGTAGGAGCTTTGCAACCTTATAATTCTGTTTTTTCCTCTTTTCTCTTATGCTATTGTTATAATACATTTTACTATTATATATTATTAATCCCATATTACATTTTTTCTATTTGCATTTTAAATAATTATCTATAGCTTTATTAATATATAATTCACATACTTTACAATTCACTAATTCAAAGTGTATAGTTCAATGGCTTTTAGTATATTCACAGAGTTGTGCATCCATCACAGCAATTCACTACCCCATAAAGAAATCCTATCCTCTTTTTTTTTTTTTTTTTTTTACGGAGTCTCGCTCTGTCGCCCAGGCTGGAGTGCAGTGGCCGGATCTCAGCTCACTGCAAGCTCCGCCTCCCGGGTTCACGCCATTCTCCGGCCTCAGCCTCCCGAGTAGCTGGGACTACAGGCGCCCGCCACCTCGCCCGGCTAGTTTTTTGTATTTCTTAGTAGAGACGGGGTTTCACCGTGTTAGCCAGGATGGTCTCGATCTCCTGACCTCGTGATCCACCCGTCTCGGCCTCCCAAAGTGCTGGGATTACAGGCTTGAGCCACCGCGCCCGGCCGAAATCCTATCCTCTTTAGCTCACCCCCTAATTTCCCTATCTCCTTGACCCTGAACAACTCATCTAGAAAGTACTACGAATCTACTTCTGCCTCCACAGATTTGCCTGTAGGTTTCACATGGATGGGATTGTCCAATGTCATAATTTGTAACTGGCTTATTTCACTTAGCATTATGCTGTTAAAATATATTTCTATGAATATTTATATACAGGTTTTAAGTAGATATTATGTTTTCATTTTCCATGGGTTTATACTTAGTGAAATCACTGGGTCATATGGTAACTCTGTGTTTGAGCACTTGAGGAACTGTCAGACTATTTTCCAAAACCACTGGCTGTATTTTACATTTCCACCAGAGTTATATGAGGCTTCTAATCTCCCTACATCCTTGTCAATACCTTTTATGTCTTTTTGATTAAAAATATCATAGTGGCTGAGAAGTAGTATCTCACTGTGGTTTTGATTTGCATTTCCCTGATGGCAAATGATATTCACCATCTTATTGTGTGCTTATTGGCAGTCTGTATATCTTTTTTAGAGAACTATCTATTGAGATCCTTTGCCCATTTTTGAATTTTTCTTTTTGTTGTGTATTTGTAAGAGTTCTTTATATATTTTGATACAAGTACCTTACCAAGTGTGATTTATAAAATTTTCTCCCATTTTTTGTTGTCTTTTCATTTTCTCGATGATGTCCTTTGTGGTACAAATGTTAATATATTTTGATACTCAGGTTTTTTTGTCTTTCCTTGCTTGTGTTTTTGGTACTATAGCTAAGAAACTACATTTGGCCCTTTAACGACACAGGTTTGAACTGCACAGGTCCACCTATCTAGATTTTTTTCAACAAACATACTGGAAAATTTTTTGGATATTTGCAACAGTTTGAAAAAACTTGCAGAGGAACCATGTAACCTAGAAATATTGAAAAGACTAAAAAGCTAGGTATGTCATGAATGCTTAAAACATGTAGATACTAGTCTGTTTTATTATTTACTGTATAAAATATCCATAAGTCTATTATTAAAAGTTAAAATTGATAAATGTATGCACACAAACACAGACCATACATGGCATCATAGGCAGTTGAGAAATATAAACAAACATAAAATTAACTGTAGTACATACTATACTACTGTAATAATGTCGTAGCCACCTCCTGTTGCTGTTGCAGTGAGCTCAAGTAATGTGTCTGCTTAAAACACTAATCATCTCCACATGAGCAGTTCATATCGTGTTTAGTGCAATACCATAAAACTTGAATAATACCATGGGACCCAAATGAAGTCATGGATTATCACTGGTGATGCTGGAAGTGCTCCCAAAAAGCAAAGAAAAAAGCCATGATATTACAAGAAAAAGTTGAATTGCTTGATACGTACAGTAGACTGAGGTCTTCACATGTGATTATCCATTTCAAGATAAATGTATCCAGTGTAAGGACCATTGAAAAAAGAAATGAAAATTTTGTGAAGTTGGCACTGCAGCTATGTCAGCAGGCACCAAAACTTTACACTTCTTGCAAAATACCCATTTATCTCATATTTAAAATGCAGCTTTTATGTTGGTGCAGGATTACTATAAGAAAGGCTTACCTGTAGACTAATATAATTCAAGAAAAAGAAAAGTCATTATATGACAACTTAAAGCAAAAGTAAGGTGCAGGATCTAAAGCTGGAGAATTTAATGCCAGCAAAGGATGATGTGATAATTTTAGAATGAGGTTTGGTTTTTTAAAGTCAAGATAATAGGAGAGGCAGCTTCTGCCAACCAAGAGGCAGCAGACAAGTTCCCAGATGCCATTAAGAAAATCACCTGAGCAGCTTGGGTGGTGGGAGGAGGAGCGGCAGCAGCCAGGCAGCCCAGTAGCCCAGCTTTGCTAAGGGTCTCAGTGTGCTGCAGCCTGCAGGCACTTGGCACACACCCTCCCTGCTGCCAGGATGTCAAGAGGAAGGTCAACTCCACTGAAGGGGGCAGCAAAGGAGTAGCTCAAGAGTGGAGATCTTCACACTTGTCAGCTAAATCTGCCCCTGCAAAAGTGGAAACTAAGCCAAAAAAGGCAGCAGAAAGGGATAAATCTCCAGACAGAACGTGCAAACAAAAGGGAAAGGAGGAGCAAAGGGAAAACAGGCTGAAGTGGCTAACCGAGAAAGTAAAGAAGATTTGTCTGCAGAAAATGAAGAAACAAAACTGAGGAGAGTTCAGCTTCCAATGAAGCTAGAGAGAAAGAAGCCAACTCTGATTAATATCCTATACCATGTCTTATCAGTGGTTCCTGTCTCCCGTCTCCCTTCTCGTACAATCCAGAGGAATATTTTTATCAACTATTTTGTAAATGCAAGTTTTTTAGTAGCTCTGGAAACATTTTTAAGAAGGAAGGAATCCCACCTTATCCCATTTTTTAAGTGTAAATGCTTATTTTAAAAAGAGGTGAAATCATTCACCGGTTGTTTATTTTTTGGTACAACCAGAAAATAGTGTGAGATATTGAATTATAGGAGGCTTTGACTATCTTAGGTGTCAGGTTAACATTCCATAGATGGGGGGTTAGTTTTTATATCCTATAATACAAAGCATACTAACCAGCAATATGGAGTCACAGTCCTGTACTGAATGTCTTAAACATTTTAAATTACTTCTGTTCCCATGTTGTTTTTTAGTAGAATTGTTTCCTAAAGAAAACCACTCCATATTCATGGCTTTCCCTGTCTGAATTGTATGTACTCTGTAACATCTTTAGTTGTGATAGTCCTGTTTTTCCAATAACTTTGTGAATGTGCTGTGAATGAAAATTTGAGTATGTAGTGTACATACTATTCAGTTATGAATTGGTAGGACATATGCAACAGCTTAACAACATGTGAAGATACTGGCATGTGATAGCCTCTTAAGGAAATTTTGCCTCCAGATATTAAGCTGGAAAGTCACTAGAGTAACTTTTACAAAGAATTTGAAATACATGGTTTTTTAGATTTTTGGTACATATGTTAAGAATTGTGTACAAATTGAAATGTCTATGTGGTGATCCTCAACCCAACCAGTAAACTCTCAATTATGAAAGAAAAAAATCACTAAGGAGAAAAGATATCTGCCCCAACAGATTTTTAATGAAGATGGAAGTTCCCTGTTCGTAGAAAAAAAAAAAAAAATGCCACAAAGGACATTTATTAGTAAGGAAGAGAAATGAAAACCAAGATTTGAAACAGGAAGAGATAGGCTACCTCTTTTATTTTATACAAATGCAGTTGGTCTTAAGATCAGTATTGTTCTTATCTATAAAGCTGTTAACCCCCAAGCCTTGAAGGTAAAGATAATACTAGCTGCCAGTCTTTTAGTTGCACAACAGAATCTCTGGGCAACAAGAATCCTTTCTCTGCATTGGTTCCATCAATGCTTTTGTCCCTGGGGTCAGGAAGTATGTTGCCTGTAAGGGACTGCCTTTTAAAGTTCTTTTGATATTGGGCAATGCTCTCTGGCCACCCAGAACTCCATGAGCTCAACACTGAAGGTGTCAAAGGGGTCTATCGGCCCCCAAACTCAACATCTCTAATTCAGTCTCTAGATCAGGGTGTCATAAGGACCTTTAAGCCTCGTTACAGAAAGTACTCTTTGGAAAAGATTGTCAGTGCTGTGGAAGAGAACCCTGATAGAACCTGAAAGTCTGGAAGGATGATAATATTGAAAATACCATCATTGTTATAGAAAAAACCATGAAAGTTATCAAGCCCCAAGCCATAAATTCCTGCTGGAGAAAACTGTCCAGATGTTGTGCATGACTTCACAGGATTTACGACAAAGCTAACCAAGGAAATCATGAAAGAGATTGTGAATATGGCCAAAAAAAAAAAAAAAAAAAAGGGGGAGCTGAGGGTTTCAAGATACGGATTTCTTGAATAAATTAAATAGCTAGTAGACACCACACCAGAAGAATTAACAGAAGATGACTTGATGGAGATGAGTGCTTCTGAACCAGTGCCACACAATGAGGAAGAAGACATAGAAGCAGTTCCAGAAAACAAAGTGACATTAGACAATTGGCAGAAGAGTTCCAATTAAAGACTGCTTTTGCTTTTTATGACATGGATCCCTCTATGATATGGAGACTGAGACTAACACAAACAGCGGAAGAAGGATTGGTACCATATAGAAACGTTTTTAGAGAAATAACAAATCAGACAGAAATTACAAGGTATTTCTGTGAAGTTACACTGAGTGTGCCTGCCTCTCCTCCCTCCCCTTCTGCCTCCTCCACCTCTGCCACTTCTGCCACCAGAGACAAGAAGACCAAACTAACAACTCCTCTTCCTTAGCCTATGGAATGTGAAGACAGTGTGGATGATGACCTTTCTGATGACCCACTTCCATTTAATGAATAGTAAGGTATATTTTCTCATGATTTTCTTAACATTTTCTCTAGCTTCCTTTGTTGTAAGAATACAGTATAAAATACATATACAAAATATGTTAACTGTGTTAGCTGTTTATGTTATCTCTAAGGCTTCCAGTCAACAATAGGCTATTAGTAAAGTTTTTAAAGAGTCAAAAGTTATATGTAGATTTTCAGCTGTGCAAGGGTTTAGTGTCCGTTCCTAACTTCTGTGTTATTCAAGGGTCAACTGTATTACCCAATCCAATTCACAAAGATTTCCATATATGTTTTCTTCTAAGAGCTTTAGGTCTTACACTTAGATTTTTAAATCTATCTTTAGTTAATTTTTAAATATGGTATGAAGTAGGAGTCCAACTTCATTCTTTGGCGTGTGGCTATCTAGTTGTCCCAGCACAATTTGTTAGAGAGACTGTCATTTCCCCATTGAATGGTCTGAACACCCTTGTCAGAATCATTTGATCATATATGCAAGGATTTATTTCTGGGTTCTCTATTCCTTTAGTCTATATGTCTCTTTTTATTCCAGTACCATACTGTTTTAATTACTGTAGCTTTGTAGTAAGTTTTTAAATCAGTGAGTCCAATTCTTTTCTTTTCAAAATTGTTTTGGCTATTAAGGTCCTGCAAGATTTTATACGAATTTTAGGTTTTTCTATTTCTGCAAAAAGTGTCATTGGGGTTTTGATAGGGGTTGTGTCAAATATGTAGATCACTTTGAGCAGTACTGTCATCTGATGTTCTTTCTTCCTAACAACAAATATATAATGTTTTGCTAACACCAATTCTCCAATTCACTGGACACCAGCTGGATCTCCAGTAATTCATTTCAACTCTGACATTAACTCCTGGAGTTAACCTTCACACCCTGCAGCTTAAGGGCCCAGGCTGCAAGACTGCCCCATTTCAGATACCAACTGTAAATATGATACCCAGGCTACCCATATTCCTGCCTGACCAGCTACAGTTCCTTAAGCTACAAAGTCGAGTTGCTGAATTGAGATCTTTTTTCTTTTTCAATGTTAGTGTTTACAGCTGTAAGTTTCCCTGATTACATTTTTATTGCATCCCGTAAATTTGCTTGTGTGTTTAATGACTCATGCCTTTCTTCAAATTTGGACTTTTTTTTTTTCACTGTGTTTTTGTTTGTTTGTTTGTTTTTGTTTTAAATAATGTACCTCTTTCCCCCTTACCTCTGTTCTCTCTGTCCAGGATTCTAACTAGTTGGATTTTTATACCTCTTGGTTCAATCCTATACAATTTTTATGTACTTTTTAATTGTGATTTAAAAAAAAAAAAAAAACACGTAACAAGAATTACTATCTTAACGATTTTTAAGTTCAGTAATGTTAAGTATATTCACATTGTTTTGGAATAGATCTCCAGAGCTTTTTCGTGTTGCAAATCTGAAACTTTATACTCATTAACAGTTCCCCTTCCCCCTCTCTCCCTAGCCCCTGGCAAACATCATTCTACTCTCTATGAATTTGATTACTCTAGATACTTTATGTAAGTGGGATAATATAGTATTTATTTTTTTGTGACTGACTGATTTCACTCAGCATAATATTGTCAAGATTTATTCATGTTGTAACATATGACAGGATTTCCTTCCCTTTTAAGAGACTGAATAAAATTCCATAGTATACATATATATTACCACATTTTGTTTACCCATTCATCTATCGATGGACATTTGGTTTGCTTTCACCTTTTGGCTACTGTGAATAATGCAGCTGTGGACATGTGTGTGTATATCTCTTTGATACCCCGCTTTCCATTATTTTGGATATATATATCCAGAAATAGGATTGCCAAATCATATGAATTTTTTTTTTTTTTTTGAGACGGAGTCTCGCTCTGTCGCCCAGGCTGGAGTGCAGTGGCGCGATCTCGGCTCACTGCAAGCTCTGCCTCCCGGGTTCACGCCATTCTCCTGCCTCAGCCTCGGGAGTACAGGCACCCGCCACCTCGCCCAGCTAATTTTTTGTATTTTTTAGTAGAGACGGGGTTTCACCGTGTTAGCCAGGATGGTCTCGATCTCCTGACCTTGTGATCCGCCCGTCTCGGCCTCCCAAAGTGCTGGGATTACAGGCTTGAGCCACCGCGCCCGGCCAAATCATATGAATTTTTAATGAACCTCTATTTTTCATAGCAGTTGCATTATTTTACAATCCCATCAGCAGTGCAAAAGAGTTCCAATTTCTCCATATCCTCACCAACACTTCTTATTTTCTGTTTTTTTTTTTTTAATATAGCAGTCATACTAATGGATCTAAAGTGATAATTTCATTGTAGTTTTGTTATGCGTTTCTGTGATGATTAGTGATATTGAGCATCTTTTCTTATGTTTGCTATTTATCATCTTTGAAGAAATGTATATTCAAGTTCTTTGCCCATTTTTTAATCAAGTTATTTTTTGTTTTTGAGTTGCAGAGTTTCTTTACATATTGTGGATATTAATCGCTTATCAGATATATTATTTGCATATATTTTCTCTGATTTGCTAGGTTGCCTTTCCACTCTGTTCATTGTGTCATTTGATGCACAAAGGTTTTTAGGTTTAATATAATCCCATCTATCTATTTTTGCTTTTATTATATTTTTGGTGTCATATGTAAGAAGTCATTGCTATGTCAGTGTCATGAAGATTTTTCCCTATGTCTTCCTCAGGAGTTTTATAATTTCAGGTCTTATATTTAGGTTTTTAATTGTTAATTTTCATATGTCATGTAAGATAGGAGTCCAGCTTTATTCTTTTGTGTATGGATATCCAGTTTGCCCAACTCCATTTTTGAAGGAGACTTATTTTCCCACTGAGTATTCTTGGCATTCTTATCAAAGATGAATTGATCACATACACAAGAGTTTATTTCTGGACTCTCTATTCCATTGGGCTGTTTGTCTTTATGCCAGCACCATACTGTTTTCATTACTGAAGCTTTGTAATATGTTATAAAATCAGGCAATGTGAATCTGCCAACTTCATTCTTCTTTTTCAGAATTATTTTCATCATCCCTTGTGATTCTGTATGAATTTCAGGATGACTTTTCCTGTTTCTGTAAAAAGCATCATTGGCGTTTTTATAGGGATTTTGTTGAATCTGAGTCTGTAGATTGCTTTGGGTAGTATATACATCTTAATATTAAACTTCCAGTTCATGAACATGGAATGTCTTTCCATTTATTTATGTCGTCTTGCATTCATCTCAGCATTTTTCGTTATTTTCAGTAAACACGTTCCACCTCCTAGGTTTATTCCTAATTATTTTGATCCTTTTGATGCTACTGTAAATAGAACTGTCTTCTTAGTCCTATAGATCTTTTGTACTCACATTTTCTCTTGCATATTTTTTCCTTTCATTTGTATTCTGAGAAAATTCTTTGGCATTATCTTCAATCTTTCTATTCATTTATTTTAGAGGGGTAATCACTTCTTAATTTCTAACAGATCTTTCTTTTCCCTGCTTGCTTCTTTTTAATTTCATTTTGTTCTTGTTTTATGGTTTCACTTTTTCTAATATCCCCTGAAATACCAATTAGAACTGTTTTGCATATTCCTTTGGTTCTTTTCAGGTCCTTTTTGTTTATGTTGTTTTATGTATTCATCTTGGCCCTTTTTTCTTCCTCAGAAACCTGGAGATCTTTGGCTGTTCATGTATATTTAAGAATGAAATATTAGATTGATCAATATAATAACTGGTGTGGGTTTCCTTTGCCAGGGTTTAAATGTGCTTCTTTCTCTGATAGGCTTCCCCAGATGGGAGGGTTAATTACTAACCCATGGTGTACAACTGGCAGGCCTCCTTCTAGGTGTATGGTCATGGAACAGATCAAAGCCCATCCTATACACCACCCCAAAAGCCCAAATGAGGGCGCTTCACTTAAGAGCAGACACCCATATAAAAATACCTCTTTACGGCCGGACACGGTGGCTCATGTCTGTAATCCCAGCACTTTGGGGGGCCAAGGCGATGGATCATCTGAGGTCAGGAGTTCGAGACCAGCCTGACCAACATGGAGAAACCCCGTCTCTACTAAACATACAAAATTAGCCGGGAGTGGTGGTGCATGCCTGTAATCCCAGCTACTCGGGAGGCTGAGGCAGGAGAATTGCTTGAACCCAGGAGGCGGAGGTTGCAGTGAGCCGAGATCAAGCCATTACACTCCAGTCTGGGCAACGAGTGAAACTCCATCTCCAAAAAAAAAAAAACATCCTGTTTCCCCCTCTCTCCCACCCTTTATTTCTCCCTCTTTGTCTCTCTCTGAGAATTGTTCAATTTTCTTTCAAGAACAGACTTCCACTTTTTATCTTAGAATAGATGCCAGGGTGTTAGTTTCTGTCTTAGATTCAGAAGAATGAGAGTGGGGAGCTGACAGGCACAGATTTTCCACACAGTCCTTCACTGAATTGCTTCACTGTGTGACTCACTATCCACTGGTGTTTGTTAGTAACCTCTCCCAGACTCCTCCATCAGGAAAGCCAAGTCATCGTTTCAGCTGTGTATTGTGGGATGAAGTTGTTTCATGCAGTCTATCCCTGTTTCCCATTTCTTGAAATTCATTGATAACTTTGCCCCAACAGTGTCTTGTAACCACTTCCCTCATTCTCATTATTGTTTTTCCTTTTTATATTTATTATCTTTCCAGTAGAATTTAGTGAAGAAACATAGTCTGACATCTTGAACTGTGGAACAGCATGCATTTAAATTATATTTTAATTAATTTCTGCCTGAAAATACTGAGTTCTCAGTGATTTACGTCAGTTGGTATGTGACAGCTCAGTGATTCAGAAGAGACCATTTTGCTCTCTAAGAGTCTTCATCAGAATTGTGCTTGCATTTATGTAGTACTTACGTCTGTGTCAGAGTGCGGTGTCCTCCCATCTTAGATGACGACTATATATTAATATGTCCTCTGCTTTCTGTTGTTCCATTACATTAAGGGTAGAATACTATATTCACAGTGAATAATCTGTTAGTATTCTTGAAGACCTCTTATCTGCCAGGCAGGATGCTAGATCCTAAAGATAACAAAGATAAGTAAGGTATGTTCCTTGTCCTCATAGACCCATGGGAGCTCACATTCTAGGTGGGTAGAAAGACCAGTAGTTATGAGACAATTTAATAGACATCACAGTGTACAAAGAGCTATTCTCGTGTTGCATAATGAAGCATATAGGTACTGAACTAGCAAATAAAGGATCCTCAGTCAATACCGGTGCTTCCTCATCATACGTAAGTTAATATTTAAGATAATTTTATGTTTAAGATGCCAGGAGCTAAATAAACTTTTCTCCCCTACAGTTTTGACACATGATGAACTCTAGCACTGGTTTATATGAGAAGGAAGGCGAAAGCATGACAGGAAACCTGACGCCTGCTGGGGAAGTGTGGAGCCCCTGCTGAGACGATTTGGAAGTCTCATGAAGATCAGTGACATATTCTTTAATTTTAAAAATTTGTAATTATTTAAAACAGGTATTTAATGTATTGAATAAGTTTAAGTTATATAATAAACGACCATTGAGTATTTAAAACCTGATTGTTCCTTTTTCCTGATTACCAAAGTTTGATGTTTTGCCAGATAGCCCAGGTACTGGACTAGCTGGTGTTTATCAAAGTATAGCCTTTTATATCTAGTTTTATGTGCATCCACATTTCCTTATTCACAAAATGCATTTAAAATTACAGAAATGCATTTAGGCTGGTGCAGTGGCTCACACCTGTAATCCCAGCACTTTAGGAGGCCAAGACAGGTGGATCACCTGAGTTCAGGAGTTCAAGACCAGCCTGGCCAACACGGCAGAACCCCGTCTCTACGAAAAATACAAAAAATTAGCTGGGTGTGGTGGTGGGCACCTGTAATCCCAGCTACTTGGGAGGATAAGGCAGGAGAATTGTTTGAATCCGGGAGGCGGGGGTTTCAGTGAGCCGATATTGCGCCATTGCACTCAAGCCTGGGTGACAGAGTAAGACTGTCTCAAAAAATAATATAAATAATAAAATTACAGAAATGCATTTAAAATTACAGAAACCTATTTTTTTGTATTTTTTCCTTCTGAGACAATAATAATAATAAAGCCTATTTGTACCTTAACTGGTGTTTTAAAATGGAAGTAATATTGTTGCGTGGTAATCATTTATCTTAAACAATGTTTTAATCTTATTGCGGTATTTGGATGTTCTAATGTTTCTAATTTTATGTCATAAAAATTATTTATGGGCATGTGGGATATATGTGTATTCTCTTTTTAAAAGGACTAGGTACTTTTATGAGAACTAGTTGAGGATGTAAACAGTTTGTTTTTCTGATGTGTATTAATAATAGATTAATAATAGGAAATGTTTAAAAACTATCCAACTATTCTAAAATCATAGGATCATGGGACTGGAAGAGAACTCAGTACCATTTGGACCTCATCCTGTGGAGAGTCTGATTCATTAGGTGTAAAGCCAGCTTGGTAAATCATGATTGTTTAAAAAGCTCTCCAGATGGTTCTGTAATTAGATAAGTTTGAGAAGCATTTAACAGAATTGGGCCCCCAGCTAGTGTGCCAGCCCCTATTCTAAGGCCCTGCCTGTAAAGCTGAGCCTCAGGCCATCTTGGAAGTTCTGGGACAACAGGGAACTCTCTACCTCTAGAGACAGGCTGGTCCGTCTTTGGACAGCTCTGTACACACAGTTCCATCATGAGCCAGAAGCTCACTCCTGTGAGCTCTTCAGAACAAGGCTAATCCTTCTGTATTTGACAGAACAGCCCATAGAGTTAAACATCAGCTCCATTCATTCCTAATAAGAGAGCACCTGCCTCGCCCTCTCGCAGTCATCTCCCTTTGTTACTTGTTCGTGTTTGTCTGTGTTAAAATGGGGTGCACCATTTATGGCCTGCTCTGGTGGAACTAGGTTATTCCTGTGAGTTCGGAGTATCCTATAGGGTACACTCAGAGGCTGGAGCAGTAAGTGGTCCTGGGGCGGCCAACGTAATGGTGCTCTCTGGCTCACTCCTCTTGGGAGTCAGCTGTAGCTGGGGATTGGTGAGAGGTGAGACTGTGTAAGGTTCTAGGCCAGATGCTCCACCCAGCTACCCAGAGGTCTGCTGCGGTGGCTGGGGTGCAAACCCCGACTATAAGATGGTGCTTTGTTTTCCTTTGTTACCAGCCTGTCTTCACTTCTGTGAGAATCTTATAGAAAGGATGATCAGCTGGGCAGAGACACCGGATTCCTACTTTTATTACCTACGATGGCCTTCTCCAGTATTCTAGATCCCATCTTTTCATGGAGTATGAAGCTAAAATTACAGAACAGTGTAAAGAGTCTTGATGCCCCCCTCGCTGTTTGTATCTTATGATCTGAGTGGACAATTTACACCAATTTACATGTTTCATTTCCAGGTGAGTGATATGTTATACCAGAAAATCCAGATTTATAAATAAGGTATTTCTTTACAGTGAAATGTTTTAATTAAATGGCTTGTTTTAAAAGTGCTGTTATGTCAAGAGCTCTCATGCATACCAACTGCTGTGCCATACAAAAATGCACCCTCCTCAGGGACATTACATAACTGAACCATAGGTCTTGCCTTGAGTATTTGGTAACACTTGGAGAGAAAGCCATTCAGTTCCCTTATCCTGGAAATGCTGAACAAATATAGTCCAACGGCTTTCATGGTATATTCAGGATCCTTAATTCTGGTTCTCAGCTGCAGGCCCCTATGTCAAGTTTTAACAAACATTAAATCGTGGAAGTAGTGGAGGTCAGCGGGATGGAGGGGAACTAGTTTCTAACTATGAGAAGTGATAAATGCCTTCTCTTTCTGCCTTCTTAGAAAAAAGTGTCAGAACAGCGTATCTAAGCTCAGAATGAGAAGCATTTGTGCTTGACCCACAGTGGCATGTGAGCTTTACGTAGAAAGTAGACCCAGAATCTGAGCATGAAGACGGCCCAAAGTCGGCATGCCACCTCCAACGCTTAGGTCCAAAAGGTTTTATTTTGGAAGTGCCTGTCATTTGGCTCCAGTCACCCTCAAGCTCCTAGAGAACAACATAGCTCCTAGAAGGATAGCATCAAATACTTCTAAAGGCATCTCAAGCCATGTCAGCCTGGTGTTATAAAATCAGGCTTTTAATATTAAACATGTAGTCTGACACAAGTGGGACCTGCCCGCAGAACTGCTTGTTGCTGTGTGCCAGGTCCTGACTCCAGCACCTGAGAAGCAACCAGACAATAAACTGCCACTGCCCAGAAGAGGCTCCAGGGACCCAACAGAATACTTTCAGGGCAGGAGGTACAGGGCAAGTCAGATGAACACGTGGATCATGTGTCCCAGATCCAGAGTTTCAGAGAAGTAAAAGGTGCTGATGGGCCCACGCTCAAACCAACAAGCAGAAGTTATGACCCAGCCATTGTCTTGCCCACTTCTGTTACTTGACTTCATAGACTGAAGGGGCTCCACTCACTTCCAAAGACCCAGATGATTGGTTAAAATCTCACCTTTGGTGGCAAAGTGAGAAAGAGGAAACATGATGGTCCAGGGCTTTGATGGCCAAAATTACAGGTAACTTTGTAAGTTAGAGGGGCTTGGTCAGGTGTGTAAGCCCATCCTAGAACTACTCTTTTTTAGAAGTCTTCAAGTGTTATGGTAATGTGACAGCTGTTCCCCATTTTCTGTTTGTTAACCCCATTTACCAAATACAAACTTCTATTTTCTGAGAAATTCTAAGGGAAAGCCTCTAGACTTAGAACTAGTAACACCTCTGTTTTAAAGATCTCTGATTTGGAAAATAATCTTGTCCTCTACGGTGCATAATTACTTGAAGTGAAGAAGTTTACTTCAGTCATGTAGATCTGCTCAACTATGTAAAGTTTGCATCCTACCTGATGCGATTTTACTTTAAAAACGAAAGGTTTTTATTAGAATTGAAGAAAAATTACTCAGATTTTAAAGATGGGCTTCAAACCAAGACATTATTTGAATGACAAGGGTTCCAGATCAACCTTATGTTTCATTTAACATTTTCAGGAAAAGGAGAGGAGGAATAATGATGGTAGTACCTTTATTGGGTAAGATGAACGTTGAAATAAATAGAACTAATCCTGTAGTAGAGCGTCTAGTCTAGAGCATCAGATTGAAACTGCTCTCCATACAAATGTCCTGTCACAGACCTCTGCTGTGTTTGTCTTCCTTACACTGCTGGTAGCATTTCCTGTTTCCCCACGTCTGCTTCCACCAGAAAACGATTTCTAGAAAGTTTCATCTAAATAAGGCCAGTAATATAGTAGGTCTCTCTGCCCTGAACAGATTGAACAAATATTTCAACAATTTAACAAATAATTTAAGTACCTACTGTGTGCCAAGCTATCCTCTTTAGGTTATTAGACAGTATAAATGACAGACATTAATATCCAAATGAAAATGTTGTGAAGGGCAAGTGTCAAGACAGACCTAACAAGTAACATTTTAGGATGAAACCTGAAGTAAGAGTTAGTGCTAGCCAGGCAAGAAAGAATAGTATGGAAGGAGTTTTGTTCATTTGAGGACTGAAAGAAAGCCCATGAGGTTGGAGCCTGGATGACAAGGCAAGTGAGTTTATGAACCATGTGGAGAGCTTTTGTGATTGGATCTTCAAGCGCAGTGAAGGGCTAACATCCATTCATATAAATCATAAACTGCTCAGTGAATATTTTTATGCCTGCATTGTTTCCTAATACTTAACAGCAGTAGCAACTTTTTGGACAGAAGCTCTAGATTTGCTAATGCTGCTTTTTTTTCATTGTACGATGTCCATAATGAATTTCCTCTGATCTGAGGCCCTGTCCTACAGGGAGAGCCCTCCCTTCATTCCACAATTGCTTAATGTTTGCATTCAGTAGGAGGAATAGATGCTATTTTGTTTGCACAAACAACTGTAGAATGAACTCTTTCCACTTTAACTTGAGATAACAAAGCCACAAACATTGCAGGAAACAAAATAGTGCAACGGGTGGTATATATGAAGTGACAGGGCATTTAAAATCCTAAGAAAATTTGACACAGTGAAATGTACATAATTTGTTAAAAGAATTATCCCTTTTGAGATGGAATCTCACTGTCGCCCAGGCTGGAGTGTAGTGGCACAATCTTAGCTCACTGCAACCTCCGCCTCCCAGGTTCAAGCAATTCTCCTGCCTCAGCCTCTGAAGTAGCTGAGACTACAGGCGCCCCCCACCACGTCCGGCTAATTTTTTGTATTTTTAGTAGAGACGGGGTTTCATCATGTTGGCCAGGCTGGTCTTGAACTCCTGACCTCAGGTGATCCGCCCACCTTGGCCTCCCAAAGTTCTGGGATCACATGCCCAGCCCAAGATTTATCCTTTTAACAGATATTTTAGAGAGGATTTTTCCTTCTTATACTGGTTTCCCTAACTAGATGTAATTTTGCTCCTAAGTATGAAGATGCTTTATCTCTAAAGAATTATCCTTTTAAAAGATACTTTAGAGATAAAGCATCTTCATACTTAGGAGCAAAACTACATGTAGTTAGGGAAACCTGTAAGAAGGAAAAATCCTTTTTAACCATACCTACAAATGGCACACCATACTCAAAGATATACCTATACAAATCTCCTGTAATAACAAGGAAGTACATAAATAACAAGAAGACTTAGAGCAGTTGGAATCCACTCACAAATGCTGCAAGCAGTGGTTACTCCCTTATGCTTTTTAAATATGTTCAATTCTGGTTTCCTCAGACCTTGGCACTAATGTTCCCAGTGGCCCTTCCCAGCCACGGCAGCCCAGTCCCTGGGAGTTATCTGTCCGAGTGATGCTTATCCCAGTAGACTCAGTTGATCAGGAAAAACAGACCTGAGTGAAGGCTGGAAATGTGTTCAAAATAGACATGCAAGCTGAGTTGTCTCCTGTATGCTTCGTTAGAAACAGAATCCTAGTATAAAGCAATAAATTAATATGCATATTAAGCTCTTGTTTATCATCGAAGCATTCCCAAAGGATTTGCTCAGCATAAAAGGATTTGCAGAGTTCAGGGTCTCTGAGGTGTGAACTGTAAGCTGGCATTAAGATTAAAATGAATTTTTTTTTTTTCTTAAAGATCATGAAGCACTGATTTGGGCCTGGAGGTAGGGAGGGAGCGGGCTTGGTGCCTGCTCAGTGAGAGCTCGAGGCTCTGGATCTCCCTTCTTGCAGTTTCCCTGCAGCTCTCATGCCTGCTGCACCTGTTCATGCTGTTTATCTTCATACTCAGACTGGCTGTTCATATATTGCCACAATGTCATGAGGATTAAGAATTTGGAAGCTTTGGCCAGGCGCAGTGGCTCACGCCTGTAATCCCAGCACTTTGGGAGGTCAAGGCAGGTGGATCACGAGGTCAGGAATCCAAGACCAGCCTGGCCAAGATGGTGATACCCCGTCTCTACTAAAAATACAAAAAAATTAGCCAGGCATGGTAGTGGGCGCCTATAATCCCAGCTACTTGGGAGGCTGTGGCAGAGAATTGTTTGAACCTGGGAGGCGGAGCTTGCATTGAGCTGAGATCATGCCACTGCACTCCAGCCTGGGCAACAGAGCGAGACTCCGTCTCAAAAAAAAAAAAAGCTTTGAGCTTTCTGGAAAAGTTCTATATACATTTACACATTGTAGCTCTCCTTGGATCTTAAGCTATGCAGAATACATTAACTGAGAAGACAGTTCCTTCTGTTTGTAGCTGGAAATTTGAGATAGGCTATAGTGTCCTCCCTCCCAACTTAGGACCTTAACAGAAACGTACAAATGGGGTATGAAAGAGAAAATGTTCAGACAAAGCCAATTTTAAGTTACATTTTAATAGTACTGAAATGGAAGAATTGTCCACTTTTTAAGTCCTCAGTTGTCCTAGGACTTTTGAGGGTTAAGAGGTTTTAACCCTTTCTGCTTTGTGTGTTCTGACCTTCCCTGTCAGCTTGTGTAAAGGAAGAGCCCTTTTGTCACCTCAGTCACTGATTTTGCATGAAGCAAAGTTGGAAATACTTTTCTTAAGGTGGACTTTCTTAGAATTTTATATTCAAGAACAAAAATGAATCAAAAGCATGGAAATACTGATATGACCATAAATATTTTTATTAAATGTGAAAATACAAGGGCATAAAAATAGTACCCATATTTGTAGACATGTCTGAGACCCATTTCAAATATTAGGTTCCTTTTTTATTTATTAAAACACTACATTGAGATGGATTAAGTTACTTAGTCTTTTCTCATTCAAAACAAACTAAAACCTCATGGTAAGAGTAATATTTTCACAAACATCTCCAATGTTTACCTCCTCCTTGCTTGGCTTTCCACTGCAGGTAAGTGTTTCAGCCACAGACAAGTGCAACAAAACCGGTTACTATACACAAAGCCACGCAGTGGCTAATTTTACTCTTAAATCATTCAGCAAATGAGATCTTCTGTAAACAAAAAGAAAAAACCCCAAATAATCCCACCTCTTAACGTCATTTGAAATTACAGGATAAACTGCCACTAACAAAAAAGGAATGATCTGATTTAGAAAAAGGATATTAGTTGTTGGCAAATTAACATTTGCCTTCTTCCTTTATAAATTTGGAAAAGTCAACTACATTCAACAAAGTTGCATGAACTTCTCTAGGTTATACCATTGCCGTGTGCTCGATGAAAACTTTGCAACGCCCATCACCAGGGCCCTGTGTCTGTAACCTCACCAGGGAGCCATTTTATGTAGTTTTTTCATGGTAAATGTCAAAGACAACTTCTGATCCATTTAAAGGTGAAATTTTTCATCATCCATGGTGAGTAGAAAATGGTATCAATTTCAAATTGTGGTTTTATTGGCTACCTTTTTTACAGTTATGTTTTCTCCTAAACCATGGGTAGTTTTAAAATTCCATCATCAGGGCAACAAAAATTTGTTTTCATACCAATACTTTAAAAAAGATTTTTAATACTGACTAAAGACATTGTAGAATTAGTAGTATGTTACATCCGATTCACATTAGTAAGCTGTCGAGATTTTTTTCAAGTTTTCATCTATTCATGGTAAGACAGCACAAACTTTCAGAACTGAGGAATGGGTTAAATTTTGTCTCCCGTTTTGGAAACTTTTCACAGTGCTTCTAGACTGATATGTCTATTACTTCCTGCTGGGCAAAATATCCACAAAGTACAGACCCCTGATAACTCCACCCATGGAGCTCACCAAAAAGGAAAGAAGAGCAGAATATAACAGAGCTATGGCTAGGGTACCCCTCTCTGATTTCACTTTTCCTGAAAGAGCCATAGAGGTTGCCTGATGGCCGGGCGCGGTGGCTCATGCCTGTAATCCCACCACTCTGGGAGGCCAAGGTGGGCAGATCACAAGGTCAGGAGATCAAGACCATCCTGGCTAACACAGTGAAACCCTGTTTCTACTAAAAATACAAAAATTAGGCATGGTGGTGCACGCCTGTAGTCCCAGCTACTTGGAGGCTGAGGCAGGAGAATCACTTGAACCCGGGAGGCGTCCCTGCACTCCAGCCTGGGCAACAGAGCAAGACTCTTGTCTGAAAAAAAAAAAAGTTTACCTGGCACCTGCAGTCCCCAAGGGAAAATGAAAGTAGTACGGTTTTACAATGGCTAATGATACCCCACAGTCAGGCAAGGGGAGTGACTATCTCTTTAACATCCAGGCTGCTGCTCAGTCACCGTTTAGGGGAAGCAGGGAATGACTGTCTTTCCATTTGGGTGGACACCAGAAAATTGCCAATGGCCATCAAGGCTGAAACTCAACAGTTGTTACTTTCTTCATGAATCAGCAAAACAACAGATTGCAGAGAATTCATTTCCCTCCATGGCACTGGTATGTGGCACCAGAGCTGCTTCTCTCTCTTCACTGAAAACAGGCAAGTAACTCTGCACCTCAGTTAAGATGACTAACTTAAATCCATGACAAGAATTTAGAAACTGAAACTATGGTTGTTACAGGCGGAGAAAAAATGAAAATGCAAACAAGCCTCTGGGCAGCGGGTGGGAGGTGGCCAGGCCCGGGACACGTCTCCTGTGCAGCCCTTGACCCCTTGTTGGCAACTGTCGTGCTCTCCAAGTGGAGGGCAAGTGATTTGATATTTCCTTTTTTTCTGATTCTATATGAAAATTCTTTTCAAAGTAGGTAAAAGCCATCACTATATTTCAAAGAGGTCAGTGACATATACAAAAGGAAAG
Source organism: Papio anubis (assembly GCF_008728515.1). Taxonomy (NCBI): domain Eukaryota; kingdom Metazoa; phylum Chordata; class Mammalia; order Primates; family Cercopithecidae; genus Papio; species Papio anubis. The sequence goes on along the minus strand of NC_044990.1, from coordinate 74,280,166 downwards.
AGATTGAAAAAGATATTGCTGACATAGCCAGTAGTGAGATTACTAATAGACAGAAATGCCTTGGAAATTATTTTTACACTGGCTTGAATCGAAACATTGAAGCAAAATGAAAGCTGCAAGGTGTTCACTAGTTTTCCAAATGCACTGTCAAGTTTATTGGTAAGAAATAGACTCCTAAATAGATGCAGAAAGCACTTAAATGTTTTGCTCAATTCAACTATGTGGTTTTTGTCTCCCAGTTAAAAGTTTGTCCATGTATATTTCAGGATAAGACTACGGATGAAAACGGTTTGTGCTTTGCTGTTACGGATGTCTGTGGTCAGGATGCCTCCCACAGTGAATTAAAATGCTTGATTTCATTAAAAAAATTAGACCCTTTAATGGTTAAAACACTTCAAAATGCTTTGAGGCAGAAACAAAACCTTTCCAGAATAAAGGTAGCAATTCCTATCTAAAGTAATTCCCTCAGCTTTCAAATGCAGCATCAAGAGTTCCATAAATATTCAATATTCTTGATTAAAGTAACATTTTTTAGGGGAAAAGCATTCAGTATACAAAGACTGAATAGTTCACTTCTTAAACAGTATCTTCTTAAAAGGTAAGAAGAATGTATCTCAAGAGGAGATGTCATCTTATTAAATGAAACAACAGTGGAAATACAGCCAGACCTGACTAAACTTGCAAGCCTGTATTTTCTTGTAGGCAGGAGAACATCAGAGGCATCAAGATCTGGTAGAAGGGCAGGCCTACTGTTTAACACATACCAGCAGACAAGTCCCATGTGGGAGGCACCAGAGACCTTTAAGATAAGGTCAAGCCTTGGTATAAGAGAAGGAGAAGCTGCCAACTGTCTTTACTTAAAAGTGGGAACCATGGCATTCTGTATTTATTTATGTTGACTGTGCAACGTTACGTTTCTAAGCCAGTCTTGTTACATGAAATTCTCTATAAAAACTCACAACTTCAGTTGTTTAAAAAGTATTTCAATCTGCACTTCAGCAATATTATTTTAAATACCACCGCTATTTTATCTGAACCTATTTGACCCATAACTTTTCATTTGTTGTGTTTAATATTAAAAGGGTCCATAGGAATTTATAGATTCAAGTTTCAGTATTCTTCAGGTACTGAACCAAAAAAAAAAATGTACATTTAACATTAATCCAAAGTCTAAGCCTGGATATATTACCATTTGGTGCCAGGGTTCCTAAAAGATGGTCTCTTGCTCCTTCGGTGACAGCCATGTTGACAGACCACAGAGGTGTAAACACATGCACACTAAAGCTTTCACAGCTACTCACAAGTGACTAGACCACATCGAAGCACAGCTCAAAAACGTTCATGCTCTCTGTAAGAATACTAACCATTCTCATGAAGATGACAGCTCCTTCTTACATTTGTAGGCACAGACTTACTCTGCAAGGCTGTGAAGAGAAGAATCTCAGCTCCAGTGTAGAAAAATACAGAATACGTGAGCACGTCCACAGGTGAGCCTGCCTCAGACCACTTCCTCCACACAGCATAAAACAGATGCAGGCTGCTCTGTCAGAAATAGAACCATTCCTTGCCTCCCTGCCGTTGCAAACCCATTAACCATAAATCTAACAGGGATAAGAACAGATTTTTTTCCTATTAAAGCAACTCTTTGGTCATGGACAAACAAAGATTTGAATTCTTTTTTCATTAGGGTCCCGGAGGAAGATTTCTTTGTTTTTAATCTTTAAAAAAATTAAGGAAGAAGAGCAGAAAAACAGTTGGTTTAATTGAAGTGGAATTTAAATCGAAACGGTCCGCCTGAGCTGAAGGGATTGAAGCCTTGCCATGAGTTCCAGCTTCTGTGGAAAGGGTTGCCACCGCCTCCTTGCTGGCTCTCTGCATCCAAGGGATCTTCTCCGTCATCGAACTTCTTTCTCATTTCTAGAAAGAAATCAGAAAATTAAGATCCAGATAATATCTAAGGTATAGGGGTAGGGGGAATGTTTTCTTTGGGCAAAGGAGGGTGGATGGGCTTGAGGAGCTACTTACTTTTCAGTTACTGAGAGTTGTGCCTGACATTCAAACCCAGGCTCTCCCATTCCCACCCAGAAGAAACAGACTAGAGAAATTCACCACAAAGAGGATGAGGTTCAGGCCCCTAAATCTCACTCCAGAAGCAGCTACCTAAGCTTGGTAACTACCCAGTGAAATTATCTGGAAAAAAATAATTCAAGAAAAAGAAACTTCCAAAGGTCTACACTTCCACTGAAACAGGCAGCTCACTACCCTAAGCCCCAAAATGAAGTCTGTAAGGCAATGACCTCAACAAGCGTCTAATGAGCATTCTCGAGACTCAGTTTAATCCAAACAGCACTAAGGCTCCTCAGACATGAGGGGAGAGGGGCCTCCATAACATCCAACTCCAGGAGACTCACCTTTCCCTCCCATGCGATTGGTGCCCCCACAGCGGGGCCTCTGAGCCCTGAGCAGAAAGAGACCAATGCAGAGACATGGGAGAAGGCAATAGAGAGGAATATTGCAGGGATAGAAAGAAAGCGCTCTTGTCCTCAGAGCCATTAGAAAAACCCTGGAAGACAACCTAGGCAAATACTATTCAGGACACAGGCATGGGCAAAGATTGCTTTTGGCGTTTCCATCATGAAATTGCAACAAAAGCAAAAATTGACAAATGAGATCTAATTAAACTAAAGAGCTTCTGCACAGCAAAAGAAACTATCAACAGAATAAACAGACAACCTACAGAATGGAAGAAAATTTTTGCAAACTATGCAACTGACAAAGGTCTAGGAGGAACTGAAATGTACAAGAAAACAACTCCATTAAAAAGGGAGCAAAGGACATGAGCAGACACTTCTCAAAAGAAGACATATATGTGGCCAACCATCATATGAAAACAAGCTCAACATCACTGATCATTAGAGCAAATAATTAGATCATTATTGCAAATAAAAAATGGCTATTAAAAAGTTAAAGATGCTGCCAAGGTTGTGGTGAAAAAGGAACACTTATACACTATTGGTGGGAGTGTAAATTCATTCAGCAATTGTGGAAGACAGTGGCAATTCCTTAAAGACAGACATACCATTCAACCCAGCTATCTCATTACTGGGTATACACCCAAAAGAATATAAATTGTTCCATTATAAAGACACATGCACGTGTCTGTTTATTGCAGCTCTATTCACAATAGAAAAGACATGGAATCAACCTAAATGCCCATCAGTGATAGACTGGATAAAGAAAATGTGGTACATGTACACCATGGAATACTATGCAGCCATAAAAAATGAGATCATGTCATTGCAGGGGCATGGATGGAGCTGGAGGCCACTATCCTTAGCAAACTAATGCAGGAACAGAAAACCAAATACCACATATTCTCACAAGTGGGAGCTAAATGATGAGAACTCATGGACCCATAAAGGGGAACAACAGACACTGGGGCCTATTGGAGGGTGAAGGATGGGAGGCGGGAGAGGATCAGGAATAATAACTAATGGGTTCTAGACTTAATACCTGGGTGATGAAATAATCTGTACAACAAACCCCCATAACACACATTTACCTATGTAACAAACCTGCACATGTACCCCTGAACTTACAAAAAAAAAAGACTTAGCATATAGCTAGGTTTTTTAATAAATGGAAAATAAAGAATGCAGAAAAAATGCAAATATAAAAATAATCCCAAGTCCCACTTTGCGCTCTCACAGTAACTTGTCCTTTAGCGGTTCAAAGATACTTAGAGAAAAGCCAGTTTACTTCATTCTGGGAGGTTAATCTGAAACCACACATTTAGGAGGAGGAAACCCACCAGTAAAAATGGAGGGCTCTTATGCTGAGTATGAATAACTAAGTGGGTATTGTAGTTGATCTGAAACTCAGCTTTGTTTTACAAAAGCTAATGCAGTTAGACTCAGGCCCCATATCTTTGATATCTCACAGGCAAAATTAATCTAGGGTGTTAGCACTTAGAACAGTAGTGAACTACATAGGGGGTGATAATAGCCCCAGAGAAAGGATGCTGTGAATGGAAAGAGAAGTGAATTCAGCTATATCCACATCATGTAATTACTTAAAAATTCAATGGAGTGGTCTGCATACATTTCAAAGAATGAGGTAAGTATTTTTCAGTGAGAAAAAAACTATAGCCAAGATTTATGCCAAGTGAAAATTAAGTTTCAGATTGGCATAATCATGTGATTCTACTAAACATATTCATAAATATATGATACATGTGTTTTGATATATGCATAGTAAAAAACTTTAAAGTCTTTAAAAGAAAAGATAGTTCATCCTGAACATAAGAACAAGAGGAAAGAAAAAGGACCTGCAGCTCTTTCCTCAGTGCATGCCTCTGTGCAAGGACACTCATCCCCTCCGTTGGCTTCCTGCTACCTTAAAACTTAGCCCAAAGTCCCCCTCAGTCCTCCTCCCATAAGAAGATCCTGACTCCCAGTCTGATACACTATCACTTCTGTGCACTGCACAAACTTAAGAGGATTGAACTGCTCAAGGCAGGTTGCAGCCACTCAATATTTGCTGAGTAACAGGACAGTATGTATCCAATACTACTTGATAAGGGAAGTACATTTCTCCTTTACTGGATTATAAATTACTTGAAAACAAAGCATCATTTACCTTCAATTCCACTGCATAAGTAGGTGGCCAAAAAGATTTGACAAATAAAACTTTCCTCTCTTTGTTTAATTTGTCTAGCTCAGATCACAGCTTTGGCTCCCACTGACATGGAAGGCCACAAAAAAGCAGTGTCAGCTTAACATGAAATTCTCTGGCAACAGCAAAGCATTGTCCAATATCACCTCAATGCTTAGCCTGTCTCCCTCTTATTAAATTTCCAGGCCATATTAGTGTACAGCAAAAGAACACACGTGGCCAGGTGCAGAGGCTCACACCTGTTATCTCAGAACTTTGGGAAGCTGAGTTGGAAAGATCACTTTAGCCCAGGAGTTAACGACCAGCCTGGGCAACACAGCAACACCTCATTTCTACAAAAAATAAAAATTTTAAAAAAACACACATATAAGCCTGTTGATCTAATGATCATATGATTCAGGGCAAGATTCCTGGTGAACAGATATGGGGCATAGCAGGCCCTAGGCCAGACATCTGCTGTTCTCCCACTCAGTGCAATCCAGCCTGGCAAGCTGGTTTCCTCATCAAGCTCCTGTGAGCTTGGTGGAGAAAATTCATCATTGACCTTTGAGGTTAGAGGGAACCTGAGAGATCCTCTTATGCTCAGTATTGAAAAAAACTGAGACCAAAAAGTTCTGATAACTTGTTTGAGTAGGAAAAGATTCAAACTCAGGCCCTCTGATTCCACATTTGATGATCTTTCCACTGTACCCTGCAACAGGAGCATAAGAGGGCTGAATGAGGAGGGCAGGCATACAACTGGACCTCTGGAACCGGGCTCAGGACCCGGCACTGCCTATACAGCCCCACATGCAGAACCCACCGCGCGTTCCACCCTCGCTTCTAACACCACCTCTAGGACGAGTCAAAGGAATAAAACCCAATAATACCTGGATCAGAGAGGACTTCTTTAGCAGCTGCTATGTCAATGAACTTTTTCTCAGCTTTTTTCTTTTCTTCTTCATTCTGGAAGTTATCTGGGTGCCACTGCAGTGCTAATTTTCGGTATGCTTTAATGATTTCTTGCTTTTTGGCATTTCTGAGGGGTGGTAAAATAATAATTAGTGGAGAAATGTCTAACATACTATCATAAAAATCAGAAGAGCTGATTAAGATCCCACTGGCAATTAACAAACTGGTTCTATAAAATAGTTCCAATGGTATCACAGACCAAAGATCTGCATACAGTTCTGGATGATCATTAAAGCTGACATCAGGCTTCCCTGGATGCTCACTAAGATTACTGAGAATAAAGCACTCCTGATCTTTAGAATTTTCCCTTTTTTAAAAAAGGTACATCAATGAATTTTTTAACTTTCTGAATTTGCAAGTTACCAAAATTCAATTCTTGGCATTAAAAAGATATGACTCTGACCGCCACTTTCAATTATGTTTCTGCATTAGCTTACTTAATAGTAAGCACAAAGATTCCAAATTTTGAAAGATGATGGTTTACTTAGTGAACCACTGAGGGGTGTATCATTTACTTAGTATGTACTTTTATATAAGGTAGATCTTAATTTCAGACTTAATTCTGAAAGTACTACTTTATTTTTAGGCCTAGAGAAGGCTTTTTCTTCCTTTTTCCATCTCCTCCTCCATCCCCACCAAAAGAAAGCTCACTCCTACCCCTTTACCCTTCTTAAAAAATCCAGGCCTAGGACCCATTCATGCTAGTGTCATCTTTGTTGCCAACTACTAATTCTCTGTGGTTGCATTATTGGTCTCTATCAAAGAAACTTGCCTATAAAATACTCAAAGTAGCTTTCTAATGTTAAAGATTGTTAGGGTTTAATCCAATATGACTGAAATTACATAAGTAAAGAAAATGAATCAGAGAGGAAAAAGAGCAATGATTAGCTTTGAAACAGAGTTGATTAAAAATAGCAAAGTAAATTTTAAATTAATAATTCACCTTTTTACTCCCAAGATTTTATAATAATCTCGTTTCTGCGACTGTTTCAATAATCTTTGTGCTTTCTCTAGACCTTCTCGAATCTGCTGATCATTTTCATTGTGTTCCTGAGCAGTTTCATAATCCTGAATCGCTGTCAAAATATGTTTAAGATAATATTGTTAAGGCAAATTATAATTTGTTGCCTTTTCTTACCCTGTAAAATTGATGCTAAAGTCATCATCCCCCAACCCCTTCACTCTTTGGTCATTATTGCCAAAAACCTCAAGTGATACCCCGTTAGTAACTTTGATCAAGAATATTTAAAACAGGCTGGGCACGGGGGCTCATGCCTGTAATCTCATCACTTTGGGAGGCCGAAGGGGGCGGATCACGAAGTCAAGAGTTCAAAACCAGCCTGGCCAACATAGTGAAACCCCGTCTTTACTTAAAAAAAAAAAAAAAAAAAACAAAAATTAGCCGGGCATGGTGGCACATGCCTGTAGTCCCAGCTACTCGGGAGGCTGAGGCAGGAGAATCGCTTGAACCCGGGAGGCGGAGGTTGCAGTGGCTGACATCGTGCCACTGCACTCCAGCCTGGGTGACAAAGCGAGATTCCATCTCAAAAAAAAAGAAAAAGGTTTAAAAGGCATAATAATTAAAACTGAGTTTAGGTAGTTTATTATTCTCATTCAACAAAATGTACTGCTGTTTACTTGTCCACCCTCCCACATGATCTCTCCATACCGTCTGGGTAAATACGTTAATGTCAGCACTTTATCCAGAGCAATCTTACCGCCATTAAGACTGAAGTGATTCTTCCCTGTGTAACAAAGACAGTGATAAAGCAAATCTGCCTGGTCAGTTATGGATTGACAACAGTGCAGAAGAATTAGATGTTTAGAAAGGGATCAGGAGGTGTGTTTGGTCAATGGGAAGCTAGAAAAAAAGAATTATAGAAAGAAAGGGAACGGAAGGAGCTGTCCACAATCTGAATGACTCAGTAACCCACAGGCTCTAACACTATTACAAACCTAAGTGTCAATCAACATACAAAACACATACAGTCCCAGTACAGGCAGTCTGGGGACTATCCACATTACATCTTTTGTTTTATTACACAGTATTTTTAAAAAAAAAAAATTTTAAGAGACGGGGTCTCTCTCACTTTGGCTCACTGCACTTCGACCTCACAGGCACAAGCCATCCTCCTGCCTCAGGCCCATGAAGTAGCTGGGACTACAGGCATGCACCACCACGCCCAGCTAATACACAGTATTTTAAATACTTAGAAAATACAAGGCACCTGGGTATCTAATACCATGCAGAAGAGTCAACACAGCAGTCTCGAGACTACTATCCTTAGAAAAGTCTGCTGACAAGGTTGGCTTACTGCTGATGTTTGGGAAGCCAGATTTCAGGAGTGCTCCCAACATTCCATGGTAAGAATGACTCATGGCTGAACTGTTTGTATGAAAAATATAGTTTATGCTAAACATCTTTCCTTCTGGGAGTCTGCGATTTTGGTGCAGGCCAGGCAGAAAGTGTCTAGTGACTAGTCCCCAACAAAAATTCTGGGTGCAGTGTCTCTAGCGAGCTTCCCTGGTAGACAACATTTCACACATTGTAGAATTTCTCATTGCTGGAAAAACTAAGCTTGTCCTTTGTGGCATCACAGGGAGAGGAGTCCTGGAATCTTCTGCCTGGTTTCCTCCAGACTTTCCCCCTTACACCTTTTCCCTTTGCTGACTTTGCTTTTTCACTGGAATGAAAGCCCTCAGTACAACTATATGCTGAGTCCTGTGTATCTTCTTACCAGATCACCAAATCTGGAGATGGTCTAGGGAAGCCCCCACTCAAATTTTTCTCAATATTCTCCCTGGATAGATAATTCCAATAATAGATTGCTGGGTTCAAATTCTTGTTTTTATGAAAATGCATTTCACTAGGAGAAAAGACATCTGAACACTCATCTTGGCAATAGCTAAACACAGAGGGAACGTAAGACACCTTGGACAGATTAAAATGAGAAAGATATTGGGGTAAGACTGAGACAGCCAAATGCAAAGGGGTTCCCGGAAAACCTCCATCTGCTCTGCACGCTGGGAGGAGTGCGCACTGGGGTGGAGCCTCGGGAAGTTCGCACCATTTGCAGTGGGGAGGAGCCTGGCCCCTCCCTCTTCTTCCTGGGTGGAACCTGGGATTCAATCTGCAAGGTGGGAAGCACACTAGCTGGGACTTTGGCCTTGTAGACAGTCCCTGTTTCCTTTTCACCCAATAAATCTTGCCCTCTTCAAATTGTCTGTGAGCCGAATTTTTCGTGGCTGTGTGACATGGACCCCCTGTCTTTAGCTGAACTAAGGAAAGAGTCCTACAACAAGACTAACAAATTTTGACAGGCTACACACTGCATAGAAAAACGAACCGCCACCACCTTTGGCCCTGTGGCACTGGGGAAGGGGACCCTTCCATCTTTTATCCTAAAGTGAATTCTCGCATCAGTGCATCATTAAACTAAATGTTCCTACAGCCCAACCCACGGGGACGTAAAAAACTTCTCCCAATTTAGTATAAAAACAAAACCATCATAAATAGTAGTAAGGTTTACCTTTACAATTAACACCCATAGCACAACACACAGCTTAGTAAGGAAACAGACCTTGAAGGAATACAACAGGAAAATGTTTCAGTATATACACAATTTTGTGACTTGTGCAGACTCTACATTTAAAATATGTTTTCATTCTTACATGTTCAGGGTATCTCCCTAAAGCAGTCTTTTGTATCGTATTTGTGTTAGAATTTAAGGTGAACACATTTCCCCAATATAAGACAAAAATGTAAAATTATAGGTTGTTTCCTATATTCATTCACATAATTGCAGATAACTAATTAGAAACCTAAGTATGGATAATGTGAGACTTCCCACAGCTATACCTAGACAGAACATTTTAAATTACACTTTCTCAGACTCCACAATCTAAGAGACAATCTAAGGGAAAAAAAAAAAAAAAAACCCAATAGACAAAAACAAGCAATGGGGAAAGGACTCCCTATTTAATAAATGGTGTTGGGAAAACTGGCCAGCCATATGCGGAAAACTGAAACTAGACCCATTCCTTACACATTATACAAAAATTAACTCAAGGTGGATTAAAGACTTAAATGTAAGACATAAAACCATAAAAACCATAGAAGAAAACCTAGGCAATACCATTCAGGACATAGGCATGGGCAAAGACTTCATGACTAAAACACCAAAAACAATGGCAACAAAAGCCAAAATTGACAAATGGGATCTAATTAAAGTAAAGAGCTTCTCCACAGCAAAAGAAACTATCATCAGAGTGAACAGGCAACCATCTGACAAAGGGCTAACATCCAGAATCTATAGGGAACTTAAACGAATTTATAAGAAAACAACCCTATCAAGAAGTGGGCAAAGGATATGAACAGACACTTCTCAAAAGAAAACATTTATGCAGCCAACAGACATATGAAAGAAAACTCATCATCACTGGTCATTAGAGAAATGCAAATCAGAACCACAATGAGATACTATCTCACACCAGTTAGAATGGTGATCATTAAAAAGTCAGGAAACAACAGATGCTGGAGAGGATGTGGAGAAATAGGAATGCTTTTACACTGTTGGTGGGAGAGTAAATTAGTTCAACCATTGTAGAAGACAGTGTGGTGATTCACCAAGGATCTAGAACTAGAATTACCATTTGACCCTGCAATCTCATTACTGGGTACATACCCAAAGGATTGTAAATCATTCTAGTATAAAGACACATGCACAGGTATGTTTATTGCAGCGCTGTTCACAATAGCAAAGACTTGGAACGAACCCAAATGTCCATCAGTGATAGACTGGATAAAGAAAATGTAGCACATATACACCATGGAATACTATGCAGCCATAAAAAAGGATGAGTTCATGTTCTTCGCAGGGACATGGATGAAGATGGAAACTAACACAGGAACAGAAAACCAAACACCGCATGTTCTCACTCATAAGTGGGAGTTGAACAATGAGAACACGTGGACACAGGGAGGGGAACATCACACACTGGGGCCTGTGTAGGGTGGGGGGGTGGGGGGAGGGATAGCATTAGGAGAAATACCTAATGTAGATGATGGGTTGATGGGTGCAGCAAATCACCATGCCATGTGTATACCTATGTAACAAACCTGTACATTCTGCACATGTATCCCAGCACTTAAAGTATAAAAACATACACACACACCCCCATCCAATGTTTATCCCATCACCATAACTGAAAAGTAGAATAAGCCAGACATATGTCAGCCCTAGATAAAGAATACCATGTTACATATTAGCCAATTCATTTTCTAACCTCTGAATCTAAAAAATCTTATCTATCCCAAATTACTTTTCTTCTATATTCCCTTCACATTCCTAAGGAGCAATCACTAGCTTAGGATGGCAGACGTAAGCACACACGTTTGCCTACCCTCCTTGCCACCGAAATGACGAAAAGTAATATAACCATAGCAGCACTGAAGACAACAGCAGACCAGCAACTTTGATAAATTTCTGGAAGATAGGAAGTGGGAGCACATTAGTAATAAACCTAAGTAGAGAGAACCATAATGTAAGCAGACACTATAAGAGGCCCTGGCAGATCTGGAAGCCATTATCTTTGGCCAAGGACCCTCAGTTTGGCAAGCAGAAGTAGCTATAAGGCAACCGTCAGGATAGTCTGTGAGATGACTACGGGATGGCTGGGCAGGCTCTGGCCCCTGTATATGGAGCTGCAGCATTAACCCCTACTGTAAGCAGAGTGAAAGGTGTACCTGTGGAGCGCCCCTGTAGGGCACGCACACCTCTACAACAAACCTGGAACAAACAAAAAGTGGTCCCACCCAGAAAACCAAAGTTAAACAGATCATTTTACTGACCCCCTGATCAGTTAAATGAGTGAAGCAGGGCTCATCAGGGCAGCTGGGCAAGTGCCACCAGGGATGTTCTCCAGTGAACAGGTCCTATTCACTTACGGCCTGCCCTGAGCTCCCCAGCACAGACCAGCATTTGAAAGACAGGCGCACACAGCTACAAGTGATTCCCTCTCTCACCCTGCCAATCCATTAGCAAGTTCCAGATCAGCTTTCCTTCACAATATAGCCATCGTTTAACCACTTCTCAGCATTTCCATAGTTAGCACTGTGACACGGGCCACCATTCACCTGAATCATTAAAACAGTTTCCCAACAGGTGTTCCCAGCTTCCACCCGATTCCCCTAAAAGTCTACTCTCAATGCAAAGAGATCCATTGAAAGAATATAGTATATCCAACCTCCAATATAAACAAGCCCCATGGAACACCAATATTCTCCTGCTGCATAGTACACAAAAGAAACAAGGTAAACGGATGGGGCAGCTCCAAACTCCATTTTCAGCAAAACAATACAAAGAAACTGGACAAGGGCTGCTAAAAGGTGCTAATATTAGCCGTGAACCTAAGACGAGGAGGGAAGCAAATAGTGAGAAAGCCAAACGGTAAAAGATCACAGAAAATGCTGACAAAATATACCTTCTAGGAGTATGGGCTTACCCTGAAGTGACAAATTATATCCCTTGCATATTACAAGAACCAGGAAATCTAGAGTGCACATAGGGGAGATAAAGCAGAGGCCTTACTGGGGCAAGACAGAGGTAAAGAAGAGAATACAATGAGAGGCAACAGCGAAACAGCCTGTGCGGCGCATCCCAGAGAACAGCAACTCTATGCTCCCTGAAGGTGAGGGCCTCATCCTGAAGTGCAAAACATACACCCTTTAGTGTAGCAAAGGAAGGGGGTAGAGGGGCGAGTGGGGCTGGCGGCAGATGACCTCCTGGCCATGGTTTGGTGCAGAGAAGTAGAGAGGGCAGGGCTAGACAGCAAAATCATTTTAGCAGGAAGCAGAATGTCTGTGGAAACAGGAAAGCAGAGAGTACTGCGACTATTAACTAAGAAGGCTGCCCTGGCCCCAGCACGCCTTACATGCAGAAAACAAAGAAACAAAACTGACATCCAGAGGACTAGCACCACAGTCAGTTAGGGCAGTGAACTCCAACTCATTTTATGATGAATAATAATTTTTTTTTTAACTGGCATAGTATCACTTAAAAGATATTTAAAAATCAAATCAGCAAAAGAACATGTAAAACTTATCTAATGAACATGCATCAGAAAAACATAGCCAAAGAATACTATTTTCTGAATAGCCATCAGAAAAACAAAACCAAAGAAAATTCTGGGCAAGCATCATAGACCAATTATGTAACTTAATCTAATCACTTCCATTAAGGGGAATCACAAAGCAGAATCAGAACTCACGAAAGAGACCAGAAGATGATGAGGAGGTAAAAATGTGAGCAATCAGGACTCACGAAAAATAAGAACAAATCAAAACTATCGTAGACATGAAGACAAAACAAGAAGGAGGACAAGGGAGAAGAGAAAAATGAAGGATCTAACAAAACGAAATAGAGAGTTTTAAAAGCCTGAGATTCATGTGTATTGCATATTACTTTTATAAAAATAAAAATGTTCTAGAGCTATGTTGCTAACAATTTCAATATACTTAACTATATAATTGAAAATATTAAAGATTATAAATTTCATTATGTATTTTTTACAATTAAAAATAAAACCACTGACCACCAACCAAAAAAAAGCAGATATACAAGTCATAAAATAGGGGTAATAGTTATACAGGAAAACAAAAATGGAAATAATTATATTGGCAACAGATGTACGACTGATCCATATCTGACTTCTGTCCAAACACTGTCTTAATGTTTACAGAGTCGAATATTGGCATACAAAATTATAATACATAAATAAAAACAACACAATGTGACATAGCCTATCGTAAAACATGAGACACAGGAATATACATTGGCAGAAAAAATTTCACAAAAAAATACCGAACACATTACTAAAAAATAATTCTAGATAGCTACAATTCTCAACTATGACTACACATTCATAAAGGGCACACATTTTGGTGTTTTTCAATTCAACGTTTTTACTGTACAAACAACATTCTATTTTCTCTTTTTAAGGGTGTTAACTACTTTAGATATTCCATGTAAGTAGATTCATACAGTATTTTTCTGTGTGTGGCTGGGTTATTAAATTTAGCATAATGTCCTCAAATTTGTCTTTATGGTAGATATTAGAAAACTTCCTGCGTTTTAAAAGCTGAGTAGTATTCCATTTTTTTGTATTCCCAGTTATATGTATCCACTCATTTGGTAAAGGAAGTTTAAATTGCTTTCACCTATTGGCTTTTGTGGATAATGCTTCAATAAACGGTGTGCAAATAACTCACTTGAGCATGTATGCAAGAGATGAGATCTGTGCTGCATTCTGCTTCACTGCTTTGATGTCCTGCCTTTATACCCATGCCAAAGTGCTTTGGTTACTGTAGCTTTGTTTGGTGTTCAGACATTATGTGTAATGCCTCCAATGTTTTTCTTCTTTTAAGATTGTCAGACTTTTCATGGTCCCTTGAGATTTCATGTAATTTTGTGGGTTTTTTTCTATTTTCAGAAAAGTAACATTGGGAATTGAAAGGCGTGCTGCACGTGTGGCTCACTGTGGGCAGCATGGCCATCTTCACAATAGTGTGTCTTCCGACCCTTCAACAAGAGCATGCTCAAGAGTGTGGTGTCTCATTTTCATATTTTGTGAATTTTTCAGTTTTCCTTCTGTTACTGATTTCTAGTTTTATTCCATTTGGGCCATCAATCATAGTCTGTAAAATTTCAATTTTAAAAAATTTGTTAAGACTTGTGGTGTCGAGGGGCGGAGCAAGATGGCCGAATAGGAACAGCTCCAGTCTCCAACTCCCAGCGCCAGCGACACAGAAGACCGGTGATTTCTGCATTTTCAACTGAGGTACTGGGTTCATCTCACTGGGGAGTGCCGGACGATCGGTGCTGGTCAGCTGCTGCAGCCCGACCAGCGAGAGCTGAAGCAGGGCGAGGCATCGCCTCACCTGGGAAGCGCAAGGGGGAAGGGAATCCCTTTTCCTAGCCAGGGGAACTGAGACACACAACACCTGGAAAATCGGGTAACTCCCACCCCAATATTGCGCTTTAAGCAAACAGGCACACCAGGAGATCATATCCCACACCTGGCCGGGAGGGTCCCACGCCCACGGAGCCTCCCTCATTGCTAGCACAGCAGTCTGTGATCTACCGGCAAGGCAGCAGCGAGGCTGGGGGAGGGGCGCCCGCCATTGCTGAGGCTTAAGTAGGTAAACAAAGCTGCTGGGAAGCTCCAACTGGGTGGAGCTCACAGCAGCTCAAGGAAACCTGCCTGTCTCTGTAGACTCCACCTCTGGGGACAGGGCACAGGTACACAACAACAACAACAACAACAACAAAGCAGCAGAAAACTCTGCAGACGCAAACGACTCTGTCTGACAGCTTTGAAGAGAGCAGTGGATCTCCCAACACGGAGGCTGAGATCTGAGAACGGACAGACTGCCTGCTCAAGTGGGTCCCTGACCCCTGAGTAGCCTAACTGGGAGACATCCCCCACTAGGGGCAGTCTGACACCCCACACCTCACAGGGTGGAGTACACCCCTGAGAGGAAGCTTCCAAAGCAAGAATCAGACAGGTACACTCGCTGTTCAGAAATATTCTATCTTCTGCAGCCTCTGCTGCTGATACCCAGGCAAACAGGGTCTGGAGTGGACCTCAAGCAATCTCCAACAGACCTACAGCTGAGGGTCCTGACTGTTAGAAGGAAAACTATCAAACAGGAAGGACACCTACACCAAAACCCCATCAGTACATCACCATCATCAAAGACCAGAGGCAGATAAAACCACAAAGATGGGGAAAAAGCAGGGCAGAAAAGCTGGAAATTCAAAAAATAAGAGCACATCTCCCCCGGCAAAGGAGCGCAGCTCATCGCCAGCAACGGATCAAAGCTGGACGGAAAATGACTTTGACGAGATGAGAGAAGAAGGCTTCAGTCCATCAAATTTCTTAGAGCTAAAGGAGGAATTACGTACCCAGCGCAAAGAAACTAAAAATCTTGAAAAAAAAGTGGAAGAATTGACGGCTAGACTAATTAATGCAGAGAAGGTCATAAACGAAATGAAAGAGATGAAAACCATGACACGAGAAATACGTGACAAATGCACAAGCTTCAGTAACCGACTCGATCAACTGGAAGAAAGAGTATCAGCGATTGAGGATCAAATGAATGAAATGAAGCGAGAAGAGAAACCAAAAGAAAAAAGAAGAAAAAGAAATGAACAAAGCCTGCAAGAAGTATGGGATTATGTAAAAAGACCAAATCTCCGTCTGATTGGGGTGCCTGAAAGTGAGGGGGAAAATGGAACCAAGTTGGAAAACACTCTTCAGGATATCATCCAGGAGAACTTCCCCAACCTAGTAGGGCAGGCCAACATTCAAATCCAGGAAATACAGAGAACGCCACAAAGATACTCCTCGAGAAGAGCAACTCCAAGACACATAATTGCCAGATTCACCAAAGTTGAAATGAAGGAAAAAATCTTAAGGGCAGCCAGAGAGAAAGGTCGGGTTACCCACAAAGGGAAGCCCATCAGACTCACAGCAGATCTCTCGGCAGAAACTCTCCAAGCCAGAAGAGAGTGGGGGCCAATATTCAACATTCTTAAAGAAAAGAATTTTAAACCCAGAATTTCATATCCAGCCAAACTAAGTTTCATAAGTGAAGGAGAAATAAAATCCTTTACAGATAAGCAAATGCTTAGAGATTTTGTCACCACTAGGCCTGCCTTACAAGAGACCCTGAAGGAAGCACTAAACATGGAAAGGAACAACCGGTACCAGCCATTGCAAAAACATGCCAAAATGTAAAGACCATCGAGGCTAGGAAGAAACTGCATCAACTAACGAGCAAAATAACCAGTTAATATCATAATGGCAGGATCAAGTTCACACATAACAATCTTAACCTTAAATGTAAATGGACTAAATGCTCCAATTAAAAGACACAGACTGGCAAACTGGATAAAGAATCAAGACCCATCAGTCTGCTGTATTCAGGAGACCCATCTCACATGCAGAGACATACATAGGCTCAAAATAAAGGGATGGAGGAAGATTTACCAAGCAAATGGAGAACAAAAAAAAGCAGGGGTTGCAATACTAGTCTCTGATAAAACAGACTTTAAACCATCAAAGATCAAAAGAGACAAAGAAGGCCATTACATAATGGTAAAGGGATCAATTCAACAGGAAGAGCTAACTATCCTAAATATATATGCACCCAATACAGGAGCACCCAGATTCATAAAGCAAGTCCTTAGAGACTTACAAAGAGACTTAGACTCCCATACAATATTAATGGGAGACTTCAACACTCCACTGTCAACATTAGACAGATCAACGAGACAGAAAGTTAACAAGGATGTCCAGGAATTGAACTCATCTCTGCAGCAAGCAGACCTAATAGACATCTATAGAACTCTCCACCCCAAATCAACAGAATATACATTCTTCTCAGCACCACATCACACTTATTCCAAAATTGACCACATAATTGAAAGTAAAGCACTCCTCAGCAAATGTACAAGAACAGAAATTATAACACACTGTCTCTCAGACCACAGTGCAATCAAACTAGAACTCAGGACTAAGAAACTCAATCAAAACCGCTCAACTACATGGAAACTGAACAACCTGCTCCTGATGACTACTGGGTACATAACGAAATGAAGGCAGAAATAAAGATGTTCTTTGAAACCAATGAGAACAAAGATACAACATACCAGAATCTCTGGGACACATTTAAAGCAGTGTGCAGAGGGAAATTTATAGCACTAAATGCCCACAAGAGAAAGCAGGAAAGATCAAAAATTGACACTCTAACATCGCAATTAAAAGAACTAGAGAAGCAAGAGCAAACACATTCCAAAGCTAGCAGAAGGCAAGAAATAACTAAGATCAGAGCAGAACTGAAGGAGATAGAGACACAAAAAACCCTCCAAAAAATCAATGAATCCAGGAGTTGGTTTTTTGAAAAGATCAACAAAATTGACAGACCACTAGCAAGACTAATAAAGAAGAAAAGAGAGAAGAATCAAATCGACGCAATTAAAAATGATAAAGGGGATATCACCACCGACCCCACAGAAATACAAACTACCATCAGAGAATACTATAAACACCTCTACACAAATAAACTGGAAAATCTAGAAGAAATGGATACTTTCCTGGACACTTACACTCTTCCAAGACTAAACCAGGAAGAAGTTGAATCCCTGAATAGACCAATAGGAGGCTCTGAAATTGAGGCAATAATTAATAGTCTACCAACGAAAAAAAGTTCAGGACCAGATGGATTCACAGTTGAATTCTACCAGAGGTACAAGGAGGAGCTGGTACCATTCCTTCTGAAACTATTCCAATCAATAGAAAAAGAGGGAATCCTCCCTAACTCATTTTATGAGGCCAACATCATCCTGATACCAAAGCCTGGCAGAGACACAACAAAAAAAGAGAATTTTAGACCAATATCCCTGATGAACATCGATGCAAAAATCCTCAATAAAATTCTGGCAAACCGGATTCAGCAACACAGCAAAAAGCTTATCCACTATGATCAAGTGGGCTTCATCCCTGGGATGCAAGGCTGGTTCAACATTCGCAAATCAATAAACGTAATCCAGCATATAAACAGAACCAAAGACAAGAACCACATGATTATCTCAATAGATGCAGAAAAGGCTTTTGACAAAATTCAACAGCCCTTCATGCTAAACACGCTCAATAAATTCGGTATTGATGGAACGTACCTCAAAATAATAAGAGCTATTTATGACAAACCCACAGCCAATATCATACTGAATGGGCAAAAACTGGAAAAATTCCCTTTGAAAACTGGCACAAGACAGGGATGCCCTCTCTCACCACTCCTATTCAACATAGTGTTGGAAGTTCTGGCTAGGGCAATCAGGCAAGAGAAAGAAATCAAGGGTATTCAGTTAGGAAAAGAAGAAGTCAAATTGTCCCTGTTTGCAGATGACATGATTGTATATTTAGAAAACCCCATTGTCTCAGCCCAAAATCTCCTTAAGCTGATAAGCAACTTCAGCAAAGTCTCAGGATACAAAATTAATGTGCAAAAATCACAAGCATTCTTATACACCAGTAACAGACACACCGAGAGCCAAATCATGAATGAACTTCCATTCACAATTGCTTCAAAGAGAATCAAATACCTAGGAATCCAACTTACAAGGGATGTAAAGGACCTCTTCAAGGAGAACTACAAACCACTGCTCAGTGAAATAAAAGAGGACACAAACAAATGGAAGAACATACCATGCTCATGGATAGGAAGAATCAATATCGTGAAAATGGCCATACTGCCCAAGGTAATTTATAGATTCAATGCCATCCCCATCAAGCTACCAATGAGTTTCTTCACAGAATTGGAAAAAACTGCTTTAAAGTTCATATGGAACCAAAAAAGAGCCCGCATCTCCAAGGCAATCCTAAGTCAAAAGAACAAAGCTGGAGGCATCACGCTACCTGACTTCAAACTATACTACAAGGCTACAGTAACCAAAACAGCATGGTACTGGTACCAAAACAGAGATATAGACCAATGGAACAGAACAGAGTCCTCAGAAATAATACCACACATCTACAGCCATCTGATCTTTGACAAACCTGAGAAAAACAAGAAATGGGGAAAGGATTCCCTATTTAATAAATGGTGCTGGGAAAATTGGCTAGCCATCAGTAGAAAGCTGAAACTGGATCCTTTCCTTACTCCTTATACGAAAATTAATTCAAGATGGATTAGAGACTTAAATGTTAGACCTAATACCATAAAAATCCTAGAGGAAAACCTAGGTAGTACCATTCAGGACATAGGCATGGGCAAAGACTTCATGTCTAAAACACCAAAAGCAACGGCAGCAAAAGCTAAAATTGACAAATGGGATCTAATTAAACTAAAGAGCTTCTGCACAGCAAAAGAAACTACCATCAGAGTGAACAGGCAACCTACAGAATGGGAGAAAATTTTTGCAATCTACTCATCTGACAAAGGGCTAATATCCAGAACCTACAAAGAACTCCAACAAATTTACAAGAAAAAAACAAACAACCCCATCAAAAAGTGGGCAAAGGATATGAACAGACATTTCTCAAAAGAGGACATTCATACAGCCAACAGACATATGAAAAAATGCTCATCATCACTGGCCATCAGAGAAATGCAAATCAAAACCACAATGAGATACCATCTCACACCAGTTAGAATGGCGATCATTAAAAAGTCAGGAAACAACAGGTGCTGGAGAGGATGTGGAGAAATAGGAACACTTTTACACTGTTGGTGGGATTGTAAACTAGTTCAACCATTATGGAAAACAGTATGGCGATTCCTCAAGGATCTAGAACTAGATGTACCATATGACCCAGCCATCCCATTACTGGGGATATACCCAAAGGATTATAAATTATGCTGCTATAAAGACACAGGCACACGTATGTTTATTGCAGCACTATTCACAATAGCAAAGACTTGGAATCAACCCAAATGTCCATCAGTGACAGATTGGATTAAGAAAATGTGGCACATATACACCATGGAATACTATGCAGCCATAAAAAAGGATGAGTTTGCGTCCTTTGTAGGGACATGGATGCAGCTGGAAACCATCATTCTTAGCAAACTATCACAAGAACAGAAAACCAAACACCGCATGTTCTCACTCATAGGTGGGAACTGAACAACGAGATCACTTGGACTCAGGAAGGGGAACATCACACACCGGGGCCTATCATGGGGAGGGGGGAGGGGGGAGGGATTGCATGGGGAGTTATACCTGATGTAAATGACGAGTTGATGGGTGCAGCAGACTAACATGGCACAAGTATACATATGTAACAAACCTGCATGTTATGCACATGTACCCTACAACTTAAAGTATAATAATAATAAATAAATTAAAAAAAAAAAAAAAAGACTTGTGGTGTCACACATGGTCTATCTAGGAAAATGTTTCATGAGCTACTGAAAAGAATGTGTGCTCTGCTGTCTGTATACATTTGTTAGGTGTAATTGTTTTATGGTGCATTCAAGTTTTTTGTTCCCTTATTAATATTCTATCTTGCTTTATTATTCATTACTAAAAGTGGGATACTGAAGTATCATGCCATTATTATACTGCTGGCTATTTTTTGCTTCAGTTCTGTCAATATTTGCTTTATGTGTTTGGGAAAACTGATGTCAGATATATTCATAGATTCTCAATGAATGAACCCTTTTATTATAATTTAATGTCCTACTTTGTCTCTTGTGAATTCTGAATTAAGTAAATCTGTCATATCGATAAATGCAAATTTGCTTAACCTATTTAAAAGAATTTCATTGGCTCAAAAAGCAAAGCCCAAACAAAACATTTTTCACAGAGAAAGCTGTCACTAAGTCACCTCCCAGTAAAGCAGCAGTCTTTCCAGAGATTGTTCCAAACTTTTACAGCACAGCTGATTCCAGTGTCTCCAGAACACTGAAAAAAGAAAACTTCTAAACAATTGCACTGAATTCTTACCCTAATTAATAGTTTACTATACATAGAAGTCTGTGTTAAAAATCATTTTTCCTCTGAATTTCTGAGAAGCTTCCATATTCCCTTCTGGCATCAGACGCATTCATATCACTTTTTGAAGATGCACTTTAAGCAAAATAAAAAAAGAATCCAAGAAAGATGAAGACATGATTAAATTTTTAAAATGAAGACAGAAAAACCCAGAAAGGCAGTGAAAGGAGTTCTGGGGCAAAAGATGTGCAGCAGGCCGGGCACAGCCAGGAGTTATAGGGCTAAAGAATATCTTCAGAGTGAAAAGAAAAAAAAAGTGAAAAGAAAAAAAAAAGTAAAAAAAAAAATGTATCTTCACAGAGAGCAGATCTCATTCATACAAACTGTGTCATTAAAAATCTCAAGATGTTCTTAGTAAGACAGAGGCATAGGTTTCTTCTGGCAGAGAAACAGTAACTCTACCTCGGGGTAAAGCTTACCAAAAAATCCTGCGCCAAATGAGAAGCTAAAAGTGTGGCCGTGTGTGAACAAGTGATTCCATGCATCTGACACTGGTTGGTGAAATGATTACATCTCCTTCTCTAAGGATTCAAACACATGACTTGAGACTGCAGCTATACATTAGTCTACTAAATGGCTTTCATTTCCTTACTATC
This sequence comes from Papio anubis, assembly GCF_008728515.1. Classification (NCBI taxonomy): domain Eukaryota; kingdom Metazoa; phylum Chordata; class Mammalia; order Primates; family Cercopithecidae; genus Papio; species Papio anubis. Next base: position 74,258,385 of record NC_044990.1, on the reverse strand, counting down.
CACAATTATAGTTAGAGGAAATAATCTAAATACTACAAACATTATAAAAGTATACTAACACATACTTAAAATGTAGTTGAAAGATAAGATGGAAATATACTAATTTCCTTATTATCAGTAGTATACAATCGAGATGCTATCTAAAGGTGACAGAGCAAGAAAGAAACTTGGGTATATTAAAATTTATTTATATTACATTAAAGCTGTAAATATAACCAAAAGATCAAATACTCAACTAAAATTGAAGTTGAGTATTTGAACAGAAGGAACTAGTGAGATCTACTCGTTCTTCCTCTTCTGTAACAGGCAGACAAGGGATACTGCCTAAAATTGATAAATCAAGAGCTAGAGGAAGACATATTTTAATTTCAGTTATAGTGGTAGCTAATAATTAGAAACTATTAAACTAATATTAGAAATTTATTTAAAAAGTGGTTACAGTCAGGTGCAGGACATGCACCTATAGTCCCAGCTACTTGGGAGGCTGAGGCAGGAGGACTGCTTGAGGTCAGGAGGTTAAGACTACAATGCAATATAATCACGCCTGTGAAAAACTGCTGCACTCCAGAGGGGATACTAGAAATATTCAAATAATCTAAATGACAACAGAAACAGAGGAACAAAAAATTCAAAAACAAAAGGACAAAAAGAAAACAATAGTAAAATGGCGGACCTACATACAACCATATCAATAATCACGTTAATACTGATCAAGTAAACACTTCAAACAAAGGAGATTATAATTATCAAAACTGATAGAAACAAAGCAAGTTCCAACTACATGATGTCTATAAGAGACACACTTAAAAGGCACAAAGACATTGAAAGTAAATGGATGAAGACAGATATACCATGCAAGCAGTAAGATCAAGAAGGCAGAGGTGGTTCTATTAATATCATATAAAACTTCAAGAAAAAGAGTATTGCCAGTGATACACAGGAACACTGGGTAAAAATAAAAGTAAAAATTCGTCAGGAGAACACTTGACAGTCATAAATATGTAGGCTAATAGCAGAGCTTCAAAATGCATGAAGGAAATATTGACAATATTAAAGAGAAACAGGAAAGTTCACAATTTCCACAACAGATAAAGATCTTAACAACTCTCACCTCATACCGGATGGAAAAACTAACAAATATTACACCCAGCAATTGCAGAATACACCTTATTTTCAAGTGTACATAGAATATATCGAGGTAGATACCATGCTGGACCACAAAACAAGCCTAAATAAATTTAAAAGGAAGGAAATCACACCTAGTATGTTCTCTGACCACAATGGAATTAAATTCAAAATAAATAATAAAGTACCTAAGCAACCATCAAGTATTTGAAAATTAGAACACCTATACATAATCCATGCATCACAGAAGTCAGAAGGGAAATTACAATACACTTCAAGCCAAGTTATAATGAAAACAAAATGTGAAAGGTGCAACTTTAAATGCTTGTATTTAAAAAGAAAGAAAGGCCTAAAATCAATGAACGTTCTAGCAAAAGCACAAAGTACAACCAAAGTAAGTCTAAGGAACTAAAGAGCAGGAATCGATAAAGTAATAAAGAAAAACCACAGAAACCATTAACAAATCCCGAAGTTGGTTCCTTAAAAAGATCAACAAAATTGACCAAACTCTGTCTACAATGATCAACAGGAAAAAAGAAAATACAAATTATTAATATTAGAAACAAAGCAGGAATCATCTTACAGATCTTATAGACATTAAATAATAAGATATTATGAATTTCATGCCAACAAATTCAGCAATGTCAAGAAATGGAAACATTCCTTAGAAGATGTAACTTATAAAAACTAACAGATGAAACAGAAAATATTAATAACCTTATACTGAATAAAACTAAATAAGGCCAGTTGCAGTGACTAACGCCTGTAGTCCCAGCACTTTGGGAGGCCAAGGTGGGCAGATCACTTGATCCCAGGAGTTTGAGACTAGCCTGGGCAGCACGGCAAAACACCATCTCTACAAAAAATACAAAAACTAGCCAGGTGTGGTGAGATGAACCTGTAGTCCCAGCTACTCGGGAGGCTGAGGTGGGAGGATCACTTGAGCCTGGGAGGTCAAGGCTGCAGTGAGTCATAACTGTGCCACTACATTCCAACCTGGGTGACACAGCAAGACCTTGTCTCAAAAAAAGCAAAAACATAATTTAAAAAAGCTAAATTTGTCATAAAAAACCATCCTACCAGCCGGGCGCAGTGGCTCACGCCTGTAATCCCAGCACTTTGGGAGGCCGAGGTGGGCGGATCACAGGGTCAGGAGATCGAGACCATCCTGGCGAACACGGTGAAACCCCGTCTCTACTAAAAATACAAAAAAATTAGCCGGGCGTGATGGCGGCGCCTGTAGTCCCAGCTACTCGGGAGGCTGAGGCAGGAGAATGGTGTGAACCCGGGAAGGTGGAGGTTGCAGTGAGCCGATATCGCGCCACTGCACTCCAGCCTGGGTGACAGAGCCAGACTTTGTCTCAAAAAAAAAAAAAAAAAACAAAAAACCACCCACCAAAAAAAAAAAAAAATCAAAAACGACTTCCAAGACCAAGATGGTTTTACTGGTGAATTCTCTCAAACTTTAAAGAAAAGACGATACCAATCTTATATGACTTTCAGAAAATAGAGGAGGAAGGAACAATTTTGAACTGGTTGAGTCCAGTACACCCTTAACACTAAACTCTGACAAAGACATTACCAAAAAAAGTTACAGAACAATTATCCCTCATGAACACAGATGCACACTTCTTAAAATGTTAGCAAATCCAATCCAGCAATATCTAAATCCCTGTCCAAGAAGAGTTTGTCCCAATAATTAAAGGTTGACTTAACTTTAGAAATGTCAGTTTAATTTACCACATTAATGGAATAAAGGGGAAAACATAAATATATAAATAAGTTCAACTCTGAAACAAAAAGAAACAGCAAATATTTTTAAGTGGGTAAGCATGTAGAGAATGCTTACTCCACAAAGTAAGATATTTAAACACAGAAACAACACATGAAATTATTCAACAACCTTAGTCAACATGGAAACACACATTAAAACCACAATCGATACTAACACACACCGAAATGGATAAAACTAAAAAGAGTGACAACACAAAATCCTTGCAAGGATGTGAAGCAATGGAACTCCTGTACTTTACTGTAGGAGTATAAATTATACATTACCTTAGAAAGAGTCTGGCAGTTTCTTTTAAAACTGAGCAAGCACCTTACACTATGACAGCAACTCCGCTTGCAGATAAACAAAAACATATGTCTAAAAAAAGCCCGTTAGAATAATGTTCGTAGCAGCTTTTAACAAGTAAAAAAGTCAGCTGAAGGGTCTGGTAATATGACAGTAGATAAAGTGTGATATATGCATGAAATGAAATATCCTTCATCAAGGATAGGATTATTGGTGAAATACTGAATACTTTTCTGCTTTTTTATAGTGGAAAAGTGGTAACAGTGCTACTAGCCCACTACCTGTTTTTCAAAATGAAGTTTTACTGGAACACAACCATGCCTATTCATTTGCATATTATCTATGGTCACATTTGCATATTATCTACGGTCACATTTGCACTGCAATGGCAGAGCTGAGTAGTTGCAACAGACACCACATGGTGCGCAGGGTCTCTACTATTTGGCTCTTTGTAGGAAAAGTTTGCCAACTTCTGCTCTTGATCAATAAAAAAGAATCAACTACCAAAGCATGTAGTAACATAAATAAATCTCAAAAACATGCTGAAGGAATGAAGCTTTATACAAAAGAGGACATACTATACATGGCTGTATTTATATGAAGATCTGGAATTGGCCAAGCTAATCCATGATGGAGAAAATCAGAACAGAGTTGCATGTGGGGGATGGGATGGGGACTGACTGGTAAGAGACAAGAGGGTAATATAATGTCCTATATCTTGACAGGAGTTGGGTTAAACAAAGATTGTCTCCTTTGACCAGAAATTTGGTCAGCTCCTCTGAGTCCTCTTTCTGACCAGATCCAGACCCCTAGACTTCCCTCTCTGTTCCTGTGGAATCCAGCTTGAGCAAGAATCCTGCTACATCAGTGTAGGGAAACCCCTCCCCACCAGTATCTGTCACACTTCTCACCCTCCACTCTCCATATGACCCTGGCCTGCCTTCAACACATAGTCTGTTGACCTTAACTAGCAAGAATCCCACCCACTGACCCCAACTCTGCTCCTTGGCTGTAAATCCCCATTTGTCCTTGCTGGAGTCAGAGTCAAACCCAATCTCTCTCCCCAGTGCGAGACCCCATTGCAGTGGCCCCTCTGCCTGCACCATAGTCCCCCTTGAATAAAGTCTGACTTACTGTCTTTAACAAGTGTCATGAATGATTTCTTGCTTTAACATGTCGCATAGGTATCAGACCTTAGGAATGGTATCCCTAAGACTTGTGCATTTTACTGTATCTAAAATTATCGCTAAAGAAAGAAAAAAATGGAGGACAGTAAACAAATTCAAGTTAATGATACACAAGTTGAAGTATTTGGGGGAAAAGTAAACCAAATACCTTTGTTTAAATGCATCATAAAAAGATGAACTGATGGATAAATGGAGGGCTAGAGAGACAGATACATGTGATAAGGATTGTAAACTGTTAATTTCAGTATCTGTATGGTGAGGACATGGGTGTTCATTGAGAAATTCTTTCAACTTTTCTCTTTATTTGAAATTTCTCATAATAAAATGTTGGGGGGAGTGTTTACCTGCTGTGAGACTGTCATAATATAAACAATGAAAATAAAAAGTTTCCTACCACTATGTTTTATGCATATTCATCCTTAAGACAACAAAGCGAAAGATCTTATATCTAAGAACCTTAGGATACAGCCTCGTGATGAGTCCAGAAGTGTATGAGAGCTGTGAGGTCAGTGAAGAGGGCTGAACAATTTAAAGTCAGCTTCTCCCACTGAGGTAACTACTTCCTACAGTAGATCACATTCTAACATCAAATCTGAGGGCAAGTCTAGCCATTATATTTTAGGCCAATTTAAACAATGAAGAGAGATACTATGTTTAATTCTATACACAGGGGCCAAAATTTGTTCTGCACACTAACTGAATCTGATACACTAACATGCTCTATACATCTGTTTTGTTGACTTTATTTTTGGCATCCATTATACATGAGGGACTGTTAACATTTTTATAGGGGAAAAGAGATAAAAGTGCTAACAGTAAAATACAAATAAAATAATTGCAGTTCTGTTGAACTATGAGATTTTAAATCTTGTGCTGTACTTTATCAACAGTTAAGAAATATCACCAACTCTATTCAAAGCACTGGAGTAGGCAGATACAAATATAGGCCTTCGTTCATATACTTAGTCTGTTTCTATTTAAGATGATGAAAAATCTTGGGTTTTTTTTTTTTTTTTTTTCCTTTCTTAAAGAAACATACTTGAGATCACACTCATTAGTCACAGGAAATTACAGTCTTGTCAATCAACAAAAAGCCAAAATGATAACACATCTATGACTGTTTCATATAGGTTTCATATAGGTTTCTCTATCCAAACCTACCCTCTGCACTAAATCAAATGTGTCTTGTCACTGTTGGGAGAGGGCAAAGGACCCCTCCACAGCCTTCTAAGCATCTGTCCCAGCTATGCACCTGCAGTGACCTTGAACTTTTTTTCCTTAGCACTTTTTACTTCCAACACTTTAAGCTTTTCATAATTTGGAAATCCATCTTATGTCTTTTTCTGAATAATATTGTTTGACTATTGTAACAGTTTCCTACTTCCTCACCTACATATTACGCTCATGGGTTCACAGAGTTGGCACCAGAGGGAATACAATGTTTTACCCAACTGATATGGTCAGCAAATGTGCTAATACCAAACTAGCAGGTAGCTATGTAGTGTTCCTTGTAACCACACACTTTTCAAAAGAAATGAGAAGTCTGCAGCTGTGGCTAAGAGGCCTGAGTGTGAATAAAAACTGCAAGCACGACTTTACAGTTCAGGAAATGTACAGCCAAAGGACTTCATCAACCTACGTGCCATATCCCACTAACTGTTTTTGCAAAGGACTAGCCATTTATTCTAACCACCTGCTTCCAACTAATTAGCTGAGCTAAAGTAGATGCACTTATTTCAAGAGGTGGAAGTTTCAGAAGCATCTGCTTTCTAGATTCTGATTACATGTGTCCATGGTTATTATAATGTTGTATAAAGAATGGCAATAATATAAGCAGCCTCCAGCTTATAAAGTCACATTTAGTTATGATCTTAAATACAATCAGCATCTTCCAACAAAGACCAATCTCTTCCCCTCTCCTCCACATAAACAGAAGCCAGGAACCCCTGGTTAACAACCTTGAAAAAAAGCATCAGCCAAGAGAAATCTGATCTGCTAGAGGGAATGGCCTCCTTCATGCCCAGGAGGCAGGCCTGTGGCCCCAGTACCTCCCTCGTAGGCTGCCTGACCTGATGGCACAAGCACTTGCCTGAAGTTCCACTATTCAGACTCCTTTGGGTTAAAAATGTTTATCTCATAAGGAATAGAAACCAAGCAGTGTTTTTAACAAATACCTTAAATTTGACCACTCTTACTAAAACGCAGCTGGGCTGGGGGCTGATACTGCTGATACACAGAGGTGGTGTGTGTGTGTGTGTATATATATGTGTGTATATATATATATTTTTTTGAGACTGAGTTTTGCTCATGTTGCCCAGGCTGGAATGCAATGGCCTGATCTCAGCTCACTGCAACTTCCAACTCCCGGGGTTTAAGTGATTCTCCTGCCTCAGGCTCCCGAGTAGGTGGGATTACAGGTGCACACCACCATACTGGGCTAATTTTTGTATTTTTAGTAGAGATGGGGTTTCACCATGTTGACCAGGCTGGTCTCGAACTCCTGACCTCAGGTGATCCACCTGCCTCAGCCTCCCAAATTCTGGGATTACAGGTGTGAGTCACCATGCCCGGCCGGTATAAATTTTGAACACAGAATACTTCTGTGGGATAGGGCGGGCCTAGGTAGTATGACAGGGTGGAGTCCCAGGATAAGCAAGAGGGCACAAGAATCTGCGAATAGGACAACACCCTAGGGAATCAAAAGATAAACTTTTACCTCTTTCACAATTTTGCCCAGGCCAGCCTTCATCCAGAGAAAGCACTCTACTTGGCCCTATTCACAGAATTATTGATATTACTAGTAACACTACAATAACTGCTGTGTCAAAGGGAGTTCATGCAGCAGTCACAGGTTAGTCCTAGCTAGCTAGGTATCCCACACAATATTGTTTGTACAGAAAAGTCAATGTAAATTCCAAACAACCTGAAAATGAGTACAGTGGAAACCACTGATTTAGATGCAGCTGAACATTTTCTGGGCATCATCTTATTTAATAGCCACCACAATTCTAGGAGATAAGTACTGTTTTTATTCCTATTTTACAGATAAGTAGAGTAAAAAGTAACAAATTAAATGACTTGATTGAAACCATATAGCAAAAATAAATGGCATACTCCAAAGAAAATATATAAATGGCCAACAAGCATATGAAAAGATGCTCAACATCACTAATCATTAGGGAAATACAAATCAAAATCAAAACCAAAACCAGGTACCACCTTCAAGCCCATTAAGATGGCTACTATCAAAAAAAGAGAAAATCTAAAATGTTGACCAGCTGAGCACGGTAGCTCACACCTATAATCCCACCACTTTGGGAGGCTGAGGCGGGTGGATCACTTGAGGTCAGGAGTTTGAGACCAGCTTGGTCAACATGGTGAAAACCCTGTCTCCACTAAAAATAAAAAAAAAATAAAAATAAAAATCCAGGTGTGGTGGCACACACATGTAATCCCAGCTACTCAGGAGGCTGAGGCAGGAGAATCACCTGAACCCAGAAGGTGGAGATTGCAGTGAGCTCATATTGCACCACTGCACTCCAGCCTGCCTGACAGAGCAAGACTCTGTCTCAAAAAAAAAAAAAAAAAGTGTTGATGAGGATGTGAAAGAATCAGAATCTTTATACACTGCTAGTAAAATTGTAAAATGGTGTAACCATGACAGAAACCAGTATGCAGGTTCCTCAAAAAATTAAAAAAGAACTAGCATACGATTTTGCAATCCCACTTCTAGGTAGATATCCAAAATAATTGAAACCAGGGTCTCAAAGAGATATTTGCACACCCATATCCATAGCAACACCATTCCAATAGCCAGAAGGCAGAAACAACACAAATGTTCATCAGTGGATGAATTAATAAACAAAATGTGGGATATCCATACAATGGAATACTATTCAGCCTTAAAAGAAAAAGAAATCCTGTCACATGCCACAACATGGATGAACCTGGAGGATACTATGCTAAGTGAAACATGCCAGGCACAATAAGACAAATAGTATATGATTCCAATTATATGAGGATCTAGAATAGTCAAATTCATAGTGACAGAAAGCAGAACGGTGGTTCCCAAGGGTTAAGGGAGAGGTAAAAAGGAGCGGCTGTTTAATGGGTACAGAGATCAGATTAGAAAGATGAAAAAGTTCTGAAGATCTTTTTCACAGCAATGTGAGCATATTTAACTCTACTAAATTATACATGTAAAAATGGTTAAGATGGTAAATTTTATATTGTATCTTTTACCAGAATTAAGAACAAAAAATAGAATAACTGGCCAGGCACGGTGGCTCACGCCAGTAATACCAGCACTTTGGCAGGCCGAGGCAGGTGGATCACGAGGTCAGGAATTCAAGACCAGCCTGGCCAACATGGTGAAACCCTGTCTCTACTAAAAATACAAAAATTATCTGGGCATGGTGACACAGTTCCTGTAATCCCAGCTACTCGGAAGGCTGAGGCAGGAGAATTGCTTGAACTGGGACCCGGAAGGCGGAAGTTGCAGTGAGCCGAGATCACGGTACTGCACTCCAACCTGGGCTACAGAGCGAGACTCCATCTCCAAAAAAAAAAAAAATAGAATAACTGCACAAAGCCAGACTCAAAGGCAGGACTAATTCTAAATTCCCTACTCTCCACTATGACTTCATTGTATAATAAATAAATTACCTTCATTCATTCAGCAAACATGAGTGCCAGCACAAGCACCAGGAATGCATCAGTTAATATAACAGCCACAGGTCTCTGCCCTCACATAGCTAAAGTTCTAGCAAAATATAACTGATCATTTCCTAAGGACACCTGTGTTACCCCTATATTCAAAGGAATTTGCCAATATTTTCGTATTGCTTCAATGTCAGTTTCTTCCTCTCAAAAGCTATTAAAACGGAGACATGCAGAGATCTGAAGAATTTCCCTTGATTTTTCAAGATCTCAGAGGCATCCTCAAATAACAGTCTTACTTTACTTCCTTTCTATTGAGTGATATCCCGATATGTTTCCTGATAATTCTAAGCCCCAAATTAATAAATGTCCATGTTCCATTATTCACTAACCTAAACCTATTCATTCTTTATTATGTACCTGCCATCATTTTTAATTGCTTATTTAAAAAAGGTAAAACCAGGAAGAAGAATATGGAAAGCATATTTCTAACTCAAGTAAACTGAAGACATACTGTTATTTAGCTTAGTTAAGTAAGATTATTATTTATTTACATCATTTACTAAACCCCTGATTCCAATCCAAACGAGTCAGGTAATACTTGTCAGTTTCAATTATACAGGCTCTTTTCCTTTCTTTCTTTTGCAAATTTAGAGAGCTGGCAACAATTCTCTCTCTCTCTTTAATAAATTCCTATACAAAAGAATTTTTTCAAGGAAACAACAGGCTTCAAAGACAGATCAACTGGGCAGGGCCGAGCACTTTGGGAGGCCAAGGCAGGCAGATCACTTGAGGTCAGGAGTTCGGGAACAGCCTGGCCAATATGGTGAAACCCCATCACTACTGAAAGTACAAAAATTAGCCAGGCGTGGTGGTGCACACCTGTAATCCCAGCTACTCGGGAGGCTAAGGCAGAAGAACTGGTTGCAATTAGGAGGTGGAGGTTGCAGTGAGCCAAGATCGCACCATTGCACTCCAGCCTGGGTAAAAGACCAAGACTCCATTTCCAAAAAAAAAAAAAAAAAAAGAAACCAGATCAATTATATCAAATTAGCACTAAGCATCTTTTTCTTCCAGAATTAAGCCATCAGGTTTCCCCAAAAAGCAAGTCAGTTTAACATTCAAGTTCCAAAAGCATCTTTCAAATTATATTTAGCATTCTACAAGATTTAGCCTTCTTTTTTTTTTTTTTTTTTTTTTAACAGCTAAGCTCTTTATATTCTTCTGTAGCTTCTCTAATTTTGCAGTAAGAGCTAAGGGTTTACATACAGATAACAAAAGTATCTTTGATAAAGAGTTCCAAAAACTAACTGGAATGCAAAATCCTAGAGTAAAACCATCTCAGGGAGTAGACACGGTGGCTCAAAAGGAAAGAGAACGAGTGTGCTAAAGGGATTTTCTATGTGGACTACCTGCCTTATTGAAGCATGCTTATGAATATTAAAACATCATTTTGACTGCATTCATTTCAAGCCTCATTCAGAGACCTCAAGGTCTGAATCCCCCACAAGATGTCACAGGAATAGTAGTGACCAGGTTGTTATCATTCCCTGGAAACCAGGAACTTGCTTAGGAGCAAGATTCTTTTCTAATTGAGGAAAGCAGGGAAAAAGAGATTGACCAGTTTTGCCTTAAAAAGAGTATCACAAACCAAATTTTACCATTCAAACCCTTCATTTAACTATAAGAGAAAATTAGTTTTTGATTTAAAATGCTTTATCTGAATTTGAAACAAAATATTTGCAATAAGGGCTTATAAGGCTATTTTTTTAAAAATTGTTTCATTTAAATGTTCATAACTTAGTGTCACACGAAAAAAAGTATAAAACTATATATATATATATATCTTCATATATATATATGGATTCTATTTTTCAAAAACTATATATTACTGTATACGCCACAGTTTTCTTCCAAAAACAGGACACTGCTTTTATCCAAGGTCCTCACAATATCTAGCAGGAATCTCGTTACTTCATTCGGCTTGAACAAAACAGGGCAGCAGCTGTCCTATTTTACTACACAGCTTGGGGTCACAGAGGATCATTTTATATTAGGGATATATGACATATATGTATGCTTTCTGTATATATGTTTCATACACACCGAGTGTGTGTGTGTGTGTATATATACAGAGAGAGAATATGTATATGTGCATAAAATATAGAGTAATGTATGTGCATAGACATAAGCTGGAAAAGATAAATGCAAAATGAACAGTGATTACCTCTGGATGACATGAGAACTACAATTTAAATTTTCTATTTTATTTTTTTCCTAACTTTCTACAAAAAAAAGCTAAAATATTTATTTTTCTATTGTACTGAACTGGTTTCAATGGCAGAACTCTTTCCTCACATGGTATACCTCTCAGGTTCCACTATGGAAGAGTAATTTTCAAGTTCTCTGCCATTTTTCTAAATCGTCACCATTTCCAGGTACTCTGGTAAACTTGTTTTAAGGAAAAGGAAGCTTAAAATGTGATAATTTCCTAATCAACACTTCGGTACTGCAAATCAAATTCCTTAAAGATTTACCTTCATCATACATTTCCTCTATTAAATAGGCCTCTGCTCGGTCTTTCAGGGCGTTCACATTGTCGGGTTCCATCTGTAAAACTTCAGAACAAACCCTAATAGCTTCAACAGGCTTCTCGTCCTAAAAGGAAATGTGAGAAAGGGATTTATGGTTGGTATTCCACATGATGAGTTTTCACATTTCTGGGAACAAGTCAACTGTTACCTTAGAAAAGCAATGGCAAATCCGCTCCTTTGAACGAATTGTATATTCAGCAATGCTTGGCTCTGTTTTCATGACAGATTCATATTTGCTGGTAGCATCTGTGTATCTAAGAAATGAGCAAATCATGATAAGCAACGATGACATTCGATTTCCAGAGCTGTAGAAAGGCTCCTCCCCTCTTCACCATGTGTTGCTTAATCAATCCAATTGGATGAGGCCACGGCTTCAGATTTGCCTTTTCCCTTATTAATCTAGAGTCCCATAGAAGGTACACTCCATAATTAAGAGTTAAGAAATAAAAACATCTGACCATAGGAGATGCAGATGGACAGAACAAAGCATACCTGCAAGTACCAATCAAACCAGAAGAATTTCCTTACAGAAACAAGCTCAGAATTCCGAACCTGAGTAAAACACCCTGTTGAAGTCTGACTTATACTGAGCACATTGAACAATACAGAGATCAAGTTTTATTTCTTGGTCAGTAAACACTTCCATGAAAATAACGGAACCCATTACATGCCATTTTATATAATTAATGTCAGTATTCACAACAAAGTACAATGTAGTTCATACAGAAGGTACCTGATTAAATTCCCAACTGTATAAGCTTTCTAAGAATAAAAGCTATTTCAGCATTTTCTTTAAACCAGTAAAAAGTGCTAATCCTGTTATATATACTCAGTTATTTTCCTCAACAATAGTAAACTAAAAAATATGTTTCTATGCCATGGTGGCACATTATTCCCAAAGTGCTACAATCTTCATATGTAAATATGCTGATGTATTAAAACACAGGCTTAACTAAAACATTTAAAATAAAAGCCAGCTTCTCTATCATCCTCAGCAAACTAACACAGGAACAGAAAACCAAACACTGCATATTCTCACTCATAAGTGGGAGGTGAACAATGAGAACACACGGACACAGGGAGGGGAACATCACACACGGGGGCCTGTGTGGGGCAGGCAGCAAGGGGAGGGAGAGCATCAGGACAAATAGCTAATGAATGCGGGGCTTAATACCTAGGTAATGGGTTGACAGGTGCAGCAAACCACCTTGGCACACGTTTACCTATGTAACAAACCTCCACGTTCTGCACATACATCCTGGAACTTTAAAGTAAAAGAAAAAAGCAAAAAAGCCAGCTTCTGGGAAAGTGGAATAGATGTATTTTTCCCAATTCCCCCAGCTAAGCACAACTAAAAACCCTAGAAATTAAATGTATATTTTTTAAAATAGAAAACTCTCAAAGGAGGAGAGAAGACAGACTAGCTAGTGACTCAGGACCTGAGGAAAAACATGGTAAGAAGTTCCCTGGGTTCCTTTTTTCATCTCATATATCCCAGACTTGGAGCTGAAGATTCCAGCAATGCAGAAATGCCAACAGGTACAGAACGACAGTAACAAAAACCTGCAGAAGGCTGCTGTCTCTAGCCAGAGGACCTGAAAAGGGCAGACTTGCAAACAGAAAACTTTTTTTTTTTTTTTTGAGACGGAGTTTCACTCTTGTTGCCCAGGCTGGAGTGCAATGGTGCAATCTCGGCTCACCGCAACCTCCGCTTCCTGGGTTCAAGTGATTCTCCCACCTCAGTCTCTGCAGTAGCTGGGATTACAGGCATGTGCCACCATGCCCAGCTAATTTTGTATTTTCAGTAGAGACAGGGTTTCTCTGTGTTGGTCAGGCTGGTCTCGAACTCCCAACCTCAGGTCCTTCAATGGATAAATGGTTAAACAAAGTGCAGTAAATTCACACCATGGAAACCACTGAACAGTAAATGAAGAATTATTGATACAATATGGATAAATCTCCAGAGAATTCGAATGAGGGGGGAAAAAGCCCATGCTGCCAGCTGTGGTAGCATGCGTCTGAAGTCCCAGCTACTCAGGAGGCTGAAGCAGAAGGATCACTCAAGGCCAACAGTTCAAGGCTGCAATGTACTATGACTGCACCTGTGAACAGGTGGGCAACATAGTGAGATTGTCTCAAAAAAAAAAAAAAAAAAAGCCAATCCCAAAAGTTTATACATTGTATGATTCTATTTATGTAACATTCTTACAATGACAGAATTCTAGAAGTGACTAGATTAGCTAAGGAAGGGATAGGAACAACAGGGAAGTAGGTGTGGCTATAAGGGCAACATGAGGGGTCCTTGTTGGGATGGAATTATTCTGTATCTTGACTGCACCCACATCAATATCCTCATTGTGACAGACAAGGTACTATGGTTTTTCAAGGCGTTATAGTCTGCAAGATGTTGGGGGAAACTGGGTAAAGCATTCTCATGATGGTAACTTACAAAGCTACTAAAAGTAGAGGAATTAGAGCCTATTTTCTATTAGGCAGTTTTGTCTGCAGTGCCCTGTACTCTTTTCAGTCCTCCCGCCCAGCCTACAAACCCTCTACAAATAACACTCACACAGACACAGCCTCTTACTCTGCCCACTCTTACTTTCTCTTTAGGATTAGGATTTAAATATCTATCGTCTTCTCTAAAAAAAGCTTCTCTTTCACTCCTTGCCTTCACCATCCTGGTTTGGAGTAAATACTCCTTTTTGGTACTCCAATTATCCTATGTACATTCTATCACTTTGGTATCATATTGTCTTTTAATAATCTGTTCATATATGTGTCTCCCACGCAATGCTATAAACTTGTTAAGAACACAAACTACCATCAGGTTTGTTTCTGCACCCTCAGGACACAGCTCAGTGCCTGATAGAGGAGATAATAAATATTTGGTATAATACAAGTAAGTCTGCTGGTAAGAATACTACACAGTTACTATTGTTTATATTCTCCCCTATTCCAAAAATGTCCAGTTCTGGTAGTTTTGCTAAGGCCCAGGGCTGTCTAGAATACCCCACCCTCAATGGCTGAGAAGTAAAAACAGTTCTGTAATTCACTTGTGCCCACAGTCTAACATATAAGGAATGGCTGGACAGCTGGAACAACCGTATTCTCACCTGCCGTCTCTGATGAGCTCTTCAGCTGACTCAATCAGCTTATTAAGTTTCTTTACTTGTTTATAGTGTGCAAAACACCTTTTATGATCCTGGTCAAGTTTAAGACATTCCCGAACTTCACTGTTCATGTATTTAAAAAAAGGAAAATATTCCATGTCAAAACAATCAATGAGTAGTTTTCCACGCTAAATACAGAAATCACAGTAAAAGTATTTTTTGTTTGCAACAATTAAACAAAAACATACTGAGACTTATAATTTACTATACACATTTATATATGGCATTGTACTATGCATACATTTGTTAATTCAAATTAAAATGACTTACTAGCATTACAAAGTAAACATTCAATTTTGTTTCTAGAAATATAAGAGCCTTCCTGTTTATTTTAATAAGCAGCTTCATGAAAACAAACTATGTGGAATTAAAGTAACATGGGAATAACACAAAATATATAAATGGATATACAATATAAAAATAGCCTTAACCACCATCATCTTATTAATTTAATATTAAAATGTTAAAACAAGATGAGGTTATCTTACTGCCAACAATTAAAGAAGATCAGACGTGTGTCACTAGGACTGACCTGAGGGACAGTTCGTGGTCTCCTAGCTGGTAGTACAGTGTGCTTATTTTATAAAATGCCTCAGTATTATCATTCTTCAACTTTGATGCAGCTTTTAAGTCACTTATAGCTTTCCTAGGTTCTCCTTCTTTTATAAAACATTCAGCTCGAAGTTCCCGTAGTTCTGCATCCCAAACACAAACCTTGAGGAACAAAAGAACTAGACTTTAAGGAAGAAAAAATTATGCACATTCATTGTTGCATTCCACATATTTTTCATCTACGTATTTATCAACATAAAACATTCTCAATTAATGTGATGACTTATAGACTGCAAATATTATTTTAAAATCTGATACAATTTACATGTGACAAAACTGATGTGACAAAATAGTTTTTCCAAAAATGTTGTAAATGAATTCTAATGGGGGAAGGGATATATATAATAACAAGGCCCTTTTCTTACCTCCTTCGATTATATAATTCTAAGACACTGAAAATAAGAAAACATAGCATTTACTACTGGAGGGTTGTTCCTAGTGAAGCATATTTGAAGAGAATATTCTGTTATCAGATTTTTATACTTAATCAACAATTCTAATTTGTAGTCAAAAAATAAAATCTAGGTTCTAAATTGGCAAACTACTTTTTTCTGCTAATAACCACATTAAATTCTTAGCTGGGCACAGTGGCTCATGCCTATAATTCCAGACCAGCTTAGGCAGCATAGCAAGATCTCATCTCCACAAAAAATTTAAAATTATTAACTGGGTGCAGTGGAACACACCGGTGGTCCCAGCTACTCAGGAGGCTGAGGTGGGAGGATCACTTGAGCCCAGGAGGTTGAGGTTACAGTGAGCTATAATCGTACCACTGCACTCCAGTCTAGGTAACAGAGAGAGAGACCAAGTCTCTAAACAAAAAAATGTTTTAAGAAATTATCTTCTGTAAACTGTCACCTCCTTAAAAGTAAATCCTCATATCAAGAAAAAAATAAGAAAAGAAAAGAAAGAGAAAAGAAAAGAAAAGAAAAGAAAAAAATACCGTGAGAAAGCAGGAGGTTGAGGCTTCACTATCCCTATTCCCAAAAAGTTCATAAGGGTTTAGTAAACACAATAGTATTCTTCAAATCATAAACCCAAGAGCTCATCAATAAGGCTGGTGGAAGTATCTTTGCATATTTCTTAGAGCTGTTCTAAACTCATATTGACTTTTCACATATATGAAAATATCAAAATCAACATTATACATAAATATCATGGACAATGAGCTAAGTCAAAATGGTCTATGGGAAGGTAAAAATGTAAACTATATTTCCTTAAAGCATAAACAAAATAACCCAGTAAAACATGAATTCTACTAGACCATATCACAATATCTTCTGTAAAATTATCAACAAAATGTCCATTCTACATATAAGTTTAGAGCCAAAATTAAATGAAACTGTATATCAAAATACTGTGAAAATCTTAAATAAATGTGAATTACGACTGCTTCCATTTGAATATTTCAGTAGACTTCCTTCGGAAATCAGTTGTCATTAAATCCTTCAGAGGCAAGGAAACCTAGACTTAGATTTCCCTAGCTAGAATTCTCTGGATTCTATCAACCATTATTATTATTCTTTTTTTTTTTGGCATGATCTCGGGTCACTGCAACCTCCGCTTCTCAGCGCCTCAGCTGGGATCACAGGCATGCATGCACCACCACACCATTTACCATTTTTTTTTTTCTTTTTAAGACACAGGGTTTTGCCATGTTGGCCAAGCTGGTCTCAAACTCCTGGCCTCAAGTGATCCACCCACCTCGACCTCCCAAAGTGCTGGGATTACAGGCATAAGCCACCGTACTCAGTCAATTATTAATATTTTTAGAGGCAGGGTCCCATTCTCTTGCCCAGGCTGGGGGACAGTGGAGCGATCACAGCTCACTGCAGCCACGAATTCCTGGGCTCAAGTGATCCTCCAGCCTCAGCTCCCAAGTAGCTAGGACTACAGGTACATACTATCAACTCTTTATCTGCCTTATTTTCTAGAAATGTTTCTCTAAACATTCCTCTTTCCTCCCGAACATCATTTTTCCTTTTATTCCAACCATCTCTTTCATCTTTTATCCCATTATCTAACCCCTAGTTTTCTTCCCAAAAAAATACAAAATCAACTAAAATAGCAAAGCAAGCAATATATAAACATATTTAACTCTCATGCTACAGCACATTCAGTACATTTACTGAAAACTTCAGTCCAAATTTTGTTTTATATAAACATTATTTTATACTTAAGAGTTAAAAGCCCAAGGACCAACCTGATTTTCTCCTGTCTAGGTTTTTGTGATATGTGACATGTCAAAGTATATAAATGTGCCTTACAATAAGTGTTAGGCTGGTCAACTGCAGTATCTAAGACTTACCTCTAAAATCTTATCAAGGAAGGCTATAGCAGCAGCATAATCTCCACTTTCAAAAGCATCAAGTGCTTGCGAACGCAAACGCTGCATTTCATCAGATTTTATAAGTTGAGACTGCGCTTCCTTTTCTTCATTTTCACTTGGATTAGATTTGAGCTATACGGAAAATAAAAAATTAAGCAGAGTTTTTAATCTCTTAAGTCTGATACCTATAATATACACAACAAGGGTCAACCATTCCAAATACTTAAGTTCATTGGGTAAAAAGGTAAAGAGATACTGGAAAAACTGGCTTGTCTGATGACTGGATGCAGCAGGGAAGGCCCCTGATTTCTACTGATATGGTCCACGAGCATGAACAACAGATCTAGACTCAGAAGACCTGGGTCCCGCAAACTTACCGGGAAGCAAATACATGTAGGCATGTGAAAGGACAGAGAAGAACGGAGGAAGGAAAGCACGTTTCTCACCTTCTTATATACAGCTGCAGAGTATATAAATATGCCTTACAATTTATTCTGAAGAATAAATTAACCTGAGTTTTATTTATTTTGCCTTCTAGTTATAGTTCCTATTTTTTTAAGTATAAAATAACTAAAATAATGAAACACATAGGGAAACTGAAAGAAGAGACCAGCTTTTTTAGAGGCTATAAGATTTTTAAAAAGATCTGATACCAAAAGGGTTAAAGTATAAGAAAGAATTTAGAAGGAAATAAGAGTAATACCTTACTAAAAGGTGCATGATGTGGTTTTACGAGAGCTGCACACTGCCTCTTTTTAAAATAACTTTATAATGACATCATTTATATAACATAAAATTGCTCATTTCGAATGTACAATTCTTTGATTTTTTAAAAATAAATTTACCAAGCTGTGCAACCATCAGCACAGTGTTAGACCATTTCCATCACCCCAGTAAGATCCCTTGTTTTTACTTACAGTTCACCCCACTCCCAATGCCAGCCCTGTGCACACGGACTCAACAATTTCTTCCTCCAGACAAAAAAAATAATGTCTCAGAAAACCAGATAGCTACACTTTTTAAACCTGAGGGGAGGTTAAGATTGTAGTTTATATGTACCAATTTCTGAAATCTTAGTATTCTTATTAAGATGGAAACTATAACTGATGGGCTCCAATTTTGGATGAGGTACAGACAAAGGAAAGTTAATTCTAGAAATCTGCCTCCTCAATGAGTCAATCACACTCCTCCTCCTTTCAGTGGATTAATTTTTAAAGGATATTCCCACTACCAACCTGGTGGGAGAGAACACTCCAAATGAGAAACTTTATCAATATTATTTATTGGCAAGGGTTTTATACTTGTCCATTTTGTGTTTTAGGATATATTAGCGATGACATTTTGTCTGTTTTAACCCTTGACTTTTGAAGGACAGGACTTGAAGTATTCATAGGTAACTAGGAATTGGTAACCTCCACTCATTCTGGGGGAGGGGTTCCCCAAATGATTGCATCATCCAGTTTAAGGGTGTTGTTTGGAGCCAGACATGCTTGTCTCTGTTTTATCACCCTTTGGGTGGTCTTGAATACTTCGGATAAAAGCCATCAGAGAGAGTATGAATGTGTGTGCACTGTCACTTTGCTCTGGGTAAAAGTTTATTGATTAACTTGTTTCCTATGAGTACACTCCTGACTCTTTTCAGTAGAATGTATCAAACACTGATGGCCTCTTCAGGATCGAATTTGTACCTTTTTTCCTCTGAAACATTGGAATCTAATTTCCTCCACACAATTTTTCTTGTTGGAAGGTGGGAGGAGAAGCCCTAAATCTCGGGACAGAGGCTGGAGGGCTCAGGTAATGGGAACAGGAAAGAGGGAGTGAGCTCAGGTCATCGAGGCCTCTGTGAGGCCGGAAGAGAGGTGGGGAAGAGGGAGAGAGGATTCTTCCAAGGAGGTAAGAAAGGAGTTGGAGAAACAAAGGGTTTCCTTAGAAGCCTGAGAGTTTCAAAGAGAGTCAAGTGAGATGAAGTTTGGGTTTGGGGGGATTTTTGAATTCTTTTTTTTTATTTTTTTTGAGACGGAGTCTCGCTCTGTCACCTAGGCTGGAGTGCAGCGGTGTAATCTCGGGTCACTGCAACCTCCGTGTCCCGGGTTCAAGCAATTCTCCTGCCTCAGCCTCCTGAGTAGCTGGGACTACAGGCGCCTGCCGCCTCGCCCAGCTAGTTTTTGTATTTTTAGTAGAAATGGGGTTTCACCATATTGGCCAGGCTGGTCTTGAACTCCTGACCTTGTTATCCGCCTGCCTCGGCCTCCCAAAGTGCTGGGATTACAGGCGTGAGCCACTAAGTCCAGCCAATTTTTTTATTCTTTAAAGAGACAGGGGACAGAGTCTTGCTCTGTCTCTCAGGCTGGAGTGTAGTGGCATGTTCTTAGCTCACTGCAATCTCCAGCTCCTCAGTTCAAGCAATCCTCGAGTCCCAGCTCCCAAGTAGCTACAACTACAGGTGCACACCACTACAGCCAGCTAATTTTTTTATTATTTTTTTGTAGAGACAGGGTCATCTCACTACGTTGCCCAGGTTCTTCTCCAACTCCTGGCCTCAGATGATCCTCCTGTCTCAGCCTTCCAAAGCACTGGGATTACACATGTGAGCCACTGTGCCCATCTGAGATGAAGATTTTTATTATTACCACGAGGCTGTTGACTCCTGTCAATCACCTCCTCGTTTTCTCTACACCTGCGTGTAGAGAATGGTCCTTGCTGACAATTCCCTCATTCCTCCCTTTTTCACGTTTCTTGACATCCTTTGTCTTCCTTAGGGCTTTCACATTTCTGACTCTTTCAGCCAAATCCCTTCCTATGACAATATTTTATATTTTTTACTTCTCACTATGTATCCTGGTTACTGAGCTTCTGGAAAAATAACCCAGAATAGCTATGGGCTGGGGGCTTATTCAAAGAGATGAGGAGCCTTCTGTATGACTGCACCTCTACCTCTGGCACCTCAAATAAAAACACCGGGTTGGCAGTTGTGGTAAGCAGCCTTCTAAGATGGCCCCCAGTGATCCTCACCTCCTGGCATTCATGCCTTTCTGGAGCATGAGGCGGACCTGGTAACTCCTTTTAACAAACAGAATAACCCAGCTAAGTTTGTCTGTTTTCAGTAGAGACAGGTTCTTACTATGTTGCCCTCCTGGACTCATGTGATCCTCCCGTGTTGGCCTCCCAATGTGCTGGTATTACAGGCATGAGCCACTGCACTCAGCCACAGCCATAGCTTTTTTTTTGAGATGGAGGCTCACTCTGTCACCCAGGCTGGAGTACAGTGGTGCAATCTCAGTTCACTGCAACCTCCACCTTCCGGGTGCAAGTGATTCTCCTGCCTCAGCCTCCCAAGTAGCTGGGATTACAGGTGCACGCCACCATGCTTGGCTAATTTTTGTATTTTTGTAGAGATGGGGTTTCACTATGTTGGCCAGGCTGGCCTTGAATTCCTGACCTGAAGTGATCCACCCACCTTGGCCTCCCAAAGTGCTGGAATTACAGGTGTGAGCCACCACACCCAGCCCATGCCCGGCCTTTTTTTTACACTTAAATCTCTGATGCATTTTGAATTTATCTTAGTATAAGGTAAGAGAGGTATGAACCTAGGTCTGTTGTTTCTCAGTATAAAAGTTTGTTAAAAAAGAGTATGACCACAGTGATAAGCTGTCACGTCCTTGATTAGGTCACAAAAAACTGACTTCCATTGTGCTAGCACTCCCTCTCACCTTCTCACTTGCTGGCTCTGATAAAGCAAGCTGCCATGTTGTGAGATATGAGAGGCCCATGTGAGAAACAACCAAGGCAAGACTTTGGCCAACAGTCTAACACCTCAAGAGGAACTAAATACTGCCAACTGAGTAAGTTTAGGGGCAGATCCTTTACTGGCCAAGCCCTCAAATACTATTGTAGCCCTATCTCACACCTTCACTGTAGCCCATGACTCTGTAGTTAGTAGCAGACCCTGCTATACCATGCCCAGATTCCTGACCCCATAAACCGTGAAATCATATAAATGTGTGTTACTTCAAGCTGCTAACATTGGATAATTTGTTATCTAGCAGCAGATAACCAATACAGTAGGAACACAGTGTGGAAATTTTACCATTTCTCAGTGACTGGGCTGTGAATATTTCCAAACAGATATTGCTTTAAAATAAAGTCTAGATGAATGAATTAATTAAACCCCAATCCTGGCAACCACTAATTAGCTATGTCTTTTCTGCATTTTCTTTACCAATAAAAGAGGGACAATAATACCAACACCCTGTAGGGCAGTGACTGAGAGATTAAGAAGATACTCTACGTAACACATAGCAAGTACTCTGAAAAGTGCTAACACACACTTTAGAAAGATGCTCAATTTATTTCCCATGGTATTAGATATTAGCCCACTTAAACTGGGTCCCCTCTATTAACGCTACAGTGATTAAGGTCCTAGAATAATAGAACCTTTCTTTGACTTCTCTGAAGTCGAAATAAAATCAGACTTTGGCATAAAATATATTCAATGAATTGCTTATTCCTCAAGAAATTAATATTTCTAATTCTATTTAATGTTTTGGGGTAAGTAGCAAAAATTTAAATTTTCATTTGATATTATTTGATAGCATATAGAAAAATATGTAACACTTGAGGTATATGCAACATTACATTCTGCAGTGAATTCTAGAATTTGCCCTCACATATTCTTTCTGCACATATGTTTCTTGTTAAAAGAACTATACAAAAATAACACTAATTTGAATGTCCAAAAAAAAGAAAAAGAAAAAGAAAAAAACATAAAGAACTAATGTTTTTGGAAACAACAGTATACAAGTCAGGCGGTGAGTGACTGAATTAAAGTGTTCTAACATCCTTGTGTTTTGATTACCTTGTTAAGCATGCATATTAAAATTCCTGAGGTAATGACTATGAGAAAAAGACACAGCGTGTATAACCATATGGAAAGAACAGACTAAGGAAGAATCAGCTAAATCCATTGAGGGTGGGGAGAAAGCAGGAGGGAAGAAGAAGGAGGGTGGATGGATGGAAAAGAAATAGTTGGATAGCACTTTGGGAGGCCGAGGTGGGTGGATCAGAAGGTCAGGAGATCGAGACCATCCTGGCTCACATAGTGAAACCCTGTCTCTACTAAAAATACAAAAACATTAGCTGGGCGTGGTGGCAGGCGCCTGTAGTCCCAGCTACTTGGGAGGCTGAGGCCGGAGAATGGTGTGAACCTGGGAGGCAGAGCTTGCTTTGAGTGGAGATCGCGCCACTGCACTCCAGCCTGGGCGACAGAGCGAGAGTTCGTCTCAAAAAATAAGAAGAAGAAGAAAAAAGGAAATAGTTGGATAACTAGAACCCAATAGAAATATACACAAAGAACCTCAAAGGTCCTTTCTCACACTAACAGGTTAGCAAAATTCACACTATCTGTTCACATGAAGTGTTGAAGAGGTTGCATACCTAGAACTCCCCTATACTGCTAGTAGGAATATAAATTCACATAACCACTTAACAGGACAGGACAAATTTATCTGCCAGGCTAAAAATATCCACAACCTTAAAGTAGCAACCACTTTCTGAGGCAGATAACACTGTAGCAGTGATTCTCAAAAGTGTGACCTAGGAATCCCTGGGATTCCTTAATGCCCTTTCAGGGGTCTGTGAGAACAAAAGCATCTACGGATAAAAGATAAAGAACCCATTCAAAGGACAAGATAAACCAATGCATTTTATTATAACAGAGAGTGCTATAAGTTCATTAATAAGGATTCAGAGTCCATATGCAATTAACCTATATAATCGCGAGTGGAGTTTTGTGGAACATCAAAGAAGAATACTCGTAATTAAAAAGAATACAAAAATATTCTTTTTCTAACTGCCTATCTGTGAGGCCATAGTATCTTCAATATACTTCAACAAAAGCATAAATCACAACAGATTGAATACAGAAGCAGATATGAGAATTGTTATCTTCAATTAAGACAGATATTAATAAAATTTGCAAATATGTGAAACAAACACTACTCAATACTAAAATTTGGCTTTTGTAAACAGTTACTTTTACACAAAAAATATTAACATGTAGTAACTTTTCATTAAGTTATTTTAATTTCTCAAATTTATTTCTAATATAGTAAATACTGAAAAATAAAGCTCTTTGGCAACCTCAATATTTAACACTATAATGAGATCCTAAGGCCAATCCCAAGAACCACCATCCTAGACACACCCTGCACAAGGAAAACGGACATAGAGGATGAGCTCAAATAGTTGTTTAATATATAACTAATGAAGCAGGAAAATGTAAGAATATAGCTCATTGATGTGGTTGGCTGTGTCCCCACCCAAATCTTATCTTGAATTGTAGCTCTCATAATTCCCATGTGTCATGGGAGGGACCCAGTGGGAAGCAACTGAATCACAGGGGTGGGTCCCTCCCCTGCTGTTCTCATGATAGTGAGTAAGTTTCATGAGATCTGATAGTTTTATAACGGGCAGTTCACCTGCACACACTCTCTTGCCTGCTGCCATTTAAGAAGTCCCTTTGCTCTTCCTTCACCTTCCACCATGATTGTAAGCCCTCCCCAGCCATGTGAGATTGTGAGTCCATTAAACCTCTTTCCTTTATAAATCATCCAGTCTTGGGTATGTCTTTATTAGCAGCATGAGAACAGATTAATACAGCTAATGTCTCCTAATTGTAACACACAAAACAGAGACCTTCAAAAACTCCAAAAGACTCTTGTGCCATTTGTAGTTTTTAATCAAACCACTCTGTTTTCTCAAGTCCCATCTCCTCCAAGCTTTCTGGAGTAATCACCTTTCCTCTAAATATTTAAATCACTTTAAGAAACCCTTCAAAACAGAGGTATCCTAAGAAATCATCTTGCCCAATTAACTCTCACATTGTATAAGTGAAAATCCTGAGTCTCACAGACAGTAAACAACTTGCCCAGCATCACACAGTTAATCAAGAGAAAAACTGAAGTACGTCTCCTGACTATGTGGTTCTCAATCTTGTCTTGTTACCTAGAAAGCTCATAAGTCAACTTCTCACAAGTTTCTCTGTATTATTAATCTTGCACATATATGTTTAGGACTTATTTCCAGAAACTAAAGTGTAAACTGCTAAAAAGCAGAATATATGTCTTTTTCCTTCTTTTAAATTAGAGACAGGGTCTCCTGTCACTCTGGCTGGAGTGCAGTAGCATGATCAGAGCTAACTGTAACCTCAGAGACTTGAGTTCAAGTGATCCTCTTGCCTCCACCTCCCAAGTAGCTAGGACTACAGGTGTGTGTCACCATACCCAGTTAACTTTTATTTTCTGTAGAGACATGGCCTCACTATGTTGCCTAGGTTAGTCTCAAGCTGCAATCCTCCCACCTTGGCCTCCCAAAGTGCTGGGATTACAGGTGTGAGCCTCCTCACCTAGCCCCAGAATATATGTCCTAAGTCTATCTTGCATACCTAGAGATGCTTCCTTGCTTTTCTTTTTCAGTTAGTACTAAGAATACTACCCATGAACTCGGTTTCACTATTTCCAGTTTACAGACAAATTGAGTAATTGGGCCAGGTGTGGGGGCTCACGCCTATAATCCCAGCACTTTGGGAGGCCGAGGTGGGTGGATCACTGGAGGCCAGGAGTTTGAGACCAGCCTGGCCAACATGGAGAAACACCATTTCTACTAAAAAATACAAATATTAGCTGGGAGTGGTGGTGCAGGCCTATAATCCCAGCTACTCAGGAGGCTGAGGCAGGAGAACTGCTTGAACCCTGGAGGCAGAGGTTGCAGTAAGCAGAGATCACACCACTGCATTGCAGCCTGGGCAACAGACCAAAACTCCATCTCAAAAAAAAAAAAAATTGAATTATTATATAACTTGCTGTAAGTCTTGCTTAAACTCAAACTAAGGTCTCTATCTCTAAAGCCCATGCTATAGATGATGGAGATCAATCATGATAGCAGAAAACACTTATTGAGAGCGTTCTATGCTCCAGGCACTACTCTAAGCTAAACCTAAAACCTTAAAGGGCAGATCGGATTATCTCCATTTTATACAGGAGGAAACCGTGGGCCTTTTTGTTTTGTTTTGTTTTACTTTGTTTTGAGACAGGGTCTCCCACTGTCACCAGGCTGGAGTGCAGCCATTTATTGAAGAGATTGATGGCGGAGGGGGAAAAATAGGTTGAAGATGGGAAACAGAATTCCACATTGTGCCTGTTACTGAGCTGCCATTTAGGTGTTTGATTGGAGACATCTAAATGTCAAGTAGGCAAACTGACTGCCTGATACTGGATGTGTACATAAGAGAGCTCTGGAAACAGCTATCTGAGTCACAGCATAAAGTGCTATCTTTAAAACCCACAGTTTCGGCTGGGCGCGGTGGCTCAAGCCTGTAATCCCCATGAGGCCGAGGTGGGCGGATGACAACGTCAGGAGATCGAGACCATCCTGGCCAACAAGGTGAAACCCTGGCTCTACTAAAAATACCAAAAAAAAAAAAAAAAAAAAAAAAAAGCTGGGCGTGGTGGTGCACGCCTGTAGTCCTAGCTACTCGGGACGCTGAGGCACGAGAATCCCTTGAACCTGGGAGGCAGAGGTTGCAGTGAACCCTTAGTGTTCAACCCATTGCTACCCCTCCCCCATCAATCTCTTCAATAAATGGCTCTACTTTATTATTTAAGCCATATATCCTAACAGTCATAGTAGATCCCTCTTTTCCTGATATGATAGAGTCTTACTCCATTTTACTGTTGGCATCTTTTAATCCTCATCCCTTCCTCTTTCCCTTTGGCCCACATCTCAGCAAGCTGGTAAGAAAACACATTTGAATCTCTCTCAAAGAGGGATGAATCTGAAAATGGATGGAGTCTTACCCATCAGCCAGTCAGCATGATCACACATACACAAGAATGATCTAGCACACTTCATTTGTGTTACGGGCATTTTTGGTACTTACTACACATACTGAGTTTAAATTCCACTTAAAATCTTCAAGAAATTAATGTATGCAGGAAGGCAATGAATAGAGCAGTATGATGTAACAAAAATGCATACCTAAGTCTCAAATAGTTCTTTCCATAAGCATAAATTTAACACATTAAGTTATAAGATGGCATTATTTAATTGGCAGCATTTATTCTTCTAGTAGCACATAAAATAATTTCTTACAATTGATAGCTCCTTACAGTTGGTGAATTACAGTATGTGATCCAGTATTAAATCTGAATCAATAAAAACCAGAACAGTTATCTGGGTCACAGCATAAAGCACTATCTTTAAATTATAACCAAACTGACTTTATGACTTTAAAGTACTATTCTCCTTTATTCTTGGTTCATAATACTTTGAGTATTCTTTTAAAACTTTGGTTCTTTTTTTTTTTTTTTTTTTTTTTTTTTGGCGATGGAGTCTGACTCTGTCACCCAGGCTGGAGTGCAATAATGCAATCTTGGCTCACTGCAACCTCTGCCTCCTGGGTTCAAGCAATTCTCCTGCCTCAGCCTCCTGAGTAGCTGGAATTACAGGCATGTGCCACCACGCCCAGCTAATTTTTATGTTTTTAGTGGAGACAAGGTTTTGCCGTGTTGGCCAGGCTGGTCTCAAACTCCTGACCTCAGGTGATCTGCCCACCTTGGCATCCCAAAGTGCTGGGATTACAGGCATAAGCCACCTTGCCCAGCCAAAATTTTGGTTATTCTGAGTTAGTTATCCTGAAACAATATAATGGTCCTTTATGCATTAAATAATTAAAGATGAAAAAAAAATGATGACAGTTATTTTGATATATAATAGATTTATGTTAGTTTGAATTGTTTACAACTGATACAGATCCACAGACCAACAATGGAGAGTTTATCAAATGTCTTACCAAAGGTTTATACTTGATTTAAAAATTAAATTGCAACTGGCACCATTATTTACCTAATACATGCTTTCTCACAATCAAAATGCAATTCTAGCTTTGTCAAAATAAAAAATACAGTTATGTGAAATGACTATTTAAATTGATCATTGCTTTTTTGTATTTGGATCTCATGGAACACTGCCTAAATTGAAATATTATCCACGTAAGCCCAAAGCATGAATAGCAAAGATACAGTAAACAATGAAGACCAAGAATAAATGAGTTTAAACTACATTTAGGAAAGTATGTTGGATTTGAGATAAAAGGGAAGAATTCACAGATTACAAATTATTAAACAAAACAAGTTAGTGAGAATCAGGAAGTTTTTATAGAAATAAGACAGTCATATTTCCTCTACCTGTCCCTCTTCCCTAAATGATTTCTCTCTGGGACTATCTCAGGGAATAGCATGGACAATCTGAACGATCCAGAAACCTGGATATCATGATTCCTTTTTTTCTGTCACCCCAGTCAGTGCATCTCCCTGGAGCCGACCTCCTAAATTCCTACCCCACCTACATTAGCCTACTCTTTGACCACTGTAAGGTTACACTTGGATTACTTATTTACTGCAACAGTCTCATTTAGCAGACTCTCTGCTTCTCCCCTTGTCGTCTTCCAATCCATTCTTCAGAGCAATCAGTCGATCATGCTAAGAAAAAAAACTGTTCATAATATTTCCAACATAAACGTTCAATGGCCATAAAGAGCCAATTCCTGGCACTATATAATGTCCTCCTTACAATCAACACCCTCCACTTGCCTGTCAATATTCTCATACTCCAGCCTACTGGACATTTCCTAAATGATAGGTACGTGCTTGCCTCCCATTCTTACATAGGCTCTCACCGTTGCCCTGCGTCCTCCTACCCACCTTGCTTACACTGATGCATCCTTTTAAAATTCAGATTTCAAGCAAGTAACCTCCTTTAGGAATGCCCTTCTTGAATCCAGACCCCTCCTCCCCCAATCACAGTTAAGTTAGGTGACCCTTCCACATGTTCCCAGAGGACTCAATCACGTACTTATCATATATCATATTTGCCTGATTAATTCTTACTCTAGTATCATTTCTTGGAAGGCAGAGACTAGCTTCCTCGCAAAGAACATACACTCAAATGCTCACTGAACTAACAAATGACTGTATGCACTGATTAAGAGTCACTGACAGCTCAAAGACAAATCAAATGATCTAAGATCCAATTTAAGACTAAGACAGCAATTATGAACCTGAGGAGATACTTTTATGCAGACAGCCCTCACCCCAGCTGAGTAATCGGTATACAGTACATAATAAAGAATGAGCTTCTCACTGGAGCCCAGAAAGAAAGAACGCCTATTCAAACTTCTGTTCTATTACATAAAATGTAGCTAAACATATCCACCTGGTTGTATCCAGCACTACGTTAGTAAGATGAAATGCTTAGTACATTTTATAGGTTGGTAAGTGATCATTACACAAAAAGCTCATTTAACCAAGAACATATAAAATAATCAAACTATTATATATCATTTATACTCACAAATCTTCAAAAATTAAAGTATAAAAATTCTGTAATTGGTAAATATGAAATAGTCATAACATAAATTTCATCTTTTCAAACTAGACTCAAAAATCATCCATTATATGGTATCAACAATAAAGATAGGAATTTGTCATCTATTCAACTTCTACACTTCACAATGAGGAAAATGAGGTCCTTAGAAGGCAAGAACTTTCAAGGCCACTTACACAAAATGTATAAAGTATACATTTTACACTTTTTTTGAGAAGGCAATAAAGTTGCACAGTATAATTTTCCTCCAGAAGATAATCCATATTATCAGTTTCTTGCATATCTTTCCAGGGGTATTTTATCCACATTCAAGCAAATATGTATGTTCTTACTTTTATGCAGATGGTAGCAACTATTCTATTCCACACTTTGTAAAACTGTCCATACAGTTGAGACCTGTGCCCATATTCCACAGAAGTAGTCTTCAAAGGATGCATACGGACAAGTACTAATTATAACAGAGGGGAGAACAGCACAGTGCTTCAGAGTGCAGGCCCTGGAATCTAAAATCTACTTGCCAACTGCTGGTGTAGCCTTGAACAAGTTACTAAACTGCTCTAAGCCTCAATTTCCTCTGCTATAAACTGAGACTATGAATACAGCAGTCCTCTGCCCCTAGAGGTAGAATAATCCATGCAAACCACTCAGCAACACACCCAGTATATTGTGAGTGCTGCACAAACCATGGCTGAAGTACAAAGTCCAATCTAAAACTCAAGGTTTCTACCTCTTGTTCCAAAGCTTTTCTTTTTTCTTCAAAGTGTATTGAATACAACTTTACAAGAGTGTCAACCATTCTCCAAAGAGTTTATTGAACTGAGTTTATTCTGAGGGGTGCAGGGGATTTGCAAATCCAGCATATGAGGGCTATAGGGACCACAGGCATATCCAAACAGGTTGAAGCCAGGAGAAGCTTTTAAAGGCAAAAGGGAAAAGCATAGGGAATTTGTTTGGAAACAAAGAGAACATTGGATACAGGGGAGACTGTGTCAGTCAAATGTTCCTGTGCATCCAGCTAGCTATCTTTGTGACGCATGTAGCAAGCTGCAGTCTGAGCTGCAGTGGCCGCTGCAGGTGGGGAATGTCAATGGGGCTCCATGGATGTAGAGATGCAGGGACTGCTGGCAAAAGTTCTTATTACAGGCATATGCGCAGAAGAGCTCTTCAGAACTGCTTTACAGCAGTTCTTATGATAGACATGTGTGTGACAGCTCCCTTCTTAACCTCCTGGCTTTATTTATTTTTTGTTAAGAGTTTAATACAAGTGACTTCATTTTGATTCTGACAACTCTCACAAGGGAAAAGAGCTAGAAACTTTAATTGTCATTCATGTCATATCAATTTAACACATAAAAGTTTTATGTAGTTATCAACATTTAGAATTCTTACATTGCCATTTAATTGACGTTATTATGTATGCCCAAGTTTATAAACCAAACCTTAAATAATTCTTATTAACGAATATTATTCTATTATATAGATACAACATTCTCTAATAGTTTCCACAGCAAACAGAAACTATTAGACACCCCAATAAGTGTCTCTGGGCAAAATGTTTTTCTTTCGTAATACTTAATGCCAGACTGTACCACAAAAGCTCTGCTTATATTTGCAATGTCAACTTATTATATGACTGGAAACATTTCCTTTAAGACCTATCAATATTAGGCTGTAAAATCTGTATTGATTTTTGCTCCACTTAATGGCCAGTGGCCTCTGAATAGTTTTAATACTCATCTCTTCATTTGGAAGACTGGGCACTGTATGCACTGACTGTGAATTTGTATTTCTTGTGTTACCCGCCTGATAATATTCTTTTATCATCTGTCCTGTGGAATCGGAGTTCCGAATGCTTAAAATTTAATCAATTTTTTAGTATGTTAAACAAATTTTTCTCAGCATTCCAACTCCAAGACCCTGTGTCTCCCTCTCTACCAATTTTCAGCAGGACTATACATATTGATCAAAGTACACACATATGAATTTGCCAATTATTAATCTGAATTTTAAGTCCTACAATGAATTTGGACAAACTATTCCAGGTAACCTAAATTTACTTCAAACAAAGCTTAACATAAAACGATTCTGAAATATATGAATCCTGTGCTTGTATTTTTCTCTAAACCAAATCCAATCTAATTATAATTATTCTTACACACATACAAAATTGTTTTAATATAACTTTTAAAAATGACTTGTAGTTTTGAAATTTAACTTGGTCTCCCATCTCAATGCCCATTAAGATTTCTCTCATAGAATTAAGTACAAGTTGAGTACTTTCCTATGAAATAATCACAAAAATATGATTCCATGCAAAAGGTGGAATTTAAAACATACCATTTACAATCACACTAAAAATATAAAATACTTAGGTATACACTTTTTTAAAAAATGTAAAAAACACATACAGTATCTGCATATTAAATTAAAAATTGCTGATGCAAGATATCGAAGGCGACCTCAATAAATGGAGACATCCTTACTATGTTCATGCATTGGAGGACTCAACATAATAAAGGTGTCAATTCTCCCCAAATTAATCTATAAATTTATTACAACTCCTATTCAGATATCTCAAGACTTTTTATAAACACAGACAAGTTTATTCTAAAATGTATATGGAAAGACACCAACCTTAAAATATCTAAAACAATTCTGACAAAGAACAAAGGAGAGAAGAACCACTTTACCCAATATTAAGGATAACTACTATTAAATAAGCAGGAGGCGGCTGGGCGCGGTGGCTCATGTCCGTAATCCCAGAACTTTGGGAGGCCAAGGTGGGTGGATCATTTGAGGTCAGGAGTTCAACACCAGCCTGGCCAACATGACAAAACCCCATTTCCACTAAAAACACAAAAAATTAGCCAGGTGTGGTAGTGGGTGCCTATGATCCCAGTCACTAGGAAGACTGAGACAGGAGAATAGCCTGAACCCAGGAGGCAGAGGCTGCAGTGAGCCAAGATCACGCCACTGCACTCCAGCCTGGGTGAGAGGGCAAGATTCTGTCTCAATCAGTCAATTAATCAATAAGCAGGGGGCCACTGGCCTGAGGCTGTCTCCATACTTTCAGCTTACACTTAATGAACTACAACCTAACTTAAACTGAAAATCTAACTTAAGAAGGTAATAACAGTGGTGTCTCGGCCAATCACAAGCAGCCAAGCTGCCACGAATCACAGGCAGGTAACTGACCAGACCATATCCAAGTAAGGCAAAGGCCTAGATGTAACCAAATGATTTCTGTACCTCACTTCCGTTTTCTGTCTATAAGTACTCACTGCCCACACTGCAGAGCCCAGCTCTCTTTTCTGGTTGTGAGGAGTGATGACTTCATTGATCATTCTTTGCTCAAATAAACTCTGCTAAGTTTAAATTCTCAGAAGTTTTTCTTTTAATACTATCTAGCTATAGTAATCAACAGAGTGCAGGAATGACAAAGGGACAGACACATACACCAAAGGAATGGAATAAATATCCCAGAAATAGTCCAATAAAAGTACAGCCAACTGATTTTTGAATAAGGTGCAAAAGCAATTCAGTGAAAGAAAAAAAGCCTTTTCAAAATATGCTGCTGAAGGAATCTGATACCTTAAGGCAAAACAAATGTATTTCGACCTAAACCTCATACCGTCATACAACAATTAACTCAAATAGACTATGGGCTTAAAAGTAAAACATAAAACCATACAACTTTTAGAAGATATGAGGAAAGTTTTAGATCCTAGGACTTAGTGAATACTTCTTAGACATGACACCAAAAGCACAGTCTACAGAAGTAAAAACAAAAATCAACAAATTGAACTTCATCAAATTTAAAGACTGAGGAATGCATTCAAAAATGGCTGACGAGAGGTATCTGAAAGTCACCTTCTTCACCAGGAAGAAACAAAATAGCAAGTATATCATCTAGGAGAGAACACTGGAGTCCCAACAGAGAAGTGACAGGAAACACCTAAGAAGACGAAGAGGGGAGAAGTGAGGCAGCCTGCTGGGCTGGGATAAGGGCCCAAACAGGCTCCAAATGCAGATAAAGAGTAAGTAAGCGATCCCCAGCAGTCCACATTCCCACTGTGGACTCCTCCAATCCTAGCTGGAGAGCCTCTCAACCCGTGTGGGTCCTGAAAGTGACCTGCTGTGTGGAGATTGCATGATGGCATTGCTCCAAAGGAGATCACACTGGATCCTACACACCTTCCAAGTCCTACGCACCTACAACATGGTGCCCCTGTGAGAATACAGCCCTTACCAGGCAGCATCCGGTCCTGGGGCCCACCCAACAGTTTCTGCATCTCCACATCCATTGTGCCCCACTGAAGTCCCCCACCTGCAGATGTCACTGCAGCTGGCTGCTCCCAGCACAGCCAAGCACAAGCCATTAGCAGCAAGCCTCCCACCCCAGAAGCAGGATTGCTACACATTTTAAAATGTACTGAGCACAGGCTCTCTTGCCAGCAGCTGCCACCTAGGGACAAAGTGTGTGCTCCCCAGCCACCTGCCTACAGCTGCTGCCACTGAAAAAATCCCCGCCTTACCCAGTAGCAGGACTGCAGCACAGCCACTGCTGCCCCCTCCCAAGCACTTCACTGAAAGTCTGGGGATCACCCCTCCCTTACCCACCACAGCCAGCACCTGTACACATCACCGGCTCGGGGGCTGAGGATAGTTCTGCCTGGCATGGTTCACTACCCCTGCCTCTGCCCAAGTGCCCAAGCATCCTATCCTGGGGCCTGGGAATTTATCTGCCCAGTCTATACCCACTGGCGCCTGAGCACTCCTTCCTGGAGCTTGAGGGTGTGCCCACCCAGCCTGCCATACCACCACAGTGGCACACACCAGGACATACCACCTGTGGCCTGGGACTGCCCCACTCAGCACAGTGTAGCCATCGCCAAGACCACCTCAGACCAGCTGCGATCCAAAGGGTTGCCCCACCACTGCTACTGTCATTGCCCAGACCACAACTGCTGCCCAGGGACCCAAGGACCCAAGGACCCGAGGACCCGCCCACCTGTCCAGTAACTGCTGCCATTCCCCGTACCAAAGTAGGCCACCTGGAGGCCCAAGAATTGGTCCAATAATTCTTAGTTGGACCCGCTAACATAAATGCCACTATATGCCACCTTGGAGTACTAAGTTACGCATGTTTGGCCTGCCACTGCCCCCACTGGGGCCCAAGAACTGGCCTATCTGGCATCCCCATCCCCAGCAAAACTACAAAACAGCTTCCAATAACAACTGCACCTTAAGCCACTGAAGAAATCACAGACACCACTGACGCTGATTACAGTCAGACAAATTATATGGATACTATACTACTACATACACCAAGAATCAAAGCCAAAGTGCCCTACCCAACCAAAACCATAAATACATCTTAAGGAGAAAGTACTCTCCTACAAAAGCAAATCCAAAAAATTTGAAGAAATGACAGTTACATTATTAACAGATGAACAAATATCAACATGAGAACTTAAAAATGAAAAAGCAATGAAATATGACACCTCCAAAAGAAAACAATAACTCTCCAGCAACAGATTCCAATGAAAAAGAAATGCGTGAAATGCCAGAAAAGGGATTCAATATGACAGTAAAAAAGTTCAGTGAGATATAAGCCAACAGAGATAGACAATATAAAGAAATTAGAAAAACAATCCAGCATACGAACGAAAAATGCATAAAAGAGATACATATCATTTTAAAAAAGAATCAAACAGAAATACTGGAACTAAAGAATTCACTTAATGAAATTTTAAAATACATTTAAGAGCTTCAACAATAGACTACAGCAAGCAGAACAAACAATTTCAGAACTTGAAGACAGGTCCTTTGAAATAAGCCAATCAGAAAAAAAATAAACAAAAAAGAATGAAAAAGA
This sequence comes from Papio anubis, assembly GCF_008728515.1. Taxonomy (NCBI): domain Eukaryota; kingdom Metazoa; phylum Chordata; class Mammalia; order Primates; family Cercopithecidae; genus Papio; species Papio anubis. The sequence goes on along the minus strand of NC_044990.1, from coordinate 74,223,312 downwards.
ATAAACAAGCTTATATGACATACAGAACACCATAAAGTAACAAAATATTTGAATTTCTGTTGTCACAGAAGGTGAAGAGAAAACCACAGTAATAAAAAACCTACGTAACAAAACGATAGCTGAAAACATCCCAAGTCTAGCAAAAGATTTAGGCATCGATAGACAGAAAGCTCAGATAACCCACAATAGACACAGTTCAAAAAGGACTTCTGCATGGCACATAATAGTCAAACTGTCAAAAGTCAAAAACAAGGAGAAAGTTCTGAAAACAGAAGATAAAAACATCTAGTCACTTATAAGGGAAACCACACTGGACTAACAGGGGATTATTTCTCAGTAGAAACCTTACTGGCCTGCAGGGAATGGAACGATATACTCAAAGTGCTAAGAGAAAACCGTCAACCAAGAATATTACACCCAGAAAAGTTATCCCTCATAAATGAAGGAGAAAAATAAAGTCTTTCCCAGACTGATTCATTACCACTAGACCAATTCTATAAGAAATGCTTGATGCACTAAAGAAGATGGCGGAATAGGAACAGCTCCAGTCTCCAACTCCCAGCGCGAGCGACACAGAAGACCGGTGATTTCTGCATTTTCAACTGAGGTACTAGGTTCATCTCACTAGGGAGTGCCAGACAATCGGTGCTGGTCAGCTGCTGCAGCCTGACCAGTGAGAGCTGAAGCAGGGCGAGGCATCGCCTCACCTGGGAGGCGCAAGGGGAAAGGGAATCCCTTTTCCTAGCCAGGGGAACTGAGACACACAACACCTGGAAAATCGGGTAACTCCCACCCCAATACTGCACTTTAAGCAAACAGGCACACCAGGAGATTATATCCCACACCTGGCCGGGAGGGTCCCACGCCCACGGAGCCTCCCTCATTGCTAGCACAGCAGTCTGCGATCTCACGGCAAGGCAGCAGCGAGGCTGGGGGACGGGCGCCCACCATTGCTGAGGCTTAAGTAGGTAAACAAAGCCGCTGGGAAGCTCGAACTGGGTGGAGCTCACAGCAGCTCAAGGAAACCTGCCTGTCTCTGTAGACTCCACCTCTGGGGACAGGGCACAGCTAAACAACAACTAAAGCAGCAGAAACCTCTGCAGACACAAACGACTCTGTCTGACAGCTTTGAAGAGAGCAGTGGATCTCCCAACACGGAGGCTGAGATCTGAGAAGGGACAGACTGCCTGCTCAAGTGGGTCCCTGACCCCTGAGTAGCCTAACTGGGAGACATCCCCCACTAGGGGCAGTCTGACACCCCACACCTCACAGGGTGGAGTATACCCCTGAGAGGAAGCCTCCAAAGCAAGAATCAGACAGGTACACTCGCTGTTCAGCAATATTCTATCTTCTGCAGCCTCTGCTGCTGACACCCAGGCAAACAGGGTCTGGAGTGGACCTCAAGCAATCTCCAAAAGACCTACAGCTGAGGGTCCTGACTGTTAGAAGGAAAACTATCAAACAGGAAGGACACCTACACCAAAACCCCATCAGTACGTCACCATCATCATCAAAGACCAGAGGCAGATAAAACCACAAAGATGGGGGAAAAGCAGGGCAGAAAAGCTGGAAATTCAAAAAATAAGAGCGCATATCCCCCGGCAAAGGAGCGCAGCTCATCGCCAGCAACGGATCAAAGCTTGACGGAGAATGACTTTGACGAGATGAGAGAAGAAGGCTTCAGTCCATCAAACTTCTCAGAGCTAAAGGAGGAATTACGTACCCAGTGCAAAGAAACTAAAAATCTTGAAAAAAAAGTGGAAGAATTGATGGCTAGAGTAATTAATGCAGAGAAGGTCATAAACGAAATGAAAGAGATGAAAACCATGACACGAGAAATACGTGACAAATGCACAAGCTTCAGTAACCGACTCGATCAACTGGAAGAAAAAGTATCAGCGATTGAGGATCAAATGAACGAAATGAAGCGAGAAGAGAAACCAAAAGAAAAAAGAAGAAAAAGAAATGAACAAAGCCTGCAAGAAGTATGGGATTATGTAAAAAGACCCAATCTACGTCTGATTGGGGTGCCTGAAAGTGAGGGGGAAAATGGAACCAAGTTGGAAAACACTTCAGGATATCATCCAGGAGAACTTCCCCAACCCAGTAGGGCAGGCCAACATTCAAATCCAGGAAATACAGAGAACGCCACAAAGATACTCCTCGAGAAGAGCAACTCCAAGACACATAATTGCCATATTCACCAAAGTTGAAATGAAGGAAAAAATCTTAAGGGCAGCCAGAGAGAAAGGTCGGGTTACCCACAAAGGGAAGCCCATCAGACTAACAGCAGATCTCTCAGCAGAAACTCTCCAAGCCAGAAGAGAGTGGGGGCCAGTATTCAACATTCTTAAAGAAAAGAATTTTAAACCCAGAATTTCATATCCAGCCAAACTAAGTTTCATAAGTGAAGGAGAAATAAAATCCTTTACAGATTAGCAAATGCTTAGAGATTTTGTCACCACTAGGCCTGCCTTACAAGAGACCCTGAAGGAAGCACTAAACATGGAAAGGAACAACCGGTACCAGCCATTGCAAAAACATGCCAAAATGTAAAGACCATCGAGGCTAGGAAGAAACTGCATCAACTAACGAGCAAAATAACCAGTTAATATCATAATGGCAGGATCAAGGTCACACATAACAATATTAACCTTAAATGTAAATGGACTAAATGCTCCAATTAAAAGACACAGACTGGCAAACTGGATAAAGAATCAAGACCCATCAGTCTGCTGTATTCAGGAGACCCATCTCACATGCAGAGACATACATAGGCTCAAAATAAAGGGATGGAGGAAGATTTACCAAGCAAATGGAGAACAAAAAAAAGCAGGGGTTGCAATACTAGTCTCTGATAAAACAGACTTTAAACCATCAAAGATCAAAAGAGACAAAGAAGGCCATTACATAATGGTAAAGGGATCAATTCAACAGGAAGAGCTAACTATCCTAAATATATATGCACCCAATACAGGAGCACCCAGATTCATAAAGCAAGTCCTTAGAGACTTACAAAGAGACTTAGACTCCCATACAATAATAATGGGAGACTTCAACACTCCACTGTCAACATTAGACAGATCAACGAGACAGAAAGTTAACAAGGATATCCAGGAATTGAACTCATCTCTGCAGCAAGCAGACCTAATAGACATCTATAGAACTCTCCACCCCAAATCAACAGAATATACATTCTTCTCAGCACCACATCACACTTATTCCAAAATTGACCACATAGTTGGAAGTAAAGCACTCCTCAGCAAATGTAAAAGAACAGAAATTATAACAAACTGTCTCTCAGACCACAGTGCAATCAAACTAGAACTCAGGACTAAGAAACTCAATCAAAACCGCTCAACTACATGGAAACTGAACAACCTGCTCCTGAATGACTACTGGGTACATAACGAAATGAAGGCAGAAATAAAGATGTTCTTTGAAACCAATGAGAACAAAGATACAACATACCAGAATCTCTGGGACACATTTAAAGCAGTGTGTAGAGGGAAATTTATAGCACTAAATGCCCACAAGAGAAAGCAGGAAAGATCTAAAATTGACACTCTAACATCGCAATTAAAAGAATTAGAGAAGCAAGAGCAAACACATTCGAAAGCTAGCAGAAGGCTAGAAATAACTAAGATCAGAGCAGAACTGAAGGAGATAGAGACACAAAAAACCCTCCAAAAAATCAATGAATCCAGGAGTTGGTTTTTTGAAAAGATCAACAAAATTGACAGACCACTAGCAAGACTAATAAAGAAGAAAAGAGAGAAGAATCAAATCGACGCAATTAAAAATGATAAAGGGGATATCACCACCGACCCCACAGAAATACAAACTACCATCAGAGAATACTATAAACACCTCTACGCAAATAAACTGGAAAATCTAGAAGAAATGGATAATTTCCTGGACACTTACACTCTTCCAAGACTAAACCAGGAAGAAGTTGAATCCCTGAATAGACCAATAGCAGGCTCTGAAATTGAGGCAACAATTAATAGCCTACCAACCAAAAAAAGTCCAGGACCAGATGGATTCACAGCTGAATTCTACCAGAGGTACAAGGAGGAGTTGGTACCATTCCTTCTGAAACTATTCCAATCAATAGAAAAAGAGGGAATCCTCCCTAACTCATTTTATGAGGCCAACATCATCCTGATACCAAAGCCTGGCAGAGACACAACAAAAAAAGAGAATTTTAGACCAATATCCCTGATGAACATCCATGCAAAAATCCTCAATAAAATACTGGCAAACCGGATTCAGCAGCACATCAAAAAGCTTATCCACCATGATCAAGTGGGCTTCATCCCTGGGATGCAAGGCTGGTTCAACATTCGCAAATCAATAAACATAATCCAGCATATAAACAGAACCAAAGACAAGAACCACATGATTATCTCAATAGATGCAGAAAAGGCTTTTGACAAAATTCAACAGCCCTTCATGCTAAAAACGCTCAATAAATTTGGTATTGATGGAACATACCTCAAAATAATAAGAGCTATTTATGACAAACCCACAGCCAATATCATACTGAATGGGCAAAAACTGGAAAAATTCCCTTTGAAAACTGGCACAAGACAGGGATGCCCTCTCTCACCACTCCTATTCAACATAGTGTTGGAAGTTCTGGCTAGGGCAATTAGGCAAGAGAAAGAAATCAGGGGTATTCAGTTAGGAAAAGAAGAAGTCAAATTGTCCCTGTTTGCAGATGACATGATTGTATATTTAGAAAACCCCATTGTCTCAGCCCAAAATCTCCTTAAGCTGATAAGCAACTTCAGCAAAGTCTCAGGATACAAAATTAATGTGCAAAAATCACAAGCATTCTTATACACCAATAACAGACAAACACAGAGCCAAATCATGAATGAACTTCCATTCACAATTGCTTCAAAGAGAATCAAATACCTAGGAATCCAACTTACAAGGGATGTAAAGGACCTCTTCAAGGAGAACTACAAACCACTGCTCAGTGAAATAAAAGAGGACACAAACAAATGGAAGAACATACCATGCTCATGGATAGGAAGAATCAATATCGTGAAAATGGCCATACTGCCCAAGGTAATTTATAGATTCAATGCCATCCCCATCAAGCTACCAATGAGTTTCTTCACAGAATTGGAAAAAACTGCTTTAAAGTTCATATGGAACCAAAAAAGAGCCTGCATCTCCAAGACAATCCTAAGTCAAAAGAACAAAGCTGGAGGCATCACGCTACCTGACTTCAAACTATACTACAAGGCTACAGTAACCAAAACAGCATGGTACTGGTACCAAAACAGACATATAGACCAATGGAACAGAACAGAGTCCTCAGAAATAATACCACACATCTACAGCCATCTGATCTTTGACAAACCTGACAGAAACAAGAAATGGGGAAAGGATTCCCTATTTAATAAATGGTGCTGGGAAAATTGGCTAGCCATAAGTAGAAAGCTGAAACTGGATCCTTTCCTTACTCCTTATACGAAAATTAATTCAAGATGGATTAGAGACTTAAATGTTAGACCTAATACCATAAAAACCCTAGAGGAAAACCTAGGTAGTACCATTCAGGACATAGGCATGGGCAAAGACTTCATGTCTAAAACACCAAAAGCAACGGCAGCAAAAGCCAAAATTGACAAATGGGATCTAATTAAACTAAAAAGCTTCTGCACAGCAAAAGAAACTACCATCAGAGTGAACAGGCAACCTACAGAATGGGAGAAAATTTTTGCAATCTACTCATCTGACAAAGGGCTAATATCCAGAACCTACAAAGAATTCAAACAAATTTACAAGAAAAAAACAAACAACCGCATCAAAAAGTGGGCAAAGGATATGAACAGACATTTCTCAAAAGAAGACATTCATACAGCCAACAGACACATGAAAAAATGCTCATCATCACTGGCCATCAGAGAAATGCAAATCAAAACCACAATGAGATACCATCTCACACCAGTTAGAATGGCGATCATTAAAAAGTCAGGAAACAACAGGTGCTGGAGAGGATGTGGAGAAATAGGAACACTTTTACACTGTTGGTGGGATTGTGAACTAGTTCAACCATTATGGAAAACAGTATGGCGATTCCTCAAGGATCTAGAACTAGATGTACCATATGACCCAGCCATCCCATTACTGGGTATATACCCAAAGGATTATAAATCATGCTGCTGTAAAGACACATGCACACGTATGTTTATTGCGGCACTATTCACAATAGCAAAGACTTGGAATCAACCCAAACGTCCATCAGTGACAGACTGGACTAAGAAAATGTGGCACATATACACCATGCAATATTATGCAGCCATAAAAAAGGATGAGTTTGTGTCCTTTGTAGGGACATGGATGCAGCTGGAAACCATCATTCTTAGCAAACTATCACAAGAACAGAAAACCAAACACCGCATGTTCTCACTCATAGGTGGGAATTGAACAATGAAATCACTTGGTCTTGGGAAGGGGGACATCACACACCAGGGCCCATCATGGGGAGCGGGGAGGGGGGAGGGATTGCACTGGGAGTTATACCTGATGTTAATGACGAGTTGATGGGTACTGATGAGTTGATGGGTGCAGCACAGCAACATGGCACAAGTATACATATGTAACAAACCTGCACGTTATGCACATGTACCCTAGAACTTAAAGTATAATAATAATAATAAATTAATTAAAAAAAAGAAACATAAAAAATAAATAAAAAATTAAAAATTAAAAAAATTAAAAAAAGAAATGCTTAACGGAATCCTAAACCTAGATGCAAAAGGACAATATCTACTATCATGAAAACACACTGTATAAAACTGACTGGTAGAGCAAACACACAAATGAGAAAGGATTCCAATGTTACCACTACAGAAAACCACCAAACCAAAAAGATAAACAATAAGAGAAAAACAAATGAACAAAGGATATACAAAACATCCAGAAAACAATAAACAATATGACCAGAATGAAATCTCACCTATCAGTAATAACTTTTCAAGGTTAAACAGATTAAATTTTCCCTTAAAAGATTGACTGAATGGGTTTTTAAAAAATGGATCTAACTATATGGTGCTCACAAGAAACTCACTTCACCTGTAAAGATACATGAAGACTGAAAGTAAAGGGACAGAAGACCTTCCATGCAAATGGAAACCTAAAGCAAACCGGAACAGCTATATTTAGATAAAACGTATTTAACGGTTTAAGACAGAACCGTTAAAAGAAAAAAAAAAAAAAAACAGGCCAGGCATGGTGGCTCACACAGGTAATCCCAGCACTTTGCGAGGCCGGGGCAGGCGGATCACCCGAGGTAAGAAGTTCGAGATCAGCCTGGCCAAAATGGCAAAACCCCATTTCTACTAAAAACACAAAAATTAGCTGGGTGTGGTGGTGTGTGCCTGTAGTCCCAGCTACTCTGCAGGCTGAAGCAGGAGAACTGCCTGAACCCAGGAGGTGGAGGTTGCAGCGAGCTGAGATTGCATCACTGCACTCCAGCCTAGGTGACAGAGCAAGACTGTCTCACAAAAAACAAAAAGACAAAAGTCATTACATAATAATAAATGGATCAGTTCAGCAAGAGGATATAACAATTCTAAATATATATGTACCCAACATATGTTAAGGCAAATATTACTAGATATAAAAGGAAAGACAAGATAATAATAGTGGGGGACTTTAATACCCCACTCTCAGCATTACATAGATCATATAGACAGAAAATCAACAAAAAAAGTTGGCTATAACTGAACTTTAGAGCAAACAGACTTAACAGACATTCACAGAACATTTTACCCTAAAACAGTAGAATATACATTCTGCTCATCAGTATATGCAACATTCTCAAGAGCAGACGTATATTAGGCCATAAAACAAGTATCAACAAATTTTTAAATATCAAAATCATGTAAGTACTTTCTCAGACCACACTGGAAGAAAACTAGAAATTAATACCAAGAGGAAATTTGGAAAGTATACAAATACACGAAAACTGGGTCAAGAAATCAAGATGGAAATAAAAAAAATTTTTTGAAACAAACGAAAATGGAAATACAACATACCAAAACTTATGGAATACAGCCAAAGCAGTGCTAAGAGAAAACTTTGTAGCAATAAACACATATATCAAAAAAAAAAATTTCAAATAATCTAACATGCATCCCAAGAAACCAGAAAAGGAAGAACAAACCCAAAATTAGTAGAAGAAAAAAAATAATAAAGATCACGGCAGAACTAAATGAAATTGAGACTAAAAAAACAACACAAGGGATCAAAGAAACAAAAAGTTGGTTTTATGAAAAGATAAACACATTGATAAACCACAAGCTAGATTAACCAAGAAAAAACGAGAAAAGGCCCAAATAATCAAAATCAGAAACAAAAAGGAAATATTGTAACTCATACCCAAGAAATATAAAAAATCCCCCAAAGACTATTATTAGCAACTATCTAATAACAAACTGGAAAATCTAGAGGAAATGATAAATTCCTGGAAACCTACAACCTACCAAGGCTGAACCAGGAAGAAACAGAAAACCTGAATAGACCAGTAACAAGATTAAATCAGTAATTAAAAAGTCTCCCAACAAAGAGAAGCCCAGGACTGGATGGATTCATTGCCAAATTCTTCCAAACGTATAAAGGAGAAATAATACCAACTCTCCTCAAATTATTACAAAAACTGAAGTGGTGGGAATTCTCCCACTCATTCTATGAGGCCAGAATTATCTTGAAACCAAAACCAGACAAGGACACAAGAAAGAAAGAAAACTACAGGCCAATGTCTTTGAGGAACACAGATGGAAACATCCTCAATGAAATACTAGCAAACTGAATCCAATAGCATGACAAAAAGGTAAGACACCAGCTGGGTGCAGTGGCTGATGCCTGTAATCTTGGCACTCTAGGAGGCCAAGGTGGAAGGATCTCTTAAGTCCAGGAGTTTGAGACCAGCCTGTGCAACAAAGTGCGACCCAGTCTAAAAAAAAAAAAAAAAATTAGCCAGGCATGGTGGTGCACACCTGTGGTCCCAGCTCATCAGGAGGCTCAGGCCAGAGGATCACTTGAGCCCAGTAGGTTGAGGCTGCAGTGAGTCATGTCTGCACCACTGCACTCCAGCCTGGGCAACACAGGAAGACCCTATCTCAAACAAAAACGAAACCAGAAAACATAAGACACCATGATCAAGTGGGATTTATCCCAGAGACATAAGAATGGTTCAACATTTAGAAACCATTATGTGATACATCACATGGACAAAACAAAGGGTAAAAACCATACAATCATCTCAAAAGATACAGTAAAAGCATCTGATAAAATTCAAAGCCCCCCTCAGGACAAAAACTCTAAACAAACTAGGCATAGAAGGAACATATCTCAACAAAATAAAGATCATTATGACAAATCCACAGTTAACATCATAGTGAATGGGGTAAAATTGAAAGCCTTTCCTCTAAGAACTGAAACAAGACAAAGATGCATACCTTCACCACTCTTACTCAATGTAGTACTGGGATTCCTAGGCAGACCAGTCAGGCAAGAGGGAGAAATAAAAGGCATCCAAATTCAAAAACATGAAGTCAAATTGTCCCTCTTTGCAGATGACATGATTTTATATTTAGAAAAACCAAAAGACTCCAAAATAAACTCTCAGAACTATTTTTTTTTCATTCAGTAAAGTTTCAGGATACAAAATCAACATACAAAAATCAATAGCATCTCTATACACCAATAATGAAATCAGTTAAAAAGAAATTAAGAAGGCAATCCCATTCACAATAGCAATAATAAAAATAAAATTCCCAGGAGAAAATTTAACCAAGGAATTGGAAGACTTCTACAAAGAAAACTACAAAATACTGATGAAAGAAATTTAAAAAGACAAAAACAAATGGTAAGACATCCTATGCTCACAAATCAGAATTAACATTGTTAAAATGACCATACTACCCAAAGCAATCTACAGATTCAAGGATATCTGTGATATCCTTCTGTGAAGGATTTTTTCACAGAAATAGAAAAAACAATCATACAATTCATATGAAACCAAAACAGAGCCTGAATAGCCAAAGCAATCCTGAGCAAAAAGAACAAGGAGGCATCAGGCTACCTGACTTCAAAGTATATTACAAGGCTATAGTGACCAAAACAGCATGGTACTGGTATAAAACCAGACACATACATCAATGGAACAGATTAGAGAACCCAGAAATAAATCCATGTACTTACAGCAACTGATTTTTAACAAAGGGGCTGAGAACATATATTGGGGAGAGGACACCCTCTTCAATTAATGGTGCTGTGAAAACTGGATATCTATATGCAGCAGATTGAAACTGGATCCCTGTCTCTAAGTACAAAAATCAACACAAATGCCTTAAAGACTTAAACATAAGACCTAAAATGATAAAGCTACTAGAAGAAAACATGGGGAAAACGCTTTAAGACACGGTCTAGGCAAAGTTTTTATGGCCAAGATCTCAAATGCACAAGCAAGAAAAAAATAAACAAATGGTATTATATTAAACTAAAAAGCTTCTGGGCTGGGAATGGTGGTTCACACCTGTAAACCTACCACTGTGGGAGGCCAAAGTGGGAGGATCACTTGAGGCCAGGAGTTTAAGACCAGCCTGGGTAACACAGCACGATCCTATCTCTACAAAAAATGTTTTAAAATTAGCCAGGCCTAGTGATACATACCTGTAGTCTCAGTTACTCGGGGGGCTGAGGCAGGGGGATCGCTTGAGCCCAGGAATCTGAGGCTGCAGTAAGCCATGATCATGCCACTGTACTCCAGCATAGGTGACAGAGACCCCAACTCAAAATGTAAAAATAATAAGCCTCTGCATAGCAAAAGACATAATCAACAGAGTGGACAGACAAGTTGTTGACTAGAGAAAATACATGCAAACTATTCATCCAACAAGCAGCTAATACACAGAATATACAAGGAACTGAAAGCAGTCAACAATAAGAAAACAAAAAATCCCATTTAAAAATGGGCAAAGGACATAAACAGACATTTCTCAAAAGGCATACAAATAGCCAACAGCTATGTGAAAAAATGTTCAACATCACTAATCATCAGGGAAATGCAAATCAAAACAATAACAAGAACACCTCACCCAGTTAGAATGGCTACCATAAAAAGACAAAAAATAACGGATGCTGGCAAGAATGCAGAGAAAAGGGAACTCTCATACACTGTTGGCAGGAATGTAAATTAGTACAGCCACTATGTAAAACAGTATGGAGATTTCTCAGAAAACTAAAAATAGAACTACTACACAATCAAAATCAGTATATCAAAGGGATACCTGTACCCTCATGTTTATTGCAGCGCTATTCACAATAGTAAAGATAAGGAATCATACCAAATGTGCCCATCTACAGATAAATTAATAAAGTATGGGGGGGGGTGTGTGTGTGTGGAGAGAGGGACAGGGAGAGGGAGAAGGATGGGGAGAGGGAGAGGGAGAGGGAGAAGGATGGGGAGAGGAAGAGGGAGAGAGAGAGGGAGGGGGAGGAGGGGAGGGGAGGGGAGGGAGAGGGGGAGAAGGGAAGAGAGAGAAAGAGAGAGAGAGTGAGAGACAATGAATGAACAAGAATGGGATACTACCTGGCCATAAAAAAGAACTAAAATCATGTTCATATGCAGCCACATGGATGGAACTGGAGGTTATTAGTGAAATATAAGCCAGGCACAGAAAGACAAACAGTGCATGTTCTCACATATATGTGGGAGGAAAAAAAAGTTAATCTCATAGAGTTACAGAGTAGGATGATAGACACAATAGACATTAGAGACTGGAAAGGGTGTGTCAGTGGGATGCGGGGATGAAGAGAGGTTAATGGGTACAAACACAGCGAAGAGGAATAAGAGGCAATGTTTAATAGCAAAGTAGGGTAGTTAACAACATACTATTTCAAAATAGCTGGAAGAGAGGATGTGAAATGTTCCCAACACACAGAAATGAAAAATATTCAGTGATGGATACTCTGAATACCCTGACTTGATCATCACACAGTCTATGCATATAATAAAGCATCACGTATTCCTCATAAATACATAAATATGCACAAATACTATGTATTAATTTAAAAATTAGACATTTTCTTCTACAAAACACCCTGTGAAGAGGATGAAAGGAAAAGCTTCAAACTGAGAGAAAATATTTGCAAACCACATATCCAACAAAGTCTCTAAAATATATAAAGGACATTTAAAACACAACAATAAAAAAGCAAACAAGCCAATTAGAACATGGGCAGAAAACATGAACAGAAATTTCATTGAAAAGGACTTACAGATGGCAAATAAGCACAGGAAACAATGTTCAACATCATTAGTAATCAGGGAAATCCAAATTAAAACCACAATATAGCAACACACCTACCAGAATGGCCAAAATAAAAAATAATGACAATTCCAAATGCCGGCAAGACTGCAGAGGAATGTAAAATGGTACAGTCACTCTGGAAAGCAATTTAGTGCTTTCTACAAAATAAACATGCAATAACCATACAACCCAGTAACTGCACTCCTGGACATTTATCCCAGGGATCACAAAAATTCATGTTCACACGAACATCTGTATAAGAATGTTCACGGCAGCTTTATTTGCAATAGCCAAGAAATGGAAACAACCCAAATGTCCATCAGCATCTAAAAGGAACAAACTAAGTGGGATATGTAAAAATCTAGATAAATCTCCAGAAAATTATGCTGAGTTTAAAAAGTCAATTCTAAAAGGTTGTATAACATTTGATTCCAGTTATGTAAGATTTTAGAAATGTCAAAATTTAAGAAATGAATATCAAATTAGTGGATGCCAGAAAGTATGACTAGGGGGCCAGAGCAGGGTGGGATGGAAATTGGCATGGTTAAAAAGGGTAACAGGAAGGATCTCAGGGTAACAGAACACCAAGTCAGTGTCTTGACTATGGCGGTAGGTACATGAACCAACACATGTGATAAAGTATATGGAATACATGCAACAAAGAAATGAATACTACTAAAACTGAGGAAATCTGAATAGATTGATATATTGTATCAGTGTCAATATCCTGGTTGTGATACAGTGCTATAGTTTTACACTATAGATAAATTCATAGGTACAAAAACAACTTTGTTATTGGAGGAACCTGGGTAAATGGTACCTGTAATCTCTTTGTATTATTTCTTACCACTGCATGAAAATCTACAATTATCTCAATAAAAATTCCAATTAAAACTAAAAGATAATTCAATACAGATATACATTCTCATGGAAGAATCCCTGTAACAACAGTAAGAGCAGTTTTAAGAACACACTAGCAGAAATATGACTGCCAAAGAGCAATCTAAAAAGCAGAAAGTCTGTGAGAGTCCACCTCCTTGTTTCTGAGAAGTTTTAATATCGATCACAGAAAAGACAATAACCCAAGGCATATCCAAGGTACCAAGATCTCAGTTATCCAGAAGAACATATACAATGCTCAATAAGGATTGATTTGTGCTAAAACTATATCCTAAATTATTGCTAAGACTACTCTAAAGTTTAATTGGAAAAAAAAAATCTAAGTAACAGATTTAAGCATCTGCTAGAAGCAGAAACACATTCTCATGTTTTATAATTCATTCATCCATTTGACAAACGTTTAGGCAACACCTTCTTTGAACAAAGGCCTGGGCTAGGGAAAGGTTACTCCGGCACTCTCACCTTCCACCACCCGGCCTTGAGCCTGCTCTCAAGCATCTTCCCAAATAGGAGGGGAGATCAGATAAAAAGAAACTGATACCTAATTTTATTGAGACCACAAAGCAGTTTCTGATCCAATACAATTAAATGTTTTTTGATTTATCCACAGATGACAGAGTGTGGTGACAAGGGTTATGATAATGTTAGAAATTTTAGTTTTCTTTTCAGAGTGGTTATCATCACAGTAACTATAAAAATGCAATACAAACTATAAAAAATGCAAGTAATAAACAGTGGCTTATATACCCTTTCTAGACCACTCCAGAAACAAACCCATGTAAAATAAAAATGCTAGTCTTTAAAACAAGCCAAATGAGGGCATAAAAAGACCAGCTAAGTGTCTCTAACCAAATCATTTTTTAGTATATACCCCCTTCAATGACACAAAATCTGTGACATTCCCTAACAAATCCAAAGCACTTTACACTTTGTAAAGCAGCCATAATGGATGACTGCAAAATTCCTTAAGAATATGTTTCATTACTCCTCTCAAATCAAATGAAGGGTCTACAAAAGGACAGATCCAAAGCCCAATAAGGATTAACAAGGGCTTTAAAAGCAGCTCAGCTGACATCTTTAGATTCTCATAGTGGACAAAGCAGAACAAGTAAGCTGTATCAACTGAGTTAAGATTATGTATCTATTGGGTACGCTTTACCTTTCAACTGTTAACAGGATTCTTTGATGTCTGCCATCAAATAGTAATTCAGGATTTGTGATTCTTAAATACACAAATCAGGCTATTCTCTATTTACTTACTGTCTAAGACTATTGACTCTTAGCTATAAAATTACTATTAACTGTCATAATATAAAAAAGGTCCAATATGTTCTCTCAAAATAACATCTTCCTAGAGTCAAATACAAATTGAACTTACCACTTTTTTAAAATCATCTTCTGCTTCATCAAGTTTTCCTTGTTTGAGTAATAAGTGACCTCTCTGTAATCTTGCCTAGAAAAAAAGGGGGTGGGGAATTATCTTGAATATTATAGATTTCTAAATCTTTTTAAACACTAAGAATAAAACTAAATAAACAAATTATTAATATTTATTTTTCCAATTGCACATCTGACTTGACACCAAGAATAATTCCTGGAACCAATGAATGTGTATAATTTTTCTTAAAGTATGCTTCCTCAAAAATACTTTTGTTCTACCCAAGAAAACTGAAAACATGTCCACACAAAAAGTTGTACATGTATGTTCACAATGATAGCCAAAAAGTGGAAATAACCAAATTCCCATCAACTAAATCAATATATAAATATATCCATACAATAGTATTCAGCCATAAAAAGGAATGACATATTGACATGTGCTACATGAATGAACCTTGAAAACATTATGCTAAGTGAAAGAAGTCAGACACAAAAGGCCAAACAGTATACGATGTTATAGTATATGAAACAAACGTCTAAGTGGTTGCCAGGAGCTAGGGAAGCAATGGGGAGTGACCGCTAATAGGTACAGCGCTTCTTTGGGGGGTGATAAAAGTGTCTTACAAGTAGCTAGTGGTGACCACTGCACAACCTGTAAATATACTAAAAACCACTGAATACTTTTAAAGGGTAAGTGTGATGGCATATAAATTATATCTCAATTTTTAAAAATACTTTTTGCCCTACAATAAAAGTTGCGTATGTTGGGACTTTACCAAAGTCTCTTCCCTTTTAACATGCATCAGTTTCTCCCCCTTCATCTGATATTCCTCTTCTTCTAATGTGTATAATCCCATTTCTTTCAAGAATACCAACTCTGTATACCAATGAAGCCACACCAATATTCCACTTAACCCTATATACATTACTTTTACAGTACATAAAATTTTCCTAACCCTGTTAAATTCATCAATACAATAAAAAGCAAGATTAAACTATCATAAAAAGCCATTTCAGCTATCACAATACTAAGAAAATGAGCCATTTAACCTTTGTGAAAGGTTGTGCTTGCTTAGCTGTGTAAGATAAATCTGAAAAATATTTGAGATTTGGGAATTCCATCTTAAAATATTAGTAATATCTCAAATCAAACATTCACCCCATATCTAATCAGTTATCTCAAATCCTTCTCCAAATACAGTAGGAAATAAATAATAAATGGTTATCAAATTAATTCTGAAACCATCTAATTGGTCAGTGGTTGTCAATTTCTACCTCTAAAAGCCCCACCTGAGTTCTACCTCATGAGTCCCTCCCTGTTCACATGTCTGTCACAACCTTTATGGTGACCTGCCAATCATCAGGATTTCCTACTAGGCTACAGGTTTCTCCAATGCCTGAAGCTTGTGGATGGGTTCCAGGGAATGTCTCTGCTAATTTAGCATTTTATTGTCACCACAAATCACAGCCCAGTTAAGTAATCCCCACTTTACTCTTCCTGGTACAGCCTTAAGTAGAACTGCCGTCAGTCACCTGATAGCCTCTTAATTCAGCCTCTTCATCCACTCATGTCTCAGTCTCACATCTTGCCTCACACTCCATCCTCCACACAGATTTGTCTTTCTAAACCACAAAGCTGACATCACTGCCAGACTTCGGAAAAAAAAACATCTAATGTACCCGCTGTTCTCCTTCACACAGATGTTTGATTCTAGGGACTCTGAATTTCTCTTGTTCCTCAGTCCACTATATCACTGTAGCTTTGATCTCTTCCAGCTATGTCTAGCATGCTAGTCCTCACCTTATGAAACAAATTAACTCTAACCAAGTTCTGTTAAGTTCCCTTTTAAAGAAAGTTTAGATATACTTACTGCAGTGAAGTCCATCTTCAACTGAATCACTTTAGTTAAATCAGGAAGTGCAGCTTTTGATTTACCCATAGCTAAAAAGACAGTAGCCCTCCGATAATAAGCAATATAGTTATCAGGGTCACCATCTGAAAATTAAAATATTACCTCTTAGTCATTTATTCAAAAATTAAAAAAAAAAAAAAAAAAACAACAAATCACCTGGACAGTATCAGCATTCTCAACTCTACTAAGATGGACATTAAGAAAAGAATCTCATCATCAAAAAGGAGTCACGTTGCCTAGCAAGATCAGTGCAAACAGACCTAGAATAGGGGTCAGCCAACTATAGCCCGAGTCACATCCAACCAGCAGACTTCAGTTAAGAATGTTTTTCACATTTCTTAAAAGTTGCCCAAAAAAAGAAAGAACAAAAGAAAAATATAAGACTGTGGCTGCAAAGCTCAAAATACTTGTCTAGCCCTTTAGAAAAAAAGTTTGCAAACCCCTGGTCTAGAATATTAACTATATTCAATTTATAACCTTTTTCTAGGGGGCGTGGGGGACAAGGTCTCTGTCACCTAGGCTGGAGTACAGTGGCATGATCATGGCCCTCTCTGCAGCCTTGATCTCCCACGCTCAAGCAATCCTGTCACCTCGGCCTTCTGAGAGGCTGGGACAACAGGCGTATTCCACCACAGCCAGCTAATTTTTTTTTTTTTAATTTTTTGTAGAGAGTCTCACCATGTTGTCCAAGCTGGTCTTGAACTCCTGGCTCCAGCAACCCTCCTACCTCAGCTTCCCAAAATGCTGGGATTACAGGCATGAGCCACTGCACCCAGCCTCAACTCATAACTTTTATAAGTATGCAATTCAGTTTGTCTCTGCGGAGATTTTTCTAAGTGAAATACTAAGAATGTGGACTACGCACATTAGTGTACAGGGTTTTAGAAATGTATAAACCTCTGACTAAATTGATATATTGAATGTATAATCTCTGCTCCCTCACAAACTCCAACTAGAATGGAGGTGAAGAAATAAAGGTACAAGGACAAAGGAGGAGAACAGAAATGAGAGAGACTAGAGAAAGGGACTAGAAAAGTTAACATTTATAAGGAACGCAGAAAGATGAATTAGGTTTCTCAGCTAATTTTTCTCTGCTTATTAGCACCTACAAACTAGAGAAAAGAGTGGATTCAATCAGAAGCAAATCTTCTGCAGAACAATCCTTCTAAAACACAATTTGGAAATATAAGTATATAAAGAATTCTAAAACTAACCTTGACAAAAGCCGGCCATCAATCTTTTAAAAATAAAAGATTTATCTGCTCAGGTGTTCATCATCAGAAGATACACAATTAACCTCCCTGAAAGTTATACTCCTAAAGTTTTTGTCACCTGGAAAAATTACAATAGAAGAATCTATATGGCAGGACAGTCCATAATCATTCAAAATTATGGTTGTGAACAGTTGTTAATGGCATTGAAAATGCCAGGGGAAGATGGGTCAGAAAAAGAGATTAGGCTATACAAACAAACGTGAAAGAAGACATACAAATGGCCAATGAGCACATGAAAAGATGCTCACCATCACAAATCATTAGGAAAATGCATATCAAAACCACACTGATCTGCATGGGGGAACAAACATACTAATAAAAACTAAAAAAGCAAAACCAAAAAAAAAAAAACAAACCACATTGAGATACCAGTTCACACCCATTAGGATGGCCATTATGAAAAATAAAAAGATAAAATAACAAGTGTTCACAAGGTGTGGAGAAATTGGAGCACTTGGGCACTGTTGGTGGGATGTAAAATGGTATGGCCACTGTGGAAAACAGTAAGATGATTTCTCAAAAAATTAAATGTAAAATTACCATGTGGTCCAGTAATTCTACTACTGTGTATATACACCAAAGAAATAAAAGCAAGGGTCAAATATGTATTCAAACACAGCTGTTCATAGCAGTATTATTCACAATAGGCCAAAGACAGAAACAACCCCAAAGTCCGGAAGTGGATGACTGGATAAACAAAAGGTGGGATATACTATACATACAACAGGTTATTCATTCAGCCTTAGAGAGAAATGAAACTCCCAGGCATGCTACAACATGGATGAACCTTAAAAACATTATGCTAAGTGAAATAAGCCAAGACACAAAAGGAAAATATTGCATATGAGGTACCTAACCTACTCATATAATAGAGACAGAAGGTAGAATAGTAGTTCCCAGGGGCTGGTGTAGAGGGTTAGGAATAGGGCCCTATTGTTTAATGGATACAGAGTTTCAGTTTGGGATAATGAAAAAGTTCTGGAGATGGATACTGATGACTCCCCAACAATTTGAACACACTTAAGGCCACTGAATTGTACACTTACAAATGGTTAAAATGGTAAATTTTCATGCACTTTACCACAATAAAAAAGTAAAAGTATGAACCAGTCAGAAAAAACTGTATTTTTTAAAAAAGGAATTGGGTATTTTAACAATAAAAAAACCTTCTTTTTCTTCAATCTAAAAACGAAAATATATGATCCCAGCTAATCGTCACTAAAATTTCTTTACTAAACAACTTCCCTTAGGAGGCAAGTACAGGAGAGCAAAATCAGTAGCCTGAATATAGGATATTTCTTACAAAATACTGTAATTAACTTGAGCAAAGAGTAGGAAACAGAGTAACTACATTTAGAACATGCTTGATATACAGTATTTTTCAGTTCAGTTTATATTTTATTTGTATTGTGCAATAAATTAAAATTTTATGGGTTTGGTTTGTGAACTGGCCATAGAATGATTTCATACCTAAGAATTACTAACATTTAAGTGACGCACCAGAGAGCCGAAGGCAGTTCACTGCATGTCAACAGTGGCTATCCATGCAGAGATGGGGTTTCTTCTTCCTGCAGTCCATGTGTTCCAAAATGTTTCACAACGCATATGGATTAATTTTATATTCATTAATTTTTTAAAAAAACTTAAGTTATCCAGGGTTATTCACACTAAGCAAAGAATAATACCGTAAATACCATGATTTAAGGCCTGAAGAACACATCAATTTCATATGTCCAAATCCTTCTCAATCTTTGAGGTACAGCTCAAATGACTTATTTGACTATACATGGAAAAATAAACCTTTCCTTCTCTCAAATTCCATAACATTCTATAATTCCCTTACTGCACCTAACACTAAGCAATGATTATTAATTATTTATACACATTTGGCCCTCTTTATTCATGGGTTCCGCATCTGTGGATTCAACCACCCTCAGACTGAAAATATTTAGGGGAAAAAAATTGTATCTGTATTGAACATGTACAGACTTTTTTCATTATTCCCTAAAAAGTACAGTAAAACAATTATCAACACAGCATTTACATGGTGTACAGTAAACTGCATTAGATTTCTATTTGGAAAAACCTGACCATTCCAATCCAAGAAGAAAAAATCTCCAGAGAGGACTGCGTATGACTTAACTTTTGTATTAAGGATCCCATCATATACAAAAATTGTCTACACACAGTATTTCTGTAGTGTTCACTTTCACTAATTTTACTGTTCAGTTCTTAGGCATTTTAAGATAGGAAATGGAATTGGACTGCAATTTATAACACCAAATCTACAAAAATAAAGAATCTGTTGTACTATAAGATATATATTTGGTCTTCTTCCAGTTTCCTGACATACAGCTCCTGCAACCCATGGGATCTCTGGAGTGATTACTTTTTTGTATACTAATGAAATGGTTGGTAGCTGGGCACCCCGAGATAGTTTCAGGATGGGAGCTAGTTGCCAGGGGAACCTACCAGGTGAAAAGGTTGGAACTTTGAGTACCCTCTACCCTCCTAGGGTTGTTGAAGGTTGAGTTGGTTACCAATAGCCAATGATATAATAAATCATGCCTAAGTGATAAAGCTTCCACAAAAATCTAAAACGACAGGGTTTGGAAGAACTTCCATGCAGCCAAAAACATGGAGGCTCCTGGAGGATGGTACACCCAGAGAGGGCAAAGAAACACCATATCCCTTCCCATATGCCTGGCCCTATGCATCTCTTCCATCTATTTGGTTGTTCATCTGTATCCTCTGTAATATCCCATAATAAACCAGTAAACCTAAGTGTTTCCCTGAGTTCTGTGAGCTGCTCTAGCAAATTAACTGAACCCAAGGAAGGAGTCATGGGAATCCTCATTTACAGCCAGTCAGTCAGAAGCATAGGTAAAACAACCAGGGCCTTAGGAATGGCTTCTGAAGTCAGGAGCGGTCTTGAGGCGCTGAGCTCTCAATCTGTGGGATCTTAGGCTACCTCCAGGTAGACAGTGTCAGAACTAAACAGAATTAGATGATATCCAGCTGCTGTCTGCTGAAGAATCTGTAGGATTACTTGGTGGAGAGAAATTCCCACACATTTTGATGAACAGAGGTCACAGACGTATTCTGCACTGTGAGAATATAACAGGAGAAACTGAATTTCTTTGTACTCCGAGAACCAAATGACAATAGTTTAATACATGAATCAAGAATCAATTTT
Organism: Papio anubis; assembly: GCF_008728515.1. NCBI lineage: Eukaryota > Metazoa > Chordata > Mammalia > Primates > Cercopithecidae > Papio > Papio anubis. The sequence continues at coordinate 74,202,311 of NC_044990.1, read as the reverse complement.
CCGGCCAGGCACAGTGGTTCATGCCTGTAATACCAGCACTTTGGGAGGCCGAGGCGGGTGGATCACTTGAGGCCAGGAGTTCAAGACCAGCCTGGCCAATATGGTGAAACGCCGTCTCTACTAAAAATATTTAAATTAGCCAGGCATGGTGGTGCACACCTATAATCGCTGCTACTCCAGAGGCTGAGGGAGGAGAAACGCTTGAACCCGAAAGGTGGAGGTTGCAGTGAGCTGAGATCACACCACTGCACTCCAGCCTGGGTGACACTGCGAGACTCCATCTCAACTTTCTTAGAGGCATGGGGTCACTTGCATGGTAAATCAAAATAGCCTTCCCTGGTTCTTCATCTTAAAATACCAACAGTTCCTGGAAGTAGAGTCCATTCCTACATCACTGTGCATGAAGTAGCAACTGAAACAAGACTCGGTTTAGAAATGCATGCTTAGTTTTTACCAACACAAGATTTGATAATCTTGAAAATAAGTACTTTTCCTATTATCCATCCAATATATAATATTGTTCATTATGTAAATTATTTGCAAGCCTACATATGGAAATACTATATCTCATTTTAAGCCACATAATTCAAATCCTTATACTAGCTTATTATTATGGGAGATGGATTTAACCTCTACCCAGAATCCTAAAACTATCAAACAATTCAATTATGAGAAAATTAGCCAGAATAAAACAATACAACTACTATCTGGAGAAAACACATCAGAAAGCCAATTACAAGTGATGCTGTAAATGGTGGTAGTGAGAGGCACAGGAAAAACACGCTGGCCTGGTGTATTAGTCCGTTTTCATGCTGCTGATAAAGACATACCCAAGACTGAGTATTTTTTTTAAAAAAAGAGGTTTAATGGACTCACAGTTCCATGTGGCTGGGGAGGTCTCACAATCATGGCAGACGGCAAAAGGCACATCTTACACGGCAGCAGACAAGATGAGAGCCAAGCGAATTTATAAAATCTTCAGATCTCGTGAGACTTATTCACTACTATGAGAACAGTATGGGGGGAACCACCCCCATGATTCAATTATCTCCCACCAGGTCCCTCCGACATGTGGGAATTATGGGAGCTACAATTCGAGATGAGATTTGGGTGGGGACACAGCCAAACCATATCTGGATACGGAAAAAGTTTTATTCTTGCGCTCAGCTCACCCAACTAAACTCCTTCATTCAACAATTTACTGAACTTACCAGACATTAAAATAGTAGCATAGCTCAGAATCTTTTGAACTGGAATATGACCTTCAGAAAGTTGCTAGAGCACTTTTTGTTTCCTTTTGTGTACATGTAAACAGTAATGTTTGTCCTCATTTCAGAAGTGAGGCTGAAATGTGATGAGAGAGCACCGTAACAAGTTTAAGTGATATAAAAATGTAGAAATGGATTTTGTGTTTTGATTCAGCAAAACTATGTAAGCGTTCTTACCAAGTAAATGAAGAAATCGATCATTTCACACTGCCCACCATTTAATCTTCCACTTAAGACATTCGTTCGTGCCAGATATACCTAAGACCCTCTGTAAAGTCTATTAAATTTAAGGTTTCAGATCCCAGGATTCATTATCCCCATAGTTCTTTTCTGATAAACACACATCTCATAAGAGTTTCAAAAGGCCACAACACCCCATCATCATCTACTGCATAATCCTATTGATATGGGAGGGGGGCAGGGAAGTGCTGGGTAGAGAAGGGTGGGGTCCCTGGTGAGGGCTGCGCCCTTGGGCCTGTGCCCACAGACCTAAGTGAGAACAGGCACTCCTGTTTTCATGCCCAAATGTTGCATTTTCCAAGATCACTCTGGCCAGCCACGCACCCCATACTGTACCCATATAAATCCAAGACCTTAAACAGACACAGACCCAAATGACTGGATGTCTACAGGAGAAGAAGAACATACCAGCAGACACTGGCAGAGCAGAGACGGCACAGTGACGTGGATGCCGAGGGGAGTTCAGCCAGGGGTGGCCATAGAAGAGTCTGGCCACTGGGCAGCCCGACTCCAGAAGAAGACCACCCTCCCACTCTGGGGGGATCCCCCACTTTCAGCTCCCTATGCATCTTGCTGAGAGCCACCTCCAACACTCAATAAACCTTGCACTTAACCTTCCAGCCCACATATGATCTGATTCTTCCAGTACACTGAGCAAGAACTCAGGCTGTGACACTGGCCCCGTCCTTGCAAGAAGGCAGAGGGTCTATTGAGCTGACTAACACAAGCCATCTGCAGATGGCATAGCTGAAAGAGCACACTGTAACACACGCCCACTTGGGCTTCAAGAATCCTAGACATTGCCATGTGGCCGGAGCCCAAAAGCGCTCCCCACGGCCTCTTCACCTGCCCATCTGCGTGTTCCCAGTAATGGTTTGAGCAGCAGGGCCCCAAAGACGGAAGCCACAACCCTGTCGCACGTCCTGCAAGGGAGATATGAGAACTCTCCCATTCCACTATAATAGAAAATTTAAAATATATTTTCTGGTTTTATTTTTTTGTTTTTTTTTTTTGAGGCAGAGTCTCACTCTGTCGCCCAGGCTGGAGCACAATGGCGTGATCTCGGCTCACTGCAACCTCCGCCTCCCGGGTTCAAGCAATTCTCGTGCCTCAGCCTCCCAAGTAGCTGGGATTACAGGCTACTGCCACCACGCCCGGTTAACTGTTTGTATTTTTAGTAGAGACGCGGTTTCACCATGTTGGCCAGGCTGGTCTCGAACTCCTGACCTCAGGTGATCCGCCCACCTCACCCTCCCAAAGTGCTGGGATTACAGGCGTGAGCCACCACGCCCAGCCTTAAACTTTATTTTCTATAGTTTGTTATGAACAATGTGCCCTACATGAACTAAAATGATAAATGGTCTTCCTAGAAATCAAGATGTGTGGCCAGGCGCAGTGACTCACGCCTGTAATCCCAACACTTTGGGAGGCCAAGGGGGGGCGGATCACCAGGTCAAGAAATCGAGACCATCCTGGCCAACATGGTGAAACCCCATCTCTACTAAAAATATGAAAATTAGCTGGGCGTGGTGGCACATGCCTGTACTCCTAACTGCTCAGGCTGCTCAGGAGGCCAAGGCAGAATCGCTTGAACCTGGGAGGCAGAGGTTGCAGTGAGCAGAGATCGTGCCACTGCACTCCAGCCTGGCAACAGAGCAAGACTCCGTCTCAAAAAAACAAACAAAAAAAAGAATTATGATGTGTATCCCATTTGAGAGTCACTGCTACTTGCCAGATCACATTGAACAAAATGACACTTTATTTGGGAGACAGAGTTTCACTCTGTCGTCCAAGCCAGAGCACACTGGCACCATCAGCTCAATGCCTCCTCAAACTCCTGGGCTCAGGCAATCCTTCCACCTCAGCCTCCTAAGTAGCTAGGACTACAGGTGGGTACCGCCATGCCTGGTTAACTTTTTTTTTTTTATTTTACTTTTGTGGAGATGAGCTCTTGCAATGTTGCCCAGGTTGGTCTCAAACTCCTGGCCTCAAATAATCCTCCTGCCTCAGCCTTCCAAAGTGCTCAAAGTGCTAGAATTACAGTTGTAAGCCACCACACTGGCCTGTTATTCAGATTCAGAATGCACTAGCAATAACTTACATTCTCCCTTTACTAAATCACACCAATAAACTGCCATGTTTCAGCATCACTGATTTATACCTCTTGGTGAACATAGTAACATTTTACTGGGAATTTTGGGAAAGAGCTGTCTCAAAAAGTCTTGTATTGCAGTGATAAAGCTACAAAAAAAAGGAACAGTCATTTAAAACTACTTTAATTATATGCCATAGCCCTTGATGTTTCTAATACATGTGAGACTAAGAAAACAAACAATAAAGTATAAAATAGGTAGAAGGTATATACATTTCTGCAAATATTCTAATGGTAGTAGGTAAGAATAAATACTTTAAGACACACTTTTTCTAAGACAGTAACTGAAAAAATTTTAAATTGCCATGCTGCAGCACTGAAGACAGTTTGAATCACCAGAAAAAGTGTGGACTTAGTAACGATGTGGTCACACAGTAAATAGCCCTTAGTGAAAAAACTTGTGCAAATTATTGCGCAAAGTAACCACTATTTCTTAAGGTGAGTTAGTCATTGAAATTGAAATGCAAACTTCCTAACAGAAATGTCACATAGTTAAGAAACCCGTTATTATAGCAAACCTGTTTTTAGAAAAGTCTTAATTTTCGGAGACACAAAAATTATATTTCTACATTCTTTATATATCCTATTGCACTTTTTTTTTTTTTTTAAGAAAAAAAAAAGACAGGGAAGGAGAGAGACAGAGTCTCACTCCATCACCCAGGCTGGAGTGTGGTGGCACAATCACAGCTCACTGCAATCTCCAACTCCTGAGCTCAAGCAGCCCTCCTGCCTCAGCCTCCTGAGTGATTGTACACTATTTTCAAAGAAATATTTATATTCATTATTACCATCTGATTTTCACAAAAATTCCCATGGGTGACACAGTGAAAACTGCTGGGAACTTGCAGGTAACTTTTTAAAGTGTGCGTTTTCTTACATAACTGGACCAATGTCACAGGATTATCCAGTGGCAAGTCCAAGATTAAAATCTGTTTCCCTTTTCAAGGTAATCCACAAAGCTATACTTTCTAATAGCTTCACAGAGTACACGATAGAAGTTCTCTGTATATTTATAGAGCAGGCTACTGCAGTGGAACTATTTATGTTTCACCTGACATCCCAACAGGTGCCAGCTACCCCTACATTCCAAGGTGAGATATCTAGGGCCACTTGGAAAAGTTTGTAAGCGTCCTCTTTGCAGGACAGAGTAGACTGACTGGTGTATCTGACTCATCCCCGAAAAATCTAAATGGCAAGAGACTAGCAGGCTCTCTGCTCTCATAAGAAGGAAGAAGGGGATGCTATTTGGACTGTCCTCTGTCTACAGACATGGTCAAGGCAAAGAATACATGTATGCTTCTCACAGACCAAAGAGAGCTGGCTTGGGTTGTCTTAAATCTCGTCCACAAGGCGACTCGAGAAGTCCTTTGCATTTCCATAAGACGTTTCAGAATCAGTTGGTCAATTTCAATGAAATAAAGTGCTAGAATTTGATTAGATTTAATTGAATCTGTAGACCAATCTGGGGGCCACTTGACATCTTTACAATACTGAATCTTCCTATTCATGAACATGGTATATCTCTTAATTTTAAGTGTTTTGTAAGTTTCTTATAACTATTCCTGGGGTTTTCAGCAAAGTGTTCTTGCACACCTTTCATTAGGTTTATTCTCAGGTTTTTTTTGTATTTGTTTATTGCTAATATATAGAGACTCTGTTGCTACAAAAGTATGTTGAATTTGTTATCTAGTGAGTGGCCTTGCTAAATTCATTTCAATTATGATAGTTTGCAGATTATTTGTGTATCATCAAGTTCTCTGTGAATGACAGTTTTATTTCTTCCTTTCTCAAAATCTTTATGCCCTATTTCTTGCCAAATTATAGTGGCTGGGCAATTGTATTAGTTCGTTCTCACACTGCTAATAAAGACATACCCAAGACTGGGTAATTTGTAAAGGAAAGAGGGTTAATTGACTCACAGTTCAGCATGACTGGGGAGGCCTCAGGAAATTTACAATCATGGCAGAAGGGGAAGCAAACACGTCTTCTTCACATGATGGCAGGAAGGAGAAGTGCCAAGCAAAAGGGGGAAAAGTCCCTTATAAAACCATCAGATCTCGTGAGAACTCACTATCATGAGAACAGCATGAGGATAACCACCACCATGATTAAAGTAACTCCCACCGGGTCCCTCCCATGACAAAAATAAGTAAAACTATATTTTCCCATAACATAATGTTGTATATGGAAAATCCTAAAGAATCAACACAAACACAAAAATTATTAGAGCTAATAAACAAGTTCAGCAAGGTTGTAAGATAGAAAATTGGTACACAAATTGCACTGGCTAGGCCAGGCACAGTGACTTATGCCTGTAATCTCAGCTCTTTGGGAGGCAGGTGGATGACTTGAGGTCAGGAAGCTCAAGACCAGCCTGGCCAACATGGCGAAATCGTCTCTACTAAAAATACAAAAATTAGCTGGACGTGGTGGTGCATGACTATAATCCCCACTACTTGGGAGGCTGAGGCAGGAGAATCGCCTAAACCTGGGAGACAGAAGTTGCAGTGAGCCAAGACTGCACTACTACACTCCAGCCTCCTGGGTGACAGAGCGAGACTCTGCCTCAAAAACAAAAACAAAAACAAAAACTGCATTAACTAGGACCTCTAGCAGAATGTTGATTACAAGTAGTAATAGTGGGTATCCTTGTCTCATTCTCCATCTCAGCAGTGGTGGGGTATGAGGAGAGCTACCAATATTCACCATAAAGTATGATGGTAGCCATAGGATTTTTGGTGTACTCATCAATATAGATTCCCAAACTGTTTAAAAGGCGTTTTTTCTTTCACAAATGGTGTTAAATATTTATCAAATACTTCTTCTGCACCTTTGAAAGAATATTTTTCTCTGTAGTCTTTTTTTTTTTTTTTTTGAAGAGTCTTGCTCCATCGCCCAGGCTGGAATGTAGTGGCCGGATCTCAGCTCACTGCAAGCTCCGCCTCCCGGGTTTACGCCATTCTCCTGCCTCAGCCTCCCAAGTAGCTGGGACTACAGGCGCCCACCACCTCGCCCGGCTAGTTTTTTGTATTTTTTAGTAGAGACGGGGTTTCACCGGGTTAGCCAGGATGGTCTCGATCTCCTGACCTTGTGATCCGCCCGTCTCGGCCTCCCAAAGTGCTGGGATTACAGGCTCCTGTAGTCTTTTAATGTGATGACTTATACTGACTTTTGAATGCCAAACCGAATTTACATCCTTGTAATAGAAACCAGTGGTGTGTATATGTATTTGTGTGTACAAATATAATATTTGGACTTCTTCAAAATTTAGATTCATTTGCTATTAGGTTTTTCAGAATTTTTGTAGTTATGTTCATGAGACTTTCCTATAATATTTTTATTGTAATGTTCTTACACTTGGAAGAATGTGTATTCTGTAGCTGTGTGCAGGTGTTATGTGTATTTCAATTGGGTCAAGTTAACATCTTTACTGTTGAATGTTTTCCTATACGCTATTGAAAGAGGCTAAAGCCTTCCACTATAATTATGAATTTGTTCATTTCTTCTTTTAGCTCTGTCAATTCCTGTTTTATGTATTTAGAGGTTTTATTATTAGGCTCACATCCATTTAAAATTGATATTTTCTGGTAGAGTGAACCCTTTAATTGTGTGGAATGGCTTTCTCTACTACTCACAAAGGTATCTTTTTTTCACTTTTCTCCTCATTTTTCAATTTTTCTATGTTCTTATAATTATGCCATGTCTCTTGAGTAGAGTTTTGGTTTTTTGTTTTTTTAATTTGGACATGGAGTCTCACTCTGTCGCCCAGGCTAGAGTGCAATGGTGCGATCTTGGCTCACTGCAACCTCCGCTCCCAGGTCTCAGAGATTCTCCAGTCTCAGCTTCCCAAGTAGCTAGGATTATAGGTGGCCACCACCACGCCTGGCTAATTTTTATATTTTTAGTAGAGACGCGTTTCACCATGTCGTCCAGGTTGGTCCCAAACTCCTGATCTCAAGTGATCCGCCCACCTCAGCCTACCAAAGTTCTGGGATTACAGGTGTGGGCCACCATGCCCAGCCTTGAATAGAGGTTTCTAATCAAAAAAATCTGTTTCCTATGAGTTCAGAGAGCTAATAACATCTATAATAAAAATCTGAGTTTAAGAAAAAAGCATAAAGAAAAGTATGACAAACCAAAACCTAACTACATTGAGTTTATATAATAAATTACAACAATAGGATGATAGTTTTTCTGAGAGCACAGTTGTATCTTATTTAAAAACACATCAGCTGGGCACAGTAGCTCACACCTATAATCCAAGCACTTTGGGAGGCTGAGGCATGCAGATGGCTTGAAAACAAGAGTTTGGCTAGGCAACATGGCAAAACTCAGTTTCTATAAAAAAATACAAAAATTAGCTGGGCATGGTGGCATGCACCTGTAGTCCCAGCTACTCGGGAGGCTGAGGTGGGAGGATCACCTGAGCCCAGGAGGCAGAGGTTGCAGTGAGCCAAGATCACGCCACTGCACTCCAGCCTGGATGACGGAGCAAGATCCTGTCTCAAAAAACAAACAAACAAAAAAAACACCACCCTCCCTACCTGTCAGGTTGTTAACTAGACACACTCAACCATTCAAATCAAGGTAAAAATATATAAGTAAATAAGAAGGACTCTGAGGAAAGTTAATGTCAAAAAGTCCCAGCACAAAAGTTTAGCAGTGACTCATAAGGAAATCCAGGCCAGGTGTGGTGGCTCATGCATACAATCTCAACACTCTGGGAGGCCAAGGCAGGAGGACTGCTTGAGCCCACGAGTTTGAGACCAGCCTGGACAACATAGTGAGACCCCATCTCTACAAAAATATAAAAAATAAAAGTTGTAAAAAGTAGTTGGATATAGCGGCACACACCTATAATCCCAACTATTCAGGAAGCTGAGGCTGCAGTAAGCCATAATCACACCAATGTACTCCAGCCTGGGTGACAGAGCAAGACCCTGTCTCAAAAAAAAGAAAAAAAAAAGAAAGAAAAAAGAAAAAAAAAAAAGAGAAAATCCATTAAGCCTTCATTAAGAACCTATTTATTCTGGTCATCTCACTTCTTACAGTCCTAAGAGATGAACAGCTTCAACGACAGTTGATTCTACAGAGAGACACGAGTAAGAAATAAGCAACAGTGTAAATAAAGAGCAGCTGGGGTCTGACCAATACTGAAGAGGCAATGAACTGCAGCATCGCCCAAGGGTATCAAGTAAACATATTGAAAACCCAAGTCATCGAGAAAATTAAACTGCATTCAGTAAAATCTGTTCAAAAAGTAAAAAACCAGCCGGGCATGGTGGCTCATGCCTGTAATCCCAGCACTTTGGGAGGCCAAGGCAGGAGGATCACAAGGTCAGGAGATCGAGACCATCCTGGCTAACTCGTCTCTATTAAAAATACAAAAAACTAGCCGGGCGTGGTGGCGGGCGCCTGTAGTCCCAGCTACTAGGGAGGCTGAGGCAGGAGAATGGCATGAACCCGGGAGGCGGAACTTGCAGTGAGCCGAGATCGCGCCACTGCACTCCAGCCTGGGCGACAGTGGCAGAGCAAGACTTCGTCTCAAAAAAAAAAAAAAAAAGTCAGAAGCCAAATAATACACTGAGAAAAGCTGCTTGTCACAGTTATCTTGAATTATCCTTGGTAGCAGCAGGCCTCACTAACCTTCAAAATTCTCTCATGTTAGATGCACATACATTTAAGTGTTACACATTTATTTTATCAATCTATTTCCCTCAGAATCCCACAAATATATTTAAATGTTTTATTTAAACATGAAATAATGTTTATTTTAAATATTATTTAAAAAGAAGAGCTATTACTAGAATTCACTAAGACACTGAGTGATTTGGTTCCATGATACAAACCTACGGCAGCATGAAACTGAGATAAAGCATCAGCTAGCTGTCCAGCTGCAAGTAATTTCTTGCCCAATTCAAGATGTTTCTCAACATCTGCATTTACTCCACATTCGGCACCTAAAAACAAAATTAAAAACAATCAGTTAACTTTCCACAAACCAAGATTTAATTCTAAAAAATATAATATTAAAAATAGTTATCTGTCTCAGTCATCTACTCAGATAAGAAAACTCACAGAAGCTGAAAAATGATGTAAAGAACATAACATAAAATACAAACCCTATTTCACTGTATGGAGTACAAGACAAAAAATATACCCATCTTGACCTAATTAGTCAAAAGAATGTAACCAGTCTAGAAAATAAAGGAAAGTTGTGTAATGCAGAAGTAGTAAAAATATTTTGAACAATAAAATGAAAATTATTTGAAGTTAGAATCTTACCTTTAATGAATATCATATAGACTGTTACAACATTTAAGTATTTATTAAGCACCTATAATGCACTAGGCACTATTCTAGGTATCTGGCATAAGTGAGCAACATTCAAAAACTCCTGTCCCTCATACCCTCCTGGCGCCTGATGTTATTGTGGGAGGAGACAGACCTGATAAATAGGTAAATTACATAGTATGTTACATGAAAAGTACTGTGGAAAAAGTCAAGCCATGTAAAGAGGTAAGGAGTTCAAGGTACTTAGAGTAGTAAACAAGGGGGTAAAGGGCAGGACTTCTTGAGAAGCTGACATCTGAGCAAGACTTGAAAAAAGTGAGGAACTCACCATGCAGACAGCTAGGAAAAGAGCTTCCAGGAAGAGGGACCAGCTAGTGCAAGGGTCCTAAGTCGGGAGCATGCAGATATGTTCCAGAAACAGCAGAGAGGCCTGGATGGCTGCGGCAGAGCCAAGAGGAAGATAGTAGTATGAGGTCAAAGAACTAGAGGACCTGACTATGGCTTTGAATATTTACTTGTCTTAAAATAGGGAACTACTGCAGAACCAATAACATGATCTGATGGACTAGGCCAATTATCAATGTATTGCCTCTTGGCTCTGAATTCATCCTTCGGTACTTGCACTGCAATAGTTTGCAAGCATTTCCTCTTTACAGTGAGTATAATGTTATGCTTTGTCAGTATAGGGCACTGAAGCAACACTGCAGAAAGGACACTTCCTAGTTCTGCTTGCTGTATTTTAACTGTCTTCTGGCTCCTGCTGCATGGTCTGTCATGGGGTGGACTTCCTGGTGCATGGTATGGATGAGGAGGACATCCAGGGGTACTTAGCCATAGCTGTATGCCCAGGGGTCCAGTTCCTCAGTGACCTGGCAACATCAGCCCACACACTCCAGCTTTCACACCCACAGAAGCACCTGGACTCCCTTCATAGACAGGCTGACCAGCCTTGGCTCACCTATATGTGAAAGGATTGTCTTCTGCTTGCCCAGTTACTATGGACCAGCCACCCAGCAATCTTCTTCATCAGCAAACCTGGGCTACAGCTATACCTTCTCCGGTAGGATCTAAACCCCAGCCTGGTAGAGGGGACCCCTCTTGCAGGTTGGTCCTTCCTTGAGGCTATCTCTTAGTCCTAGAATATCCGTCAGAGTTCTCTTTACATCTTTAGTTACTTTTCTATCATAACTTAACGGTTCCGAGATTAAACTTCCCCTTTCTAAGTAACTACATGATTTCTGTCTCTCCTCAATGGACCATGAGTGACACACGATTGGTATTGGGAGCAGTCCTAGGAGACAGGCCCACAGAGATGCAATTTGAGGACTGGTTTGGTCATGATCTTGGGCTTCGATGCAGTGCTAAGTTCATCACCAATGGGAGATGAAATGCTAGTAATCCACAGTAGGTATTGGAGTCACAATTAACTAAGCTATCACTTTGGTTGACTGTAATGAAGTACTAACTGAGGCACATGTCTTAGAAGCCCAAGTGGCTGCTGCAACTGACCACAATGGCAGAAATTATGAAAATAAGTACTGTGATGTGGGGTGGGTTCTTTTGAGAGCACTAGAGCAGGGTCCCCAAGCCCCCAGCCATGGACCAGTACCAGTCCATGGCCTGTTAGGAACGAGGCCACACAGCAGGAAGTGATCAGCAAGCCAGCGAACATTACCACCCGAGCTCCACCTCCTGTCAGATCATTAGATTCTCATAGGAGCACAAACCCTATCATCAATTGCGCATGCAAGGGGTCTAGGTTGTGCATTCCTTATGAGACTCTAACTAATGCCTGATGATCTAAGGTGAAACAGATTCATCCTGAAACCATCCTCCCCCTACCCAACCCGGTCTGTGGAAAAACTGTCTTCCACAAAACCAACCTTTGGTGCCCAAAAGGTTTGGGAATTGCTGCACTGGGGCACCTACAGGGAGAAGATAACCAACTCAGATCCAACTTTCAGCTCAAGTCATGGTCAGATTCAGCTGAAAATCAAATATAAAATTTAATTTGATTATGAGGGTTGCTGAATTAAAACAATAGCTGAATTCATGGTCTCACCAAGTTTCTCCTGTGAAAGTTAGGGCACAGATTAGTAAAGAGCAGAATCCTTAAATTTGGAATGGGAATATTTAGTTGGACCCAAATGAAACTGACCAACTTGAACCCCCAAGTCCTTCTAAGTCTCCCTTTCCAGAAGTAGTTTCCCCTCCTTGTCTGAGGAGATGAGTCTTCCACTGCTTAAAAACCTGAGGACAGCTTTACCTACGGTGGAGGCCTTAAAAGAGGATGCTCATCCTCAAGACACACCCTAACCACTGCCATTGTCACTAACCCATGTCTAATCTTGGCAGGCTCCAGAGGAACAGGTATATACTATGACCCAAAGGAAGTAGCTGAACACACCAAAAGATCTGTTGATAAACAAGCAGAATCCCACAGAACATACATGGCAATAGATTCTAAAGGTGCTAGACCAGGAGGGTGAAATATAACACTACATTGGCTCTAATTCATTTATATGTGCATGCTTATAAAGCAGAGGTCAACAAACCGTTTTTTGTAAATAAAGTTTTACAAGAACGGGGCCATGCCCATTAATGGATGGGCCATATTGCCTATGGCTGCTTTCACACTGTAGCAGCAGAACAGTTGTTATGACAAAACCCATATGGCCTCTAAAACCTAAAATATTTACTATCTGACTCTTTACAGAAAAGGTTTGACTACTTCTATACTAGAGATCCCACATTTAATGTGTTCACAAAACTGGAAGTGGCTTTAACAGCTTACTTGATTGGCTGACTGAAACTTGAAGTTTAATTTAATTAGTTAAACATTAATTATATTAATTTAACATTTAATAAGGCTGAGGTTCCAAAGTTTCCCTAGCATAAGAAGAGAGGAATCCAAAGGCTTAGAGAGACAAGAAGGTTGGACTGGATTTATCATGTGTTACCTACACACCAAACTGCCACTTATGTCCATGAGAGGGCCTAGAAAACACTCCTTTTACTAAGGCATTGAGAAACCTATTAGTGGCCAGGCGCAGTAGCTCATGCCTATAATCCCAACACTCTGTGAGGTCAAGACAGGAAAACTGCTTCAGGCCAGGAGTTCAAGAGTAGCCTGGGCAACATAATGAGACCTCATCTCTACAAAAATATAAAATAATTAACCAGGCATGGTGGCACACACCTGTAGTCCCAGCTATTTAATACTTGGGGGGGCTGAGGCAGGAGGATGGATCCTTTGAGCCCAGGAGTTCAAGTTTGCAGTGAGCTATGATCGTGCCACTGTATTCCAGTCTAGGAGACAGAGCAAACCTTGTCTCTGAAACAAAAAAAAATTTTTTTTTAAAGAGACGGAGAAATGTATTACTGAGGGACCACCTACAAGGTTTTCAAAAATCTTGTCACTCCCCTTTGTAGGACAGGTATGACTACAGGAGGAAGTCAATATTGAGATAAGTTGAATTCAGTGGGGATGATGGGATTTTAGAGTTGCACAGAAACTTAAGCAGCAGCACTGAACCATCAGAGAAAAGGTGGGCACAACAATGCAGAGGCTCTTAATAATCAGGTAGATCAAATGACATACTCTATGGATGTCACTCAACCTCCTTCTCCATCATATCTAAGCTTGTGCAATGGACCCATGAACAAAGCGGCCATGGTGACAGGGATGGAGATTATGAATGGGTTCAAAAACAAAGATCAGGCCAGGTGCGGTGGCTCAGGCCTGTAATCCCAGCACTTCAGGAGGCCAAGACAGGCAGATCACTTGAGGTCAGGAATTCGAGACCAGCCTGGCCAACACAGCAAAACCCCATCTGTACTAAAAATAAAGAGATTAGCCGGATGTGGTGGTGCATGCCTGTAATCCCAGCTACTGGGGAGGCTGAGGCAGGAGAATTGCTTGAACCTACGAGGTGGAGGTTGTGGTGAGCTGAGATCATGTCACTGCACTCCAGCCTGGGTGACAATGCAAGACTCTGTCTCAAAAAACAAAAACAAAAACAAACAAAAAAAAAACACACACACACAGATTAGTCCTTTCCAAAACTGAAAAAAGTGATCTGGCTAAAGCTATTGCAGAGCATCTGATATGCCAGCACTGGAGACCAATACTGAATCCCCAGTATGGCACCATGGGTAGGAAAGAGACAGCTGGCCACCTAGTGGCAGACTGATTTAATTTGGTTCTCTTCCATAATGCATCCATTTCTCATATTCCAGATATGAATTTGCCTGCAAGGCTTCTGCCAACTCCACCATTCATAGACTCACAGAATGTATTACCTACCATCACAGCATTCTATACAGCACTATGTCTCTCATTAAGGAATTCACTTCATAGCAAATGAGGTGGACAATGTGCTCATGACACTAAGATTAATTGGTTTTACCATTACTCCATCACCTAGAATGGCTTAGTAAAGAGTTAAGTAGCAGCATTAGTTAGCAGACAAAAACCTGAAAGGATGGGGCTCTGTTTTACAAGCAGAAGCAGGCATGGCTGCTCTCATTATTATACCCACATAACCCACTTGCAAAATTTCTGCTTCTAGTCCTGGCAACTTTGAGCTCGGATGGTTTGGAGATCTTAGTCCTTAAAGGAGAAATGCTTCCAAAGGGTACACAACAATGTTTCCGATTAATTGGAAGATGAGACTGCCACAGGGTCATTTTGTACTTCTTATGTCACTGAAACCAACAAGCCAAAACATTGGTTAATCTACTAGTTGGAAAATGAATCCGAATTACCAAGGGCAAACAAGTGTGCCATTTTGCAATGGAGGCAAAGTAGGATAAGTGGAACTCAGAAGATTCTCTAGGGCGTGTCATACTACTTTTATGCCCAATACAAAGTTAATGAAATGTTACAGCAATCAAAAAACAGAGCAAATAAGACACAGTCCCTTCAAGAAGGAAAGTTTATGGACCACTCAATCAGGTTTAAAAAAAAAAAAAAAAAGCCAGAGTAGCTGAAATTCTGGCAGAAGGCAAGAGAGGTATAGGACAGGAAGTAGATGAAGGAAGCCACATATATCAGCTACCATCTCAGACCAGTTACAGACACAAGCTATGTAGTAGCTTTGCATATTTTCTCTTTGATTATATACATGTTTATTTGTATATACAGTCAATCTTTATAATTCAATCTGTATAATTTGTATATACAGTCAATCTTTACAATCTTTAGAATTCAGATTCTGTATTTGTGAATTTGCCTATGCACTAAAATTCATTTGTAATCCCCAAACTCATATTTACAGCATTTTCACAGTCATTCAAGAACACATGCATGTTCAGGGCAGCAAAATACTGAAATCACTCCAAGCATATGTTCCAGTTGAGGTTGAACAAGGTAACACTCCATCTTCCTGTGTCAGCTTTTATATTATAAACAAGTGTCTTTTCCACTGTACATTTGGTGCCACTTTTTTGTGTATGCTTCCTGTCACTGATTTCACCATTTCAAGTGACTCCCAAGCATAGTACTGAAGTACTGTCAGGTGTTCCCATGCTCAGGAAAGCTGGGCTGTGCCTTACTGAAAAAAATCGTGTGTTAGTTAAGCTTTCTTCAAGTATGAAAGATAGTGCCATCAGCTGCAAGTTCAATGTTAATAGATCAACAATATATAGTAAGGTGTCTTCAAATAGAAACACACAGAAAACAAGGTTATGTCTTGATCTGTTGACATAAGTTGTGATTCGAGGCTTACAGAAACTTAACCCTGTATTTCCCCTAGAAGAAATGGTTCAATATTTGCTAATGCAGTGTTCATGATGACTCTACAGAACATAACCACCATGAATAACAAGAATTACCGTACTAACCATATTTTTCTCCCTAATTCCCAATTTTATTTTATATACAAATTGCTGAAGTTAACTTTACAATTTAGTCTTTATATAACTGAATATTGAGTGGGACGGTGATGGAGTAAGAGTAGTAATTTATGTAGCCAGTGATGGATACGTGACTGATAGAATCAGGAGTCTTCTCCATTAGGGTATGGGTAAGAACTTCTTCACTGCAAGGATAGCTTATCTTTTTAGTTAGAAAATTGTCTCAGGTCTTCTATTCAGGCTGCTATAACAAAAATACCATAAACTGGATGGCTTATAAACAACATTTACTTCTCACAGTTCTAGAGGCTAGCAAGTCCAAGATCAAGGTGCCAGCAGATTCAGTGTCTGATGAGGGCCCATTCCTCATAGACTGCATTTTCTTGTTGAGTCCCTATGTGGTGAAAGGGGAAAACAAGCTCCTTCAGGCCTCTTTTATAGGGCCAATAATCCCAGTCATGAGGGCATAATCTAATCACCTTCTCCTTAAGGCCCTGCCTCTCAATACTGTCACATCGGATTAGGTTTCAACATATGAACTGGGGGTATGGGGGGAACACAAATATTCAGACCATAGCAAAAATAAAGTCGCTTTGTTGTACTGGTATTCAAATATGTGCAGAAAGGCACGTACAGAAACTAAGTAGCCAAAGCATTTCTCTTTTATGGTGAGCATGATATTAAGCTTTTTGGGGTGCTGAAGGACATTACAGAAAGAAAATCAAAACAATGGTTGCTTGGGAGGGTAAGAGAAAAGACAGACTGGGAAGAGGCAGGAGGGAACTGTTGGTAATGTTCTCATCTTGCTTAGAGGTGTGGGTTACAACACAGTTATATGCAGTTATCAAAACTGAGCAAATATACACTTAAAAATATGGACATTTCATTGTACATTAATTTTACATGCAAACAAAAGTTGGTTATATGCCTGTTAAAGTATTTAGGGGCATGTATACTGGTGTTATTTTGAAATACATTTTTTTCAAGGATTAATGGTTGGATAGAGAAATGCCCAGATGCATATGTGTTAAAACAAACATATTAAAATATTAGTAGTAGAATCTAGATGATGGGTGTAGGGACGAACACTGTAAAATTCTTTCAACTTTGCAATATGTTTAATAATAAAATGTTGGGAATATATACACTATGGTGTTATAATGGGAGAACGTACACAGGGTACTGTGAGGGCACAAGTTCAGGCACCTAACACAGTTAAAATTAAATAAAATTTAAACTTGTTTCACAGTCATACTAGTAAGAGTTTAAGTACTCAATAACTAGTGGCTGGTATAGGAGAGAAAAAATAATTTTCTGTCTTCATAAACTGGGACTCCCTATAACAAAAGACAGATTAACAAGAGTTGTTTCATATGTATACCTCAAACATACATGGAAGAAAACTCAAGAGAATCGAGTAAATCTCCAGAGTAGATTTCAAAGAAAGAGTTTAAACTTCAGCAGAATACCATCATTTGCTAAAATAAAGGAAGTAGAGGGTGATGGGGAAACCTGTTACAGGGGGATGGCCAGGAAAAACACTGAAAACAAAAGTAAGATTCGTTGTACAGTTTTAAGTCAATGCCTTTTCCATTTAGTGGCACCTCTCCTCCTACTGCAGAGCAGGGAAAAATATTTCCCTTATAGAGGTAAATGTCTCTGACAAAAGGGCAACTTTTCAGAGCTATTCTTGGGTCTACAGTTTCTCAAAATAAACAACTCTAAATAACTAATATGACAAAGAGACAAATTTTGGAGTAGCATATTGTGGGTTCCTAAAGTCATATTTTGGGGTAGTGTGACCTGA
The DNA here is from genome assembly GCF_008728515.1 of Papio anubis. Lineage (NCBI taxonomy): Eukaryota > Metazoa > Chordata > Mammalia > Primates > Cercopithecidae > Papio > Papio anubis. The sequence goes on along the minus strand of NC_044990.1, from coordinate 74,184,694 downwards.
GCTCCAACACCACTGCATGGGACAATGCAAATGATACCAAATATCTCCCATCAATGCGGAAAGTTCCACTGGACAGCCCTGGGGGATTCCCCTGAAGGCTCACCTGAAACCTGAAAGAAAAGTAGGAAGGATGCTACCTTTGTCGAAAAGGCTGGAATAGGGAAACCAACCATCCAAAAACAAAGGACATGACATTTAAATGCCTAGATGTTACACGATTAATAAGGCTTTCAAAAAAAAAGTCTAGTATTTCGGCTAGCTCTCCTTGCCATCATGACGTAATTATTCTGGAGTGGAGCACTTTAAGTGCTAGGTGACTTTAATAAACATCCAGAGAGGAAGAGGGAAACCAATTCATTATCTACGTGATAATCCAGGTGACATGATGATGACATGACCATGGAGTAGTAGCAGTGAACACAGAAAAAATAAGAAAGAAGACACACATGACTTATATTAACAGGCTAGATAGGTCAAGTACAGAAAAAGCAGGAGTCCAGGATACCCAAAGCAACTTACTGAGCAACTACCTGCCATTTTAGTCACCAAAAGCACTAAACTCCCTATTTCATCTAATACAGCAAAAAGCTGATTGGAATTCACTTTACCTTGCTCTTTCTCCTTCTAAACACAGTAGCTTTCTCAGCCTTTTATATTCCTGCTCTGTAGTTTCTCCATAGTGTCTTAGTAGGATGGCACAAAAGTAATTTAATCCCTTGGTTGCCTGTTGGACCCCTTGGTATAAGGAATGGAAAGAAAGGAAGAGAGATTTTAGGGCTCAGAACATACCCTCCCGAAACATGACTGCAGGAGACCAGAATATGCCATCCCAAAACATACTTCCTTGGCATATTATTTGAAGCCGGTTATTCTGAGAAACTATAGACATAAAAACAGTTCTGAACACTTATTTTGTGAAAATAATGTATATATAAAGAAAATTTTCATAAGTAAAAGTGTCTGGTAGGTGAGCTCAGTGATGCAGACCTGTAATCCCAGCTATTCAGGTGGCTGAGTGGGAGGATTGCTTGAGCCCAGAAGTTTGAGACTGGCCCAGACAATACAGTGAGACCCCATATCTTATATAAACAATAAAAGTAGGCCAGTTGCAATGGCTCACATCTATTATCCCAGCACTTTAGGAGGCCAACACAGGAAGATCACTTAAGGCCAGGAGTTCAAGACCAGTCTGGACAAGAAAAACACCATCTCTACAAAAAATTTTAAAAATGAGCCAGGTGTGGTGGCACACACCTGTAGTCCCAACTACTCAGGAGGCTGAAGCAGGAGAATCACTTGAGGCCAGGTGCTACAATTATGCCACTGCACTCCAGCCAGGGCAACAGAGCATGATCCTGTCTCAAAAAAAAAATTCTTTAAAAGAAAAAGAAAAAAAACTTTATGAGGAGAACTGTAATACAAACAGAATTAAGAAGCTACTACGTGCTGGAAACTTCTGTATCTTCATTTCACTAAATCATCAAAACAGCCCCAGGAAGTAAACGTCTTTCATAGTTTTAAAACTGAGGCTCAAGGAAGTTAACCATTCTGCCCAAGGACTCACAACAACTGTCAAAACAAGATCCACTTCCAAAGACCAGTTTTCTTTTCAGCACAGTGAACAATCCTTTTCCCCATGTAAACCAGCCTAACCTTTCCACAGTTACTAGGCTTTTCATGCTTCACTCACTCAACCCATCATTTTACATAACATTTTAGCTACAATCGTTTCCAACCTCACAGGATGAACCGGAAATCTAAAGGGAGCCAAGAACACATGTAAAAAACACCTTGAACTGCTATGTCAAGCCATGTCATGCTCTCACCCCAGAGGGTGAGTTACTCTGCAAACTAAATTTCTCTTGCCTTCTAGGATAAAAAGAGTATCCAGCATTTCTTCTTTTCAGAATAAAACTGAGATCTTTATTACATTACAATTTTACCTAACATAATTTCCATTTAATTATATGATAATATCACTTCCTCTACAAAAATTTCCATGGCACACTCTAATCATTCAGAGAGAATGAATTATTTTTCTGTTGGTGCGCTTTGGTCACATTTCCATTACAGAACTTGCCACAGTGTAAGAGCTGGTGGTATAGACCCTTCTTTCCCCATAAGAGGCATTGTGCCTCCTCACTGAGATGTTCCCAGCTCTCATCTTACCTTCTTCCAAATCCAGCCCCTATGCTGCTGCCAGGGCAATCCTTCAAAATGCACTTATACTAAAAATTCTGCAGAATTTTCACATCATTGGCTAGATTAAAACTAAATCCCTTCAGATATAAAGGCGAACAACACCTTTCAGAGTCAGGTCTCATGACGCGGGTCCAGCCTTATCATCCATCATTTCTCCAGCTCTTACTTCATACTCCTATAAAAAACTAAACCTGTTATACTTCTCTGAATATACCACGTCCTCATGCTTCATCCCTTTGCATTTGCTATTACATAAAATGGTCTTCCACACTTGCCCACCAAAGAAATTCCTACTCATCCATCAAGACTCTGCCCTCATGTCTTGAAACCACTCCCATGGAGAAGTGCACAACAGGCATTTAGTATGATTCTCAGCTACACTGTGGCCCGGAGACAGACAACACCATGCATCTGCACTGAGAGTCACGAGCCCCAGAACAAGGGTGTGACAGGGACACATCAGGCAGCCCCCTAACATGCAGCAGAGACCTCAACCACACCTATCAGGACTAGTGCCTATGCTCATCATTGGCGTATTCGTGGGCAAGCTAGGTGGTCCAGCTCTACCCAGCTATCTCGCCCTGACCCACTGCTAAGCAGAAGCTCAGGGGACGAGGGAATTCCACTGTTTAGCTGATCACCTGAAACAACACAGTGAATCTCAAGTGTAAACAAAGATCAGGTACACATCTGTCTGCTTTTGCTGCTGTTGGCTCATACCAGTAAGTACCACCTACAGGCCTGTAGGTTGAATTGCACAACAAATATAAAACCTGCCAACAAAAATACACAAGGGTATAAAAGCAAAGCAAAAGACTCTACCCTAGAGCATACTCTATAGGCACAAGGCAGGTTGGGGGAGAGAGAAAAAAAAATTCCATCTAAATGAAGTAAATTCAAACAACAACAAGTATCAACTTCTCTAGATGAGAAAGAATCAGCATTAAGAATTTGGGTACCACGAAAAATCTGAATGTTGTGACACCACCAAAAAGACTGCACTGGCTTTCTGGCAATGGACTATAACCAAAATGAAAATTCAGAAATGAGAGAAAAGAATTCAAAGTGGGAATTGTAAAGAAGCTCAATGAGATCCAAGAGAAGGTTGAAAACCAACACAAAAATAACCCAAAAAGCAATCTAGGAAATGAAGGAAGAGATAGATGTCTTAAAAAAAAAAAAAACTTCTGGAAGTGAAAAATTCATTTAAGGAATTTCAAAAAAACAGTCAAAACAGTCCAAAGCTTAACAATAAACTGGACCAAGAAGAGGAAAAAATTTCAGAGCTTGAAGGTTGGTCTTTTAAATTACCCAGTCAGACAAAAAAAAGAATTTGTTTTAAAATTTCAAAAGAATTTTTAAAATCAGACAAAGCCTTTGAGAAATACGGGATTATGTAAAACAACCAAACCTACAACTTACAGGCATTCTGAAGGAGAAGAAGAAAAAGTAAGAAATTTTAAAAAACATATTTGAGGAAATAAAACAGGAAAAATCCCCTAATATTGCTAGAGATGTAGACAACCAGATATAAGGAATTCACAGGGCACCTGGAAGACACCATACAAGACGAACATAACCAAGGAATATAGTCATCAGACTATCAGCAAATCTTAAAAGCAGTTAGACAGAAGTGTCAAATCATTTACAAAGGGAATCCCATCAGATTAAGAGTGAAATTCTCAGCAGAAACCTTACATGCCAGAAGAGTCTGGGGCCACGTTTTAGACTCCGAAAACAAACAAACAAAAACTCTAACCAAGAATTTTCTATCCCGCCAAACTAAGCTTCATAAATGAAAGAGAAACAAAGTCTTTTACAGACAAGCAAACACTAAAGGAATTCATCACCACTAGACTAGACCTATAAGAAAAGTGCAAAAGAGTTCTAAATGTGGAAACAAAAGGATATTTGCCATGATAAAAGCACATGTAAATACAAAGCTCACAGATCCTATAAAGCTATTACACAATTGTGACTCCAAGGCAACTAGCTAACAACACTAAGACAGGAACAAACTTTCACATATCAATATTAACCTTGCAGGTAAATGGCCTAAATGCTCCACCTAACAGATGCAGCGGCAAACTGGATAAAAAAAGACACAACCATCTGCGACCTACATGAGCCTTGACTAACGGCTAAAGACACCTATAGACTCAAAGGGGTGACAAAAGATGTATCACACAAATGGGGGAAAAAGCAAGCTGAAGCAAACATTCTTATATCAGATAAAACAGACTTTAAACCAACAACAATTTAAAATAAAATTTAAAAAAGGCAAAGAAGGCCTTCCACAATGGTAAGTGATAGCATCTCTAAAAGTTAAAAATACCAAATGCATGACAGTACTCCCGTGACTGGTTAATAGGGTGGTAGTTCACTAGTCCATCGAGATGTCTTATTTAAGGGAAATGTGTGGGCGATCTTAGTTTCATGGCCCTAAGGTAAGAACTAGATGCCAAGTATAGTTTCAGTATAGTCACCCCCAAGTGTTAAGGGCCCAGAGCGAGGACAGTAACACGCCCAAGAGGGATGATGATATCTCAGAGGCTGGTAGATTAAGAGACCAAAGCTTGGTAGGGGATACCCATGTTGGCAAGGTTAATCTTGACTGAAATGCACTATGTCAGTGAATGAAGGTATACACTACGTAATATCAAGGGTTTCCAATAGTGGTCGATATTCGTGGATCAAGTTTTATCATGTGAGCATAAATGTCTGAATGTGTGATAGTTGATTAGGGGATTGTTAGTACATGCTTATATACATGTGGAATTGATCTTTAATATAAGGTTATGTGTGTATGTACTATGTACAATTAAGCATTTATAGCATTATATATTATTCATGGGGATTAACAGTAATGCACAAAGTATATAGGAGTACTAATATATTAGTATTGGCAGTCAATACTGACATATTAGTTAAAATGTGTGCCGAAAAGAATACAGAGAATAGTTTAATTACAACTTCAGCTTTGGGTGTTGATGGTGAAGTGGGAATGCTTTTTCTCCGAGTTGTCCTGGAGAGAGACTCTCCATTTCTAGTTTACAAGACCAGAGTATTGAGTTATATACTACAAGGGCAGTTTCATTTAAGTAGCTTATTTTAAATTAGGGCAGTGAGTGGTATAAGGGCAAGGATAATGGGGAATTACATAATAGACGCTGTCTGTCCAATGGTAACAAAAGGATGTTCGACTGGCTATCCTCTGATTCATGTGAGTGTATGCAGGTCGGCCACTAAAATTCAGAACAGGCATTGACTTAATGGGCAGAATATTATGCTTTGTTGTTTGAATGTATGTAGTACAAGAATAACTGCTAGAATGAGAATAGAGAATAGAAGGGTCAGTACACCTCCTAGTTTATTAGGGATGGATCGTTAGATTGTGTATGCAAACAAAAAGTATCATTCTGGCTTAATGTGGGGTAGGATACTGAGAGGGTTGGCTAAAGTGTAATTGTCTGGATCTCTCGGGAGGTCAGGTGAAAATAATACTAGAGTTATTAGAAGGAAGAGGAGAAAAATTAGACCTAGGATATCTTTGGTTGTATAGTAAGGGTGGAAGGTGATTTTGTTGGAATCTGATGAAATTTCTGAAGGGTTATTGGATCCTGTTTCATGCAAGAATAAAAGGTGGAGAATTGCTATGGCTATAATGATGAAGGGTAGGATAAAATGGAAGGTGAAAAGTCGTGTAAGGGTGGCTTTATCAACTGAGAACCCACCTCAGATTCATTGAACAAGGTCCATTCCAATATACGGAATGGCTGATAACAGATTTGGAATTACTGTAGCGCCTCAGAATTATATTTGGCCTCATGGGAGTACGTAGCCTATAAACGCTGTTGCTACAGTTGTGCGTAGGAGGATAATACCAATAGTTCAGGTTTCTAGGAGCATGAATGACCTGTAATATAAACCTCGGCCAATGTGCAGGAAGAGGTAAATGAAGAATATTGAAGCGCCGTTAGCGTGAAAATAGTGGACTATTCTGCCCTGGTTTACATCTCGGTTGATATGGGCAACCGAAGAGAAAGCAGTTAAGGTGTCCGGTGTGTAGTGTATGGCCAGAAATAATCCTGTGATGGTCTGGAGAATTACGCAGGCGCCAAGAAGTGTGCCGAAATTTCATCACGTAGAGATGTTGGATGGTGTGGGGAGATCAATAAACGAATAATTTATAATTCTAATTAGTGGGTGTATTTTACATAAATTGATCATTAGTGTTCTTACAGTTGAAGTACAACGATGATTTTTCATATCATTAGTCATGGTTACAAGCCATGTGGGAATGACGTATGCTTTATTCTTATTAGGTATTATTTTGGTTATAGGATTTGTAGGTTTGTCTTCAAAACTTTCTCCTATTTATGGAAGTTTAGGGTTAATTACTAGTGGTGCTGTGGGTTGTGGTATTGTGTTGAATTACGGTGGGGCTTTTATAGGGTTAACAGTCTTTTTAATTTATTTAGGTGGGATGATGGTTGTTTTTGGTTATACTGCAGCGATAGCTACTGAGGAATACCCTGAGACATAAGGATCAAGTATTGATATTTGATGAACTTTATTATTAGAGTTATTAATATAATTGGTGTTGATTTGATGAATGGTTGAATATGATGGGGTGGTGATTACAATTAATTTTAGTAGTGTAGGAAGTTGAATAATTTTTGAGTGTGAGGGGCCAGGGTTGATTCATGAGGATTCTGTGGGTGCAGGTGCTTTATATAATTATGGGTATTGACTGGTGGTGGTTGCTGGTTGAGCATTGTTTGTTGGTGATTATGTTGTAATTGAAATTACTTGGGGTAATAGATTAGATTTAAGAGTAGAGTTAGAAAGGAGGGGATAAAAAGGAACAGAAATAAAATTTAATTAGGCCTTTTTGAGTGGATATGGTAATGGAGGCTGTAATGTGGGTCTGTGAAATTATCTTTGGTATGGACTTTTCTAATCAAACTAGGTCTAGTAGAAGTGAAGCCAGATTTTGGCTTGTAAGTAGGCTTGAGCGAGGGGTTGTACGACGGACTGTGGTTGAGTAAAATCCTAGTATATTGGAGAAGTTGAATGTCTATAATGGATATTTTAGCTTAAGATTATTAGTTATAAGACTGAGCTCCACTCCTAGCAAAATCCCTAGGGTAGTTACACTTAGGGCTGTAAGTGTAACTTACAGGCAAGACAACCAAAAAACTTGAGGCAAGACAACCAAAAAAAGGAAACCACAGGTCAATATCCCTGATGAAAATAGAAGTAAACATATGCGACAAAATACTAGCAAACTAAATCCAACAGCACACACACACACACACACACACAGAGGTGGTATTGTTGTCTGGGGGGAAGAGGTAGGGATAACACTAATGGTGATGAGAAATCCAGTGAAGATACTGCCTATTATCAGGTATTTAATTGAATTAGTTAGGAAGGGATTACTTTCGTTAATAATAATTAGAGTCGTGAAGTGGGGTTGCCCTATTAGAGCGAAGAAAATAATTCTGATACTACAGACAGCTGCTAAGGAGGTGGCAATAAGAGTAATAGAAAGGGCTCACGTGTTGATATATGACATGTTTGCAGTTTCGATAACAAGGTATTCAGAGTAAAAGCCTATTAGGAAAGGCGTACCCGTAAGTGCTAAGCTGCCAATAATAAGAGAGGAAGAGGTAAGGGGTAAGGTCTTAAATGTCCTCCTCTTTTTTAAATATCTTGTTCATCGGTGAGGTTGTGGATGATGGATCCTGAACACATAAATAATATAGCTTTAAAAAAGGTATGGGTGCAGATGTGTAGGAATGCTAGGTGTGGTTGATTAATGCCAATTGTGAATATTATAAGGTCTAGTTGAGGTGGAGAGTGTTATCATTTTTTTGATATCATGTTGTGTTAGAACACAGATTGCTGTAAATAAGGTGGTAATAGCCCCTAAACATAGTGTAAAGGTTTGGATTAATACACTATTTTCTATTAGGGGGTAGAAGCAGATGAGCAGAAAAACTCCTGCTACAACTACAGTGCTAGAGCGGAGTAGGGCTGAGACTGGGGTTGGGCCCTGGGGTTATTATTATTTATATAATAATAAAAGGTTCAATACAACAAGGAGATTTAACTATGCTAAATATATACACACTCAACCCTGGAACACCAAGATTCATAAAACTACTCCTACTAGACCTAAGAAAACAGATCAACAGCCACACAATAATAAAGAGACTTCAACCCCCTACTGACAACACAAGACAGACTATCAAGGCAGAAAGTGAACAACGAAACTCCAGACTTAGACTAAACTCTAAACCAAATGGACCTAGTAGACATTTACAGAACACTCTATCCAACAATCGCAAAATATACATTGTTCTCATCTGTGTGTGGAACACTCTTAAAATCAACCATATGCTTGGCCATGAAAAGTTTCAATAAACTCAAAAAAAGTCAAAATCCTATCAGGTATTTTCTTCAACCACAATGGAATAAAATTAGAATTCGATACCAAAAGGAACTCTGCAAACAACACAAGCACATGAAAACTAAACCACCTGAATTACTTTTGAGTGAGCAATGAAATTAAAGCAGAAATCAAAATAATTTTTGAAACAAATGAAAACAGAAACATAGCATACCAAAACCTCTGGGATACAACAAAAGCTGTGCTAAGAAGCAAGTTTACAGCATTAAATGCCTACATCAAACAGACAGAAAGATCTCAAATGAACAACCACACACCACACCTCAAGGAACCAGAAAAATAAGAATAACACAAACCCAAAACTAGCTGGGAGAAAAGAAATAAAAAGATCAGAAATGAACTAAATGAGATGGTGACCAAAAAATAAAAATAAAAAAAAATAAAAAGATTAAAAGCATCAACAAAACAAAAACTTCTTTGAAAGGATAAACAAAATTGATAGACCACTAGCTAGACTCACCAAGAAAAAAAGAGAAGATTCAAATAAGCACAACCAGAAATGAGAAAGATGACAACTGATACCACGGAAATACAAAAGATCAGAGACTACTATGAACATCTTTAAGCAAACTAGAAAACTTACAGGAAATGGATAAATTCCCAGAAACATACAACCTCCCAAGATTTAACCAAGAAGAAATAGAAATCCTGAATAGACCAATAATGAGCAATAAAATCAAATTAGTCCTAACAAAATCTTCCAGGAAAAACAAAAAAACAAAAAGTCCAGGGCATATTTACAGCCAAATTTTACCAGTCATACAAAGAAGAGCTGGTTACCAATCTTACTGAAAGTATTCCAAAAAAAAAAAAAAAAAAAATCAAGGAGGAAGGATTCCTCCCTAACTCATTCTATGAAACCAGTATCAACCTGATACCAAAATGAGGCAAGACAACCGAAAAAAGGAAACCACAGTCCAATATCCTTGATGAAAACAGAAGTAAACATATGCAACAAAATACTAGCAAACTAAATCCAACAGCACACACACACACACACACGCACACACAAACCCATCATAATCAAGTGAGCTTTGTCTCTGGGATGCAAGCACGGTTCAAAATATGCAAACATATGTGGTCCACCACATAAACACAATTAAAAACAAAACCCAAATGATCATCTTAATAGATACAGAAAGGGTGAGCACAGTGGCTCACACCTGTAATCCCAGCACTTTGGGAGGCTGAGGCGGGAGGATCACTTGAGGCCAGGAGTTCAAGACCACCCCAGCCAACACGGCAAAACCCCGTCTCTACAAAAAATTAGTCAGGCATGGTGGTGCATGCCTGTAACCCCCGCTACTCAGGAGGCTGAGGCACAAGAATCACCTGAAGTGGGAGGCGTAGGTTGCAGTGAGCCGAGATAGAGCCACTGCACTCCAGCCTGGGAGAGAGTGTAAGACTGCCTCAAAAAAAAAAACTGTAGAAAAAGCAGTCTATGAAATCCAACACCCCTGTATAAAAATTCCTCAAGAAATTAGACATTGAAGAAGCATACCTGAAAATAGTAAGGTATGCTGAAAAAAAGCCATCTATAACAAACCCACAGCCAGCACCATACTAAACAGGCAGCAGCTGAAAGCATTTCCCTTGAAAACTGGAATAAGACAAGGATGCCCATTCTCACCACTCCTATTTGCCACAGTACTGGAAGTCTTAACCAGAGCAATCAGGCAAGAGAAAGAAATAAGAGGCATCTAAATAGGAAGTCAAATACCTCTCTTCAGTGATTATATGATTCTACATCTAAAAAACCCTAAAGACTCCACCAAAAGGCTTCTGGAACTGATAAGAAACTTCAGTAAAGTTTCAGCATACAAAATTAATGTACAAGCAGCAGTAACATTTATATATACTGACAATATTCAAGCTGAGAACCAAATCAATAACACAATCCCATTTTTAATAGCCACACACAAAAAGTAACATACCTAGGAATACAGCTAACCAAGGAGGTGAAACATCGCTAAAGGGAGAACTATTAAACATTGCTCAAAGTAGTCATACATGACACAAGCAAATGGGAAAACATTCCATGCTCATGGGTTGGAAGAATCAATATCATTAAAATGGCCATACTGCCCAAAGCAATCTACAGATTCAACACTATTCCTATCAAACTACCAATGTCATTTTTCACAGAATTAAAAATATTATAAAATTCATATAAAACCAAAAAAGAACCTAAATAGCCAAAGCAATCCTTAGCAAAAAGAACTAAGCTGGAGGCATCACATTACCCAACTTCACACTATAAGGCTACAATAACCAAGACAGTATGCTTTGGGTGGTATGTGGATTGCTTTAGGTAGTATTGTCATTTTAATGATATTATAGTCTCCAAATCTATGAGCAAAATTGATAGACTGTTAACTAGATTAACTAGGCATAGAGGAAACATACCTCAACATAATAAAGGCCACATATGACAAACCCACAGCCAATATACTGAATGGGGAAAAGCTGAAAGCATTCACCCTAAGAACTGGAACAGGACAATGATGTTCACTCTTACTATTCCAATTCAACATAGTACTGGAAGTCCTGGCTAAAGTTATTAGGCAAGAAAAAGAAATAAAAGACACTCAAATGGGAGAAGAGAAGGTCAAATTATGTCTCTTCACAAATATTATTTTTTTTACCTAGAAAACCCTCGAGATTCTACTAAACGACTCCAAGACCTGATAAACAACTTCAGTAAAGTCTCAGTATACGAAACCATCGTATAAAAATCTGTAGCATTTCTATACACCAACGACATTGAGCCGAAAACCACATCAAGAATTCAATCCCATTTACGATAGCCATAAGCAAAAACAAAAAAATACCTAGGAATACATTGACCAAGGAGGTGAACAATCTCCATGAGAACTACAAAACACTTAAGAAACAAATCATATATGGCATAAACAGAAAAACATCCCATGCTCATGAATTTAGAGACTATCATTAAAATAACCATACTGCCCATAGTAATCTGTAGATTCAACACAATTCCTATCAAATCACCAACGTCATTTTTCAGAGAATTAGGAAAAACAATTCTAAAGTTCATACAGCACCAAAAAACAGCATGAATAGCCAAAGTAATCCTAACCAAAAAGAACAAATCCAGAGGCATCATATTACTTGACTTCAAATTATACTACAAAGCTGTAGTAACTAAAATGGCATGGTACTGGTACAAAAATAGGCACACAGAACAATGGACTACAATAGAGAACCCAGAAATAAAACCACATACCTACATCCAACTGATTGATCTTTGACAAAGCTGACAAAAATAAACAACAGGGAAATGACACCCTAATTCAATAAATGGTGCTGGGAAAATTGGCTAGCCATATGCAGGAGAAACTGGATCTCTATCTCCCAGCATACAAAAACTACCTCAAGACAGATTAAACATTCTGGACATTGGCCTAGGCAAACAATTTATGATGAAGACCCCAAACACAAATGCAACAAAACCAAAAATAAACAAATGGGACTTAACTAAAAAGCTTCTGCACATCAAAAGATTATCAACGGGGCAAAGAGACAAACTACAGAATGAGAGAAAACATTTGCAAATTATGTCTCTGACAAAGGACTAATATCCAGAATCTACAAGACACTCAAACAACTCAACAAGAAGAAAACAAATAACCCCATTAAAAAGTGGGCAAAGGGCCAGGTGCGGTGGCTCATGCTTGTAATCCCAGCACTTTGGGAGGCCAAGGCGGCCGTTCACGAGGTCGGGAGATCGAGACCATCCTGGCTAGCACAGTGAAACCCTGTCTCAACTAAAAATACAAAAAATTAGCCAGGCATAGTAGTGGGCGCCTGTAGTCCCAGCTGCTCGGGAGGCTGAGGCAAGAGAATAGTGTGAACCTGGGAGGCAGAGCTTGCAGTAAGCCGAGATCACACCACTGCACTCCAGCCTGGGTGACAGAGCAAGACTCTGTCTCAAAAAAAGTGGGCAAAGGACATTAAGAGACATTTCTCAAAAGAAGACATACAAGCAGCCAACAAACATGAAAAAATGTTCAACATCGCTAATTATCAGAGAACTGCAAATTAAAACCACAATGAAATATCAGTCATCTTACACCAGTCTGAGTGGTTACTACTAAAAAGTTCAAAAAAAAATAATAGATGTTGGTAAGGAGGTGAAGAAATTGTAACACTTATATACGGGTGGCAGCAATGTAAATTAGTTCAACCACTATGGAAAACAATATGGAGATTTCTAAAAAAAAAAAACAAAAACAAAAACAAAACAGAACTACCATTTGACCCAACAATCCCACTACTGGGTATCTCCCCAAAGGAAACCAAATCCTTAAAGAAAAGGCACCTGCACTCATATGTTTATCACAGCACTATTCACAATGGCAAAGTCATGGAATCAATCTAAGTGTCCATCGACGATTGACTGGATAAAGAAAATGTGGCATATGGGCAACATGGAATACTACGTCACCATAAAAAAGAAAATGATGTCCTTTGCAGCAACATGGATGGAACTGGAGGCCATCAGTCTAAGTGAAATAACTCAGAAACAGAAAATGAAATACCATGTGTTCACAATTACAAGTGGGATCTAAACAATGGGTACACATGGACATAAAGATGTAAATAAGTTACTAGGGATTCCAAAAGAGAAGATGGAAGAGAGTGAGGGTTAAAAAATTACCCACTGGGTACAATGTTCATTACTAGGGTAACAGGTACACTAGAAGCCCACACCCCATGTAGTCCATTCTCACACTGCTATAAAGAAATACCTGAAACTGGATAATTTATAAAGGAAAGAAGTTTAATTGGCTCACAGTTCTGCAGGCTGTATGGGAACCATGGCTGGGGAGGCCTCAGGACACTCACAATCACAGAGGAAGGAGAAGCAGGCACCTCTTCGCATGTCAGAGCAGGAGGAAGAGAGACAGAGGGAAAGTGCTAGATACTTTTAAACAACCAGATATCATGAGAACTCTATTATGAGAAGAGCAATAGGGAGATAGAGCTAAACCATTAGAAACTACCCCCATGATCCAAATACCTACCACCAGGCCCCAACTCCAACATTAGGGATTACAATTCAACATAAGAGTAGGGTGGGGCACAGATCCAGACCATATTATTCTGCCCCAGCCCCTCCAAAATCTCATGTTCTCACATTGCAGAATATAATGATCCCTTCTCAACAGCCCTCAAAGTCTTAACTCATTCCAGCATTAACTCAAAAGTCCAAAGTCTCATCTGGGACAAGCCAAGTCCCTTCCACTTGTGAGCCTATAAAATCAAAAACAAGTTAATTACATCCAAGATACAATGGGACTATAGGCATTGGGTAAATAGTCCCTTTCCAAAAAGGTAAAACCAGCCAAAAGAAAAAGGTTACGGGCCCCATGCACGTGCTAAAACCCAGCAGGGCAGTTATTAAATCTTAAAGCTCAAAAATAATCTCCTTTGACTCCATGTCTCACATCCAGGGCATACTGCAACAAGGGGTGAGCTCCCAAGGCCTTGGGCAGTGCCACTATTGTGACTTTGCAGGGCTCAGCCTGCGCAGCTGCTGTCAAGGGCTGGTGTTGAGTGGCTGCAGCTTTTCCAGGTGCATGGTGCAAGCTGTTGGTGGATCTACCATTCTGGGGTCTGAAAGATGGTGGTCATTCTCACAGCTCCACTAGGCAATGCCCCAGTGGAGACTCTGTGTGGGGGTTCCAACCCCACATTGCCCCTCTGCAATGCCCTAGTAGAGATTTTTCCATGAGGGCTCTGCCCCTGCAGCAGCCTTCTGCCTGAACATTCAGGCTTTTCCATACATCTGAAATCTAGGCTGAGGCTCCAAAGCCTCAACTCTTGCATTCAGCACCTGCAGGCTTAACACCATGTGGAATCTGCCAAGGGTTTGGGCTGGCACCCTCTGAAGGCCTGAACTGTATCTGGGCCCCTTTCAGCCATGGCTGGAGCTGGAGTAGCTAGGATGCAGGCAGCAGTGTCCTAAGGCTGCGCAGGGTGGCAGGGTCCTGCGAATCACCCAGGAAACCTAGGTCTCTGGGCCTATGACAAGGGAGCTGACTTAAAGGTTGCTGAGATACCTTGGGGCCC